>NC_083229.1:82273303-82591636 GCF_032191835.1 Heteronotia binoei
TCTAGAGTTTTGGGACCATTATTTTGAATGGGGAACCAATTTGAAGGTCTGGGGCAGCTGTCTTTGAAGATAATTACACTCAATTTGTACAGAATATAGTGCTCTCTCTAATCTAAAAAGCATCTAAGCTTCAAGCAGATTTATCAAATGAGTTTAGTTTTCAGGACTCCTAAATAGGTGCCCCTTGGCACAGGCACAATTCTCTCCACCAGTGTTCCCTCTAAGCTGAGTTAGCGTGAGCTAGCTCACAGATTTTTAGTCTCCAACTCTCACATTTTTGTCTTAGCTCAGGAAAGATGACCCCAGAGCACACTAATTTATGCAGTAGCTCACAACTTTAATGCCAGTAGCTCGCAAAGTAGAATTTTTGCTCACAAGACTCTGCATCTTAGTGGGAACATTGCTCTCCACTGATTCTTATTAGAGAGAAATGGCATTGCCCACCAGTATTAAAAAACAAAAACCAAAACTGTCTGCAGTAATTTCATTTTCCTACCTAAAAACTCTATATGTGCCATCCTTCCTTGTTGTGGTCTGCTGTTTCATAAAATCACAGAGTTGGAAGGGGCCATCTAGTCCAACCCCTTGCTCAATGCAGGATCAGCCTACAGCATACCTGACAAGTGTTTGTCCTGCTGCTGCTTAAAGACTGCCCATGAGGGGGAGCTCACCACCTCTCTTACTGTAAAAAAGTTTTTCCTAATATCCAGCCAATACCTCATCACCCTTAATTTAAACCCATTATTGTGAGTCCTAGCCTCTGCTACCCTCCTCTAAATAACAGACTTTCAGATACTTAAAGAAAGCAATCACGTCCCCTTCACCCTCCTCTTCTCCAAACTGAACATTCCCAAGTTCCTCAGCCTTTCCTCACAAGACTTGGTCTCCAGGCCCCTGATCATCCTTGTTGCTCTTCTCCGCACCCAGTCCATTCTGTCCACATCCTTCTTGGTGAGGCCTCCAGAACTGCACACAATACTCCAGGTGTGCCTTGACCAATTCATTGTACAGAGAGACTATGACATCTTGCTATTTGGAGGTTATGTCTCTGTTGACTGTATTAGCCTTTATTGTGGCTACATCACATTGACTGTTCATATTTAACTTACAGTCCACCTGTAACCCAAGATCTTGTTCACACACAGTGCTACCCAAAAGTGTATTTCCCATCCAGTATGCATGTTGCTCATTTTTGTTACCCAGATGTAGAACTCAGCACTTATCCTTGTTAAATTGCATCTTGTTCACATCTGCCCACTTTTCCAATGGGTTTGGATCTCACTGAATTATATCTTCTGGTGTGTTTGTTACTCCTCTCAATTTGATGTCATCTGCCAATTTAATGAGTAGCTCATCTACACCCTCATCCAGAGGGTGTTTCCTTTCACAAAGTGAGGAAGAAAGATTGAACTAGAATGGAAGCTCTGTCATTATTCCCTCAGAGTGATGCTGTTGGGGGTGGCTAGTGCTGTCTGTCTACTGAAGGCCAACCAGTTTCAAGCAAATTGAACCAATGGGTTCAAATCTATGGACCCCTGATCAAGGTTCCCCCTGCCACTCTATTCAAAGAGAAGAAAGTGCTCTGTCTGCCTAAAGGAAGGAAGGAAGAGGTGCCAGGTAGAGTAGCAGCTCCACCTGGCCATATGCCTGCCTCCTACTAGAAGTCCCCTTTTCCCCTTTTAGGGAAGCATGGTGGCTCAGTGGTAAGCAGAAAGTCCCAGGTTCAATCCCTGGCATCTCCAACTAAAAAGGGTCCAGGCAAGTAGGTGTGAAAAACCTCAGCTTGAGACCCTGGAGAGCCGCTGCCAGTCTGAGCAGACAATACTGACTTTGATGGACTGAGGGTCTGATTCAGTATAAGGCAGCTTCATATGTTCATATGTTTTCAGGCCACTGCTGGAAAATTCAAACAACAAAGAAAAACAGGATGGCTGTTGCTGGTGGTAAGCACCCAAACACACACAACTCCCATATACTTGGGCGGTGGTGGTGGTGTGTTTTTGTAATGCCTAAGAATCATGGATTTGTGCAACCATTCCAGAAAACCATGGTAATTACCCAAAACAATAATTTTCATGAATATTTTCTGCTCAGGAATTCCAGAATGCACAACCCTAAATCAGTTTCTCTTCCAGCCTCATGAGTCCATTTGTGTTTGACTAATGATCCAGTAGAAAGACATCAACAACATTTTTGGGTTCCTATGCAAAATATGCAGGGCTTTGTTTTGAGCAGGAACGCACAGGGACGCAGTTCTGGCTGACTTGATGCCAGGGGTGTGACCTAATATGCAAATGAGGTCATGATGAGCTTTTTCGACATAAAGCCCTATGTGAAACAATGGTGATGTCAGGGTGTGTGGCCTAATATGCAAATGAGTTCCTGCTGGGCTTTTTCTACAAAGAGAGCCCTGAAATATGTAAGTGAAACATAGGTTAATGTATTCCAAAATGATGTCATTTTAAAAGGTGTTTGCCATAGAATGAATCAGCACAATCAACAGTAAGTACTACAGAATGATCTGTAGATTACAGACACTGGCTCAATATTTTGCAGAGAGAAAAAATCTGTAAGCGCTGGACTTTGTATGCAGATGCATATTGTTCTCAAGTCAAGTGGAGCAAATCAAAAGAAACATTCTAGGTATTCCTGCTCTTAATTAGCCTGGGATAATTTCACTGTAGTAATTAAATAGGAGATAAATCATAGAAATTGATGAGGGACAGGTCCTGTAAAATTTAAAACTAAAAACATAATTTATAATGTGGCAAGCTGGTATATTAAGAATATTTAATGTACTCACCATAAGTGAGTAAATGAAATGTATGATGAATATAAATGTAAAATTATATTGAATAAAAATCAAAATTAATGACAATAAATTATTCATTTTATGCTTCTCATAAAGAGAAAGGTAATCAATCATTTTATCCTTATCAGGAAAAGGAAAAGTTCCCTGTGCAAGCACCAGTCGTTTTCGACTCTGGGGTGACGTTGCTTTCACAACGTTTTCATGGCAGACTTTTTATGGGGTGGTTTGCCATTGCCTTCCCCAGTCATTTACACTTTCCCCCCAGCAAGCTGGGTACTCATTTTACCGATCTCGGAAGGATGGAAGGCTGAGTCAACCTGAGCAGGCTACCTGAATTAGCTTCCACTGGGATCGAACTCAGGTCGTGAGCAGAGTTCAGACTGCAGTACTGCAGCTTTACCACTCTGCACCACGGAGCTCTATTACACAATTAATACTTAATAAATCCCATCCTTTGACAGAAATTAGTTTGATGCTCATAGTTTAGTTCTTGGGGAACATATGTCCACATCAGAAAAACAGCTATGGTAATTGGCTATCTCATCATTATTTCTAGAAGAGAGACTAACTTTAATGGCTCCTGTCAAATAAACCCTCCTTCCTTGCATTAGAGAGGAAAACTCTCTCCTTCATGGTTAAAACATCAGTGCAACAAATCCAATATTTGTTCAGATGATATACATTTTACAAAGAAAATATTTTTGTATATGCTATCCTGTCCAAGCTAGAACTTTCACAATCAGTATAGTAAAAATGTTATAAAGTGGCTCAGGAAATGTGTATTTGTAAATGTTATATTAGCATATTGGCAAATTACTCATGTTCCCCCCGTACTGTAAACAGACTGACTGATTCTCGAAGGGTTGTGCTGACTCAGGTTCCATCGCTATCAATGAGATTTTCTCCAACTGAGTCATTTGAAGAGAATCACAGTTGTACAATCTGAGTGATAAAAAGTGGAAGTATTCAATCAGTGAAAAAGATGTCTGCAAAATTAGAAATCTATTATAGAGAAAGATGTAGTTTTTTCTGTCACCACCAGGACTTTTTTTTTTTTTTTAGCAGGAATGCACAGGGACATAGTTGTGGCTGGCTTGGTGTTGGGGTGGGGTGTCCTAATATGCAAATAAGTTCCTGCTGGCCTTTTTCCTATAAAAAAGCCGTGTGAAACAATGGTAACATTAGGGGGTGTGGGCCCTGTGTGAAACAATGGTGATGTCAGGGATGTGTGGCCTAATATGCAAATGAGTTCCTGTTGGGCTTTTACTACAAAAAAAGCCCTGGTCACCACATTTGTATACACTCAATAAGAAATAGAACTCTAGGAGATTTTGATAGAATAGATGCATCAAAATAAAACTCTGAGGAAACTTCTTATGGATGGTTTCAGGATTTTCCATGCTATGAATGGGAAGGAGGCTATGGGAAGGGGAATATGTCCTAAGACCTCTTTCCTTGAGCAATGCCTCAATAGAGATGTCATGAACAAATGAGTGTTAGTGGTGAGCAAAAACTCCCAGAATAGTGGTTCCTTCCCTCCTTCCTCTCCCTCTTCCCCTCCGTCATTATGCCAAGAAGGAAAACTGAAGTCCAATTAATAATGACTCTCAATGTAGGTGACTTAATAAAATGATGTCCTTTCTCAGTAACCAGAATTCTTAATCAAAATTAAGTTAAGGTTAAGAATGCCAGTTAGTAGAAAAGTCACTAACTTCAGTGTAAATTGTTGTTTTGTAGCATCAACTAATTGGATCTAAGACTTCTATCACAGAATGCCATGAAAGTGAATTGAAGAGGGAGCATGTGAGCCTGGCAAATAACCAAGGCTGTGATTATGATCAATAAATTCTAGTTTTTTTCATGATGTCTGAACATTTGGTATTGGTATTGGTATTATCAAACTGGACTATGTGCCCATCAGTAGGATCTAATTGGCAGGGTGATCTGACCAGTGGTTTCCTAGTCTTATGGTGAGTTTATTTTAAAATTTTGTTCAGCTTATAACAAGAATACTAAGATGTGGAGGAAGTTATTTTTTCAATGTCTTCCCATCATTAGTCTCTACAGTTCAGAGACTGTCACAGTTCAATGTCTTTTCTCGCCTTACTGAGAGCAGTAGCTCAAGGAATGTTATCTATGGATTATTTCCACTGCAGGGCTTCATTTTTCTGTTTAATAGTTCTTAGGCAGAGAACCGTTTCTCTCTGTTTTCAGCTTCCTTGGGCTTTTTATTTTGTCCAGAATTCTCTTTGGGAAAGTATGGTATTAGCATGCAGCTTTTAGGAAGTACTAAGGGAGTGCATAATGGAAATCCTGGGCTGAAAGTATACATGTGAATTGCTGTTTCAGGTTGTTACTTTGGTTTCCCAGAACAGTATTAAGAATCTGGGATTCTTAGTGAAACAAAACTTCACTCTCCCGAAATCCTTGTTGGTTTTTAATTCAGGTACTTACCAACTCACTGTGTTGTTCTTTGATTCTGTTTGTTTTCCTGAGCAACAACATCCTGCCTTTGACTTGGGTTTTGGCAAGGTCTAGCACTCCTAGCCAATCAACTATGCAAAACTGCAGAGAGAAAATGTGCAACATGTGTTTACACCTGTTGTTCTATGATTCCACTTTCCCAAGAAATGGCATCCTTCCTTCCAAGCAGATCCTAGCAACAAAGGAGCACAGAGTGATTCCAGTCAATCACCTTTGCTGACACAGTGTTTATGTTCAATGACTGCTGCCTCAGAGATCTTTGAGTTGGCTGTCCATGGAAAAGAAAGGTGTCTGCAATGCACATTTGCAGAAATGAGCTACTTTAGGGGGAATGGTAAAAGACAGCACTTTTGCTGCTTAAACTTGAATTTGGGGGGGGGAGGATTGAGAGGAGAGTTAGTCGTGCATTCCATGAGATTTGGGTAACATTATGTTCAATGAAGACTAATGACAGGGTTCTTGGTGCCTATTCAGCCATGTGTATGTGTGTATGTGTCCATTTTGTGAATTAATTTCAGTCTCAAATTTGTAATTTTCCCTTGAACCCTCCCCTCCCACCTTTTGATGGAGAACTAAAGACTCAGAGATTTCTGTTCCTACTCCTGTGTAATGAAGGGAGCTTTGACTCTCAAAGGCCCTGGAATTCTTGCTGGTCTCTAAGGTACAACCAGACTTGAATCTAACTGTTCTACTGCAGACCAACACAGTTGCCCTCTGAACTGACAAGACATGTTATATTTGTGTTTGCACTTTCCAAGACTCTGTAGTGCTTGTTTTTTCCTGATGTCCAAGTAGTTGCATTTTTGTAAGGAGATATTAAACCCTGTCTCTGTCTCTATTCCACAAGGGTTAATTTCCTTCCATTTCCTTCAAGCCTTCAAGCTACTTCCTCTGTGTGCACCAAAATCATAAGACCACAGGGCAGGATTGAAAATAAACTATGGGAAAACAAAATTCTTGGTCAAAAATATGACACTAGAACAAACTTATCTTCTCCAACAAAAGTCAGGATTCATTAATGAGAAGAAGGTGAAATATTTGGGCATTTGTATTTCAAATAAATGCAGCAACTTAAAGACAGATAATTATGACAAATTACTTAAAGAGATCAAAAAAGACTTGCAGAAATGGCAGGATTTGAACATATCCCTAATGGGAAGAATAGCTGCGATAAAAATGAACATCTTGCCAAGACTTCTATTTTTATTTCAAACTATTCCTATTCTTTTAACTAATGTATTTTTTCAGGAACTGAATAAAATAATCTTGGTGTAAATCTGGAGAAAGAAAAAACCAAGAATTAAGCTCCAAACGTTACAAGATTCTAAAACAAGAGCGGGCCTGGGTCTTCCAGATTGGCAACTATATTATAGAGCCATAGCGCCGTCTTGGGTGAGAGACTGGGCATTATTGAAGGGCAGGAGTCAATTAATACTAGAGGGCCATGATCTCATGTTGAGCTGGCATACATATCTATGGTATCAAAGACTAGAAGGACATTCCTATTTTAAGAATCACTGGTTCCGAAAATCTTTGTATCATACATAGTCATGGTTAAAACAGGGCATTTACAAAAAAATTCCAAGATGGGTCTCACCAGCCAAAGTGCTTACACTGCCAAATCTTACAAGATCAAATCAGAATTATATATATGAAGGAATTTTGAAACAAGATAACCATTTAAAATCTAAAGAAGAACTAGAAAGTATGGATATAAAAATGAACTGGTGCTTGAGATCACAAATAGAATCTAGATATGCTAAAGATAAAGTAATAGGTTTATTACTAGGTTTAATAGTTTTAATACAGAACAGTACCCATTTGACAAATTTTTTGGGGGAGAAGCTGATTTCAAAATTATACGCTTTTCTATTACAGATGAAGATGCAAGACGAGATTGTAAAAGATTGCATGGTCCAGTGGGCTAGGAACATAGGTCATAATATTATGTTAGACGAGTGGGAAAGGTTGTGGAAATCTAATATTAAATTAACTAAGTCAATAGCTTTTAAAGAAAATTTGTATATGATGTTTTATAGATGGTATCTAACCCCTCAGAAACTTTCTAAAATTTATTCTAATATGTCCAATAAGTGCTGGAAGTGTACAAAACATGTTGGGTCTTTTAATCATATGTGGTGGATCTGTGAAGTGGTGAAAGATTATTGGAAGATGGTGCATGAACTATTACAGAAAATTCTGAAGACACAGATCCAATTTAAACCAGAAATATTTTAATTGAATATATACCCCAGTGACTATACAAAGGATGTTGGTGTTTTTTCTGGTATGCCCTGGACTTACGAGGCTTAATAATAGAAAGCAACAGTGGCACTTTGACTTGTGTTAATTATTTACATTTATTTACAAGTTTACAGTTATGCTGGTATACACTGACAAAGTGCTTCACCAGACAACACGATTGAGAGCAGAGATGAACAGTACAGTCTATTCACAGTTATATACATTGCAGCAATACAGAAGCACCAATCAGCACTCAGTGCTGAGTCATCTTGCATAGGCACAATACTCTGGACAGAACCGGTATGAACCAGATAAGGGAAGCTGTCATGAACTGTCATAGATCACTGGCATCTGACTCCAGCTTGATGTCTTACCAAGCAGTAAGCATATGGTGACAAAGGAGACAAGACATCTAATATCACATATTATTACAGCAGCTAGGATTTTACTTGCACAGAAATGGAAACGTCAGGAAATTCCTGTGACAGTGGACTTGACTGAGAAAATATTGGAGACAGCAGAGATGGACTACTTATCCCAGCTACTTGCTGGGAAATCTAAGGAAGAAGCCAGAAAACATTGGGAGAAGTTTTATATGTGCTAAGATACTTAAGATTTACCGATGTGAGCTTTTATTTTAACTTCTTTGTTATATATACTATCGAAATTAGAAATATAATTTGAAAAACAGATGGTTCAAATGAGGACTTGCAATCTATATATTACAGTGATAGGAATATCCTGTATTATTGACTTATTGTTATGAAGAATCGTTTATAACTATATTACTAGCTGTATCAATGTTTTTCTATTCCCATCTACCCCTGTTTCCCTTGTTTCTGTTTAAAATCAATACAACTTTTAAATTGTAAACTGCAATATTATAAGACCACAATTAATATTTTCATAGGCAAGATTGGTGGGATTGCCAGTCTGGCCTGGTAATCAGCAGGAGATGGGGAAGGGACATGAGAAAGTTTCCATCAGCAATAGTGATATCACACCTCTCCAGGAAACACAAAAATTCTACAGTAGAACTATGGAGTTTTGGTATCTCCTAGAGAGGACTGATGTAACAACCAGAAGTGATGTCACATTATCACCAATTACCATTTTTTTTTAAAAAATTATCTCACTGGCTACATCTGAACCAGAAACAGAAGCTAAGCGCTTATATATACCAGTCTGTTTTCTAGAATTATACTCACCCACCCATATTTTTTTTATTGCTGAGATTCTCTAACATTAAATTAGGCACGAGTCACACCCTTTTAAGTCAAGAGGCTAAGGAGGATGTAACTCTCTTTAGAATTATGCTAGAAAATTTTGCGAAATTTGGAAATATTTAATGAAGGATAAAAGTAGATATGTCTCTGCAGATTGCTGCTAAGAAATTGTTAAGACAGAATGTATTTAGTTGTTTGGACATGTGCTCTCCACATCATGCTTTACCATTAAATGTGTGCTTGCATCTGTGAATTATGGGCTTCAAATAACGATACATTTTGGAAAACAATGTATTCCACATAACATACAGGGGCTGTTCAGACACACAGTATAATCAGTTGTCGTTGCTGTTTCATACTGGATTAAAAGTGGCTGATCAGACAGCAACATCTGCCTCCCTGTATTAACTTGTAGTAGCCCCCCCCCCCCAATTCTTCTCAGAACTGGAGTATTTTGTTACCTACTCCTTTGCGGTGTTTTTTGAGTTCTCCGATTTCACCTTGTAGTTTCCCCATCTGGATAGTTCTCGACCAACTTCCGGATGTCTGAAGGCTGTCCCAGAGCAAAAGGAGCCTCAGACATCTGGTTTACAGTTGCCATTTTTCTTTACTACTTAGCGATATGAACATAACTGCATAACCACATAATGTTTTAACCTATGTGCATGTGTGCATGCACATAATTGTGCATGTGCATAATGCACATAAAAGTGGAGGAAAAAAGAACTGCATGGTGCCGTCGTGTGGATGGCAGAAGATGGTTTCACCACGGAGTGATTTGAATTGCAGTATGGCAGTCTGATTGATAATATCCGGAACAAAGATATTCGAAACAGAACCAGGTCAGTTTAACACGGACTCAACATGCTGTGTGAACAGGGCCTCAGTGTATCTGTTGGGCCTTTACTACTTTTTCATCTCAGAACTTTTACAATGTAAAATATTCAGCTTAACTAGAACATGCATAAGCACTAAAAGGAAGTAAATGTAGCAATGAATGACATGGGCTACTATTAAACAGGGTCAGAATTGCCATAAATTCTACTTAATGGTGGTGCTTTAGACTGGTACAAACTCCAGCTTTCCTTTTGGTGTCAGATTCCATATTTGAGTAATTTACTGTATGTGTGTTTTGAGTCAAGTTTTCAAAGAATCAAAGATTATGGAAAATTAAGTATGAGTCATTCTTTCTCCTTTTTTTGTAACTGCTCTGAGCTTGTTACAGCTCATTTTCTATATAATGTTCTATAGGGAAGGCTATTTAATTGGCTGTCTATTAGGATGTCCCAATTTAATCTTCTGTGGAATGCAGTCAAACTAATTAACGAAATTTCTCCAAAGCCATTACAGAATGCCACATTACATACCACATTGCTTCTTTTTAAATGCTTCTTAGAAGCCCAAATATTCCTGGAACATTGGTGTCAGTTTGCAATAATGGCTTTCTTCTTGTAGGAGCATCATAACCATTGAAGTTTTAAAGACAAGAATTAACTGAATTTTATATGAAGGGTTTTAGCCCTGTTGTAATGTGGCAGCTCATCCTGTTACACCAGTGCTGAGACCAATGCTGACAGATATAACTGTAGTCATTAGAGTCATTTTTCCAGCACATGTTCCCATTCTTTCTATGAGAGAAGAGCCTCCAGAAGAGCTTCTGGGAGGAGGGAGTAGGACTGGTGTTCATAAGAAGATAAGACTGGACAGTTCCAAAGAACTTGCGTGTGCCTCTGCATTCCCAAAGCTGTGGAATAAAAAGGTGTTGTTTCCTTTAACTGACAAGGGGTTGGTCCTAGACTAAATATTCCAACAGTGGAATGGAATTTCCTGCTCATTCTCAACTGCAGCCCACTGATGGATCAATCTGCTCCAGCTGGTAGAATGCCACTTTTGCATCCATTTTCTGTGAGCCTCGGGAAGGTGCAGGCATGCCTTTGGCTGATGGGTTGGACTTTCTGGAGGCATGTTGCACAGAGGGCAGTGGCGTCGCAGTTACAGAGTTTTCTGGATGACGCTTCCATCCTAGACCCTTGCCAGTCTGGCTTTCGCCTGGGTCACGGGACGGAGACAGTGCTGGTCGCCTTGGTGGATGACCTCCAGCGGCATCTGGATCGAGGCGGTGTGGTGGTGCTGATGTTGTTAGACCTGTCGGCCACATTCGACACGGTTGACCATCGGCTGCTGACCTGCTGCCTCGCCAATGTTGGGGTTACGGGGTCGGCCTTACAATGACTTTCCTCCTTCCTTGAGGATCGGGGACAAAGGGTGGCAATCGGGGGTGAGCTCTCCCAGAGATGTACACTACATTGTGGGGTGCCTCAGGGAGCAGTTCTCTCGCCGATGCTATTTAATATCTATATGCGCCCCCTTGCCCAGATTGCCAGGAGGTATGGGCTTGGGTGTCACCAGTATGCAGATGACACCCAGCTCTATCTGCTAATGGACGGCCGGCCTGGCTGCACCCCAGAGAACTTGGACCTGGCACTGCAGGCCATGGCAACTTGGTTAAGGCTGAGCAGGCTGAAACTGAATCTGGCGAAGACAGAGGTCCTTTGCTTGGGTCGGGGTGCTCTGGGAGAGGAAATACCTCTCCCAGTCTTCGACGGGGCGCCACTGAAAGCGGCGCGCCAAGTCAGAAGCCTGGGAGTCCTACTGGAGCCTTCATTATCAATGGAGGCCCAGATAGCAGCCGCTGCCAAGTCAGCCTTTTTTCATCTGAGGTGAGCAAGGCAGTTGGCCCCCTTCCTAGAGCGTCAGGACCTGGCAACAGTGATACATACAACAGTCACCTCGAGACTGGATTACTGTAATGCCCTCTACATGGGGCTGCCTTTGTGCCGAACCTGGAAGCTGCAGCTAGTGCAGAATGCGGCTGCCAGACTGTTGCTGAGGCTCCCAAAGCGGGAGCACATACAGCCGGGGCTGCGTGAACTGCACTGGCTGCCAGTTATATATCGGATTCGTTACAAAGTGCTGGTTATTACCTTTAAAGCCCTATATGGCCGAGGACCTGCCTACTTTAGGGACCGTCTCTCCCCGTATGAACCCCAGAGAGCACTGAGGTCAGCAGGGAAGAACCTGCTGACTATCCCCGGACCAAAAGAGGTAAGTACCCGTACGTGGGCTTTCTCTGCTATGGCTCCACAGTTGTGGAATCAGCTTCCAGAAGAAATGCGGGCCCTGCGGGACTTTGAACAGTTCCGCAGGACCTGCAAGACCATCTTGTTCCGAACAGCCTTCACCAGCTGAAACTACTAAACTACCAAGCAAACTTGCCAGCGATTATAGCACCAACTACACTAATGTTTTTAGAATTTTAATAGATTTTAATCAATTGTAGTTAAATGTTATTTATTGTACAATGTATGTATTAAGTTCTTGTTGTTAGCCGCCCTGAGCCGCTTTGGCGGGGAGGGCGGGATACAAATAAAATGTGACTGTGACTGACTGAGAATTCAAAGAGAGATATTTAGTGAACGTGAGTCCCCTCTCCCCATTAACCACAAGTTTCTGGATCCCTTAAACTTATGACTGAACACATGGCTACATGAAGGTGCTTCATACTAAATCAGACTCCTGGTAGCAGTATTTTACAACACCTGATTCCATTAGTTGTAGATGCGAAACTGCCTTATACTGAAGTAGATCTCTGGTAAAAGTTACACCCAGTGCCTGGTTCACTTAATTGGAGAGGCATCCAGAATCAATGAGCCACAACCCTTTCCCTGTTTGTCTGTCTATAATCTATCTATCATCTCTGTCTATCTATGTTTCTGTCTACCCACCTGTCTATCTCTCTACTTATCTAACTATTGGGGATGGGGCGGGGGGTCATGCAGTGCCTCCTGAGTGCCTGAACCTGCAGAGATCACTGCCCTTGCCTCCCCTTTAAGCTACCTTGGTAGCAAAATTCCTATGGAATCCCCACCTCAGAGCCTAGAGCAGGGGTGGCCAAATTGAGGCTCAGGAGCCACATGTGGCTCTCTCATACATATAGTGAGGCTCTTGAAATCCCCACCACCCACCCGGCTCACTTGGAGAGGCATTTCTCTCTTAAAATAAGTTAGCCAAGTCAAGCCATCTGGCAGCTTGGAGAATGCATTTAAAGCTAAAGTTGTTTTCTTTCCACCCCTTGCTTCATTCCTTGCTTCCTTCTTTGCTTCCTATCAAACATATGACGTTCATTCTATGTGGTTCTTATGTTAAGCAAGTTTGGCCACCCCTGGCCTAGAACAACTGAAGATGCTTTTCCAGTCCAGCTGCTTTTGTGAGTCCAGTCTTGGACTTTTGCCTGCAGGATCCCTGCACCTGACAACCCTATAGGTCAAAGTAATGGAGCCTCCCAACCCCTGCTGGAAAAAAACCCGTGGTGAGTCCCACTGGCCAGTTGCCCAGAAATTACTGCATCCAGGGTTTTGTTTTTTTTTTGTAGCAGGAGCTCCTTTTCATACTAGGCCACACACCCCTGATGTAGCCAATTTTCCAAGAGTTTACAGGGCTCTTAATACAGAGCCTACTGCAAGCTCCTGGAGGATTGGCTACATCAGGGGTCAAATATGCAAAGGAGTTCCTGCTACAAAAAAAATCCCTTATTGCATCATTGAGGCCATGTCCCAGGGCTGTTGCCTGCGCCACAGCTCTCTGGCTGCTATCACTTCTAAGGCCCTGGAATCTGGATGCACCAGCCCCCTGAAACACTGCACCCAATGGAGGCAGTCAAAGCTGCCCAGAGGGCCCTGAAGGGGTTCCAGCCCTGGTGCTGGCATCCACCTATCCTCCCCCAGGATCAGCTTCTGGTGAGGTTCCTCTCACATTCCCACAGAGTTCCATTGTGGGCCACAGCCACCCCTGTCCATTGATTTCCATGGTTACCATAGCTGTTGCTGGCCTCCTGGGTGAAATGTGTTTTTTTTTGGGGGGGGGGGAGATTACCTCACCATATCCTCAGAGCTCATGCTCTGCTATGTCAGTGGTCTTCTGCTGCAGATAAGCTGTTGCTGGCCATTCTCCTGATGTTGGGTACCATATGCTCAGAGCAGTGAAGTCAAGCAACAGGAAACAAGCACCAACAAAATCCATGTAGCAGAAAGGGAGGCCAGGGGCAGCATGGTGCCTTAAATGGCTGGATTGGTCACTTCCACCAACTGGCCCCTGGGATAGGCCTGGTGGGGCCAAGGGGCTGGGCCAAGCTTGCCACACTTGCTGTATCCCAGCCCTCTCCCAGCTAGTGAGAACCACAACCCTCTCTGCCCTCCCAGTGAGGCCACAAACAGGTCCTGTGCTGAGTCTGGGTCCCAGCTTGCAGCTACTGGTAAGTAGACAAGCTCTTTGAAAACTTTTTGCAGCCCCTCCCAAAAATCAACAAAAGGCCACACCTTTTTGTAGCTCATGAACAGGTCAGTAAGGGGCATTTGATCTCATCTGTTAATGTGCATAGATGCAACCTCACAGACAAATTGTAATCATCCAAGCAAATTCTTCTGGTTTCAATGGGACACTTCCAAATATGTGTTAGAAATGAATTTTTGAACCATAAGCATGTACAGCTTTTGAAAAACTACATATCCATAGAAACTGATCAGGAACTTTTGCTTTGCTCATTAAAAATACGAGAAATAAGAATTGCTACAATTTTCACAGTTTATACTTGACAAATAAAAGTGACTGTTCTCATAGCTATTATAAATTGGCTACATTCTTGTGATATAGTTATGCTTGTAAAATAGAGCTACCATAAATGCCCTTAAGTAAAAGGGGAATTAGGAATACACACTCACAATGTATGTTTATTGCTTACTTTTTAAAAATCTTTGTATTGTTATTCTGGGATGCCTTGGCTTTAAAACTCAAACATCATTTTGCAATCATGCAAGCTTTGAACAATATTTTATGTCCATATTAAAGCAGCCCCAGCTGCCATTGTGCTTGCTAGCAAAGCAAACAAAAAGAGGGTGTTTTCATATCACAATCCAACTCATGCAGGGAAAAAGAAGTTTTCCACAACAAATTATCAGTAGGAAAGAGGATGGTGTCCAGAAACCTACTAGCAATGCAACATTATACAAAAACTTATGAATGATCTGCAATACAATCTCATTTAGGAGACGTTTGTGGAACAGCATGCCCACAGTTGGTATTCCTCCTATGACTGTAGTTATTTTTTTGTTTTAAAAAAATTATATCATGCAATTAAGGCAACTTGTATTTGTAGCTGGGATTCTTGGGCCCAATGTGCATTACTTTGCACTTGGCCACATTGAACCTCATCCGCCATGTTGACGCCCACTTTACAGCCTCAACAGATCTTTTTGGAGTGCCTCACAATCCTCTCTGGTTCTCACCACCCTGAACAATTTAGTGTCATCTGCAAACTTGGCCACTTCACTGCTTACTCCCAACTCCAAATCATTAATGAACAAGTTAAAGAGCATGGGACTCAGTACTGAGCCCTGCGGCACCCCACTGCTTAGCATCCTCCACTGTGAAGACTGCCCATTTATACTCACTCTCTGCTTCCTATTAATTAGCCATTTTTTGATCCACAAGAGGACCTGTCATTTTACTCCATGACTCTCGAGCTTACTAAGGAGCCTTTGATGAGGAACTTTATCAAAAGCTTTCTGGAAGTCAAGGTAAACAACATCTATTGGGTCCCCTTTGTCCACATGTTTGTTCACCCCCTCAAAGAACTGTAACAGGTTAGTGAGGCAAGATCTTCCCTTACAGAACCCATGCTGAGTATTCCTCAATAACTTGTGTTCATCAATGTGCCTACTCATTCTGTCCTTGATAATGGTTTCTACCAACTTTCCTGGTATTGAAGTCAGACTGACTGGCCTGTAATTTCCCGGATCTCCTCTGGAACCCTTTTTAAAGATGGGGGTGATATTTGCTACCTTCCAGTCCTCAAGAATGGAGGCAGATTTCAATGAAAGATTACATATTTTTGTCAGGAGATCCACAAGTTCACCTTTGAATTCTTTCAGAACTCTTGGATTTATGCCATCCAGACCTGGTGACTTATTAGTTTTTAATTCGTCAATCAGTTGTAGAACCTCCTCTCTTATCACCTCAATTTGACTCATCTCTTTCAACACCCTTTCCAAAATTAGTGGTTCTGAAGCGGGCAGACACTTTTAATTTTCCACAGTGAAGACTGAGGCAAAAAATGCATTCAGCTTCTCAGCCATTTCCCTATCCTCCTTCAGTAATCCTTTTACCCCTTGGTCATCCAAGAACCCCACTGCCTCCCTGGCTGGTTTTCTGCTTCTAATATATTTGAAGAAATTTTTATTGTTGGTCTTTATGTTTTTTGCAATATGCTCCTCATAGTCCCTTTTTGCCTTCCTGATCACAGTCTTGCATTTGATTTGCCACAGCCTGTGTTCCCTTTTATTAATCTCACTTGGACTAGCTTTCCACCACTTAAAGGAGTTCTTCTTACCTTTTACAGCTTCCATTTCTTTGTTTGTTAACCATGCAGGCCTTTTCTTATACCTGTTTATGCCTTTCCTAACTTGTGGTATATATTTTATCTGAGCTTCTAGGATTGTAGTTTTAAATAGCCTCCAAGCTTCCCCAAGGGTTTTGACTGGATTTACCTTTCCTTTCAGTTTCCTCTTCACATGCCTCCTCATCTCAGAGAATTTACCCCTTTTAAAGTTAAATGTGGTTGTGCTGGTCTTTTGGGGCAACTCTCTATTTATACAAATAGTGAAATCAATAACGTTATGGTCACTGCTCCCAAGCGGTGCAATCACTTTTACATCTCTCACCAAGTCTTGGGCATTACTTAGGACCAAATCCAGGATCGCCCCACCCCTGGTAGGTTTTGTGACCATCTGCTGCATAGCACAGTCATTGAGAGCACCTAGAAACTCAATCTCTTTCTCTCGACCTGAACACATATTGACTCAATCAATCTGCGGGTAGTTAAAATCACCTATTACGACACAGTTTTTACGTTTAGGTGCTATCTTTAATCCTTCCATCATATTATAATCATCCTCTATCTTTTGATTTGGTGGGCGATAACAAACTCCCATAGTTAAATATCCTTTTGGGCCCTCTATTTCAACCCAAAGCATTTCTAGAAGGGAATCTAATTCTTTGACCTCAGTCTTACTGGACTGTATACCCTCTCTGACATACAGAGCCACCCCACCTCCAACCCTTCCCTCCCTATCCTTCCAATGTAATTTATATCCAGGAATCATAAATACTTATCATTACTTATTAAGTAGAAATACTTATCTTAACTTATATCCAGGAACCATAAATACTTATCATTACTTATTAAGTAGAAATACTTATCTTAAATACTTCCATTACTTATTAAGTAGAAACAGCCCACAATACTGCAGTTTACATAGTCAACCTCTATAACATTCAAATAAAAAATCTATCAAAAAATATCATCAAAACCTTCAGTCCATTCCCATTCAGGAACAGGTGGATCATCTTTGAAGCATCTGAAGTCTGAAATTGATGCATACACATGAATGAGAATGGACTGAAAGTTTTGATTATATGTTTTGATAATAACATCTTTTAAGGTATTTCAGTTTTAAATCCAAGCATAAGCAAATTCTTATATTGGAAGGCATGACTGGGTGGGAAAGGTGACCCACTGATCAAAGGGTCCACATTAAGGCCAATTGTTTAGTTTTCCTTCCCAATCTCTATAAGATACAGGGCTGAAGGGAGGGCAATATTTGTTCTTGCTGCTTTCTGAGAAGGTAGGATTAGAACACTGAACAATATATGAAAGAAGACAATCAAGAGGCCTAAACATTCAGGTGAGAAGACACTAATGATTTCTTAGTCAATTCATAAGCCTTTTGTAGCAGTTTGTTTTGGTTACACTTCTTTGACACAATATTGCATAGAAGAAGGAGGAGGAGGAGAGATTTTTTTTTTATATTCTACTTTACTCTAAAGCAGTCTCAATGTGGCTTACAATCGCATTTCCTTTCTTTCCCCACAACAGGCACCTTGTGAGGCAGATGGGGCTGAGCAAGTTCTGAGAGAATTGTGACTAGCCCAAGGTCATCCAGCAGGCTTCATGTGGAGGAGTGGGGAATCAAACCTGGTTATCTAGATTAGAGTCTGCTGCTCTACACCATGCTGACTCTTCTACACCATGCTGGCATGGACTAACCAGGGCAATAAACTAGGTATAGATTTTAGGTTACTCACCCAGGAGACTGTGAAGCTAGTGGTTTTATGGTCCTGATTCTGCAAACACATACACTGCAATTTGATTTGTAGTCTATCCGTCCCTTGTTTCTAGATTTCAAGCAGAGGACTAAGGAAAATATGATCACCTTTCGACTCATGGTGGTCATCACTGTACTCTTGTGGTTCAAATCTTTTGAAATATTTGAGTTTTACAGCCAGCCTGTAACAAATCCAGAAGTAAAATAAATATTTTCTGTATCCTACTCAAGTTGAAAATACTGTCATCCTTTTAGGTTTTGTTCCCCAGCTGCTTACCTGCATCACGTACAATACATCGGTGGTAATTTCTACAATAATTTTTAGTGTACAGTGCTTTTAAAGATATAAGGTGGAAAAATCTTCCCCATCAATAGGAAAACATTTCGATATAGAAAGGAATATAATCACCAGAACTTTTTCTTTACATTTTCTGTAAAGAAGCATTGCAGTGGAGCCACCACTGGCTTTATAGACAATTTCCTCAGTTCTGTTAATTTTGGCTCAGTTAATAATGTAGGATTTATTATGACAACCTTTCATCCTCATGCCTTATGTTTGCTTCAAAGCACCTTTTTGGAGCTGAAAATTGGCAGTAGGTCAATATAACAGAGATTCAGGCTTTTATTTGGAGTATCAGTAAAGTGCTGGATCCAGGTTGGAATGATGGGGCTGAAAATATCTCCCAGGTGGAGAACATCCATTCACTCTGGACACTGATAGAAGGGCAGGGGAGGAGACTCATAGCCATGCAAGAGATGCTAAGCCAGATATAAGCCTTGCATGACTAGTACTCCAGGGGATTGGTGGAGGCAGGCTCAGGGGATTTTGTGATGTACTCCCTCACCATCAGTTGTGCTGAATCTTTTGCCATTGCATGCTTGGCAGCCCCACCGCTGCTGACCTCCAAGTTTACCACTGACAACCAATAGAGAGGTTCTGCCTTGTTGGGCTCTTTGAGGTAGAAATGCCAGGTTGTAGCTCCCTGTCACATCTTACGCCTGCTGTTTCCTCTAGTCACATCTACTGGCCTGTAGCCCCACGCACTTCTTTGCAGATCTCATGCTTCCATTGCATGAACTCTGCATTCCAGAGATCAAAACTACCTTTTATCTGGGGGTCACAGATACACGCCAGCTATTACTGTCTTCCTTGCAGAGAGGATGAAACCTGGTGGTGATGCCCTTCTGCTCTGGCTCATAGGAGAACAGGCATCTCCTTAGGGCCCAGCTCCAGTGTGGAAGTCAGCATCCAGTTCAGCCCTCAAATAAGGGTGATGATTTGCCCCAGGCTGGCTGTATGGGTGCAGAGCATGCAGCATTTGGGAGAAGGTCAGTCAGTCATCAGAGCTCTTCTTCCCCATGTAGGATGGTCATGGAGGCACACAGCCTTGCCACTGCCACCATCCTGTACCATGTTCTTCTGCTCTACCAAATGTGCTATCATGGCATATGTGGAGTTCCAGTAGGTCAGTACATCCAGGATCAGCCAGTGTGCATGAGAGAGCCCCTGCCTCTCATAGCAGATGGGCAGACTTGATGTTCTGCACTAAGTGGGCACCCAGGAACTGGTAGGTTTTCAGCAGGGACTGCAGTTCAAGGGTGGCAGTATCACAGATGGGCCTCACAATGCTCCCAGCCCCAGAGCATCTTTCACCACCTGGTCTAAAGAGTGTGCCAGACAGGCAATGTTCTTGAAAAGCACAGTCCTCACTGCTGCCAGCATGTTAACACCAGCATCCATGACCACATAGCCATGGATGATATAGATGCCACTCAACCACTTAGGGTTTTCCAACCACTCACATCTACTTCTGTCTCAGGGCTTTGTCCCACCATGTCTACTTATTTCTCAGGGCTTTTGAGCCTCCCACCATGTCCACTTCTTTCTCAGGGTTCCAGCTACCACTTCAACATATATCATTGCACACTTTGGGATTTGGGTGTCAGAGCTGGACTCAGGGCTTTGAGCTACCATGTGTATATATGTCATTGCACTCTTTGGCGTTTGGGTGTCAGGGGGGACTCAGGGCTTTTGAGCCACCACATAAACTTTCTCTCAGAGCACCATGTTCACTTCTGTCTCCGGGCTTTGACCCACCACATCTACTTTCTTCTCATGGCTTTGAGCCATCACGTCTACTTCCATCTTCGGACTTTTGACCCACCAAATCTACTTCCTTTTCAGGGCTTCCAGTCACTACATTGACATACATCTTTTCACACTAGTTTAAGTAAAAGTTAGGTGCCTCAAACAGAGTAGGGCAGGCTTCAGGTGAGCCCCATGGTGAAGGGTATTCCACAGGAGAGGGGCCACTGCTGTAAAAGCATTGTAACTGGGTGCCACCCACCTTGCTGGTTAGGAGCAAGAAGTGTGTGCATTCAACTTCTGTGGTTTTGAAGGTCTGAATGTTGCAGCTACGCATTTAAGATCTCAATCTTGTCTTAGTATAAAAAGTTTTTTTACACTATTCTTTTCAGGTGAATATGTATTGTTCTTTCTATTTCTTAGGGCAATGGAAATTAAAAAAAAAAAGGAAGCATAATATCTCTCCCCCTTCCTTCTCTTTGCAAAGTTGTAGTCTGAGGATGAGTTCTGTGTGACTTGAAATTTTGCACCCAGATCGAATCAATCTTAAAGAAAGATGTTTTCTCCTTTTCTCTGTGTTCCATATTCTGCAAGTACAGATGGAAGGGGTGGCCATGTGACTCAGCCTTCATTCTTCTCCCTTGCTCATATCTTTTGCACACTTAAACAAACATAGGCTTTCAATACGAAGAACGACCCTCACATTCAGAACTCTTCAGAGCAGAGAATATGGTGACATCATTATGCCTGTTTCTAAGAGCAAGGTCCTTGATTGAAAAAGAGGAAAGCTGGAGAATAATGGAACTAAAGCTGGAACAAAAATTGGGAGAAAGAGATATAATCTCTCACTCTCTCAGGTGTCTCAATCGCATGTCTATTTCTATTCCCATACACTAAGGGAAAAATAACATTCTAGCCCTGATTTATTAATGGAATATATCAGCATCATGTTATTTATAATTTAGGCTATAAATGGCTTTCTTGAACTTTGAGCAAACGAGCGCTATTTTAACACTAATCCCAAAGCTAGTGTGAAATGTAATTTTTAAATGGTTCTTGTTTCTCCAAAAATTATGCACTGTGAGCATGGCATTCTATTTTTGTTTGCTTCTTTAAATTACAAAACACCAGTAACAAAGTGTAACATTAAATGGATATCACCACAGCCAGTGAGTAAATAAAAAAAAGTTAAATGCTAGAACTGAAGGCTGAATGGGAAGGTGGACAAATAATGTATTTTAGAGGGAAAAATCTTTTTTGTTTGTAAATATATCATCGCTATATATTTTCAAAATTTGGGGTCATCACTTTGTGTCATCCACTCCATCCAAGCTGAAAATGACATAATAGGGATTTAAGTTTTCTGTCTTTGCATTTATTGTGTTGGTCATATTTTAATTGCCACTGCAGAGCCTCACACTTTAGCAAGCCAGTCCTCTTAGCTAACATTATATCCAATCTCTAAAACACCCAGTACAAACATCTCCTCAAAGCGAGTTGCAATATTATAAAGAACCAATGAAAATGTGTAATTTAAAAATTAACTACCATTTAATTTACACTGGGAATGAAAATGTTTAGATTAAACAAAAACCTGGATAATTAAGGGGGAAACAACGACATGTATAGGAATATAGGAACAACTGGAAAGCTTCTAGCTATAACAAAGTAATTTTTTATTTTTTTCAATTTTATATTTTTTTTATTGATTTAAACTACAAAAGAAAAAAGCAATGCAGAGAATACATAAAAAGGGGGAAAGAGGCATTGACAGAATGGGGAAAGCAGAAACAGAAAGTACAAATATATCAGTTATAGTTCTATCTCCCAATAAAATATTCAGACCATTCTACCTGCAAGTATAAAGATCTCCATATATTTTACCTTCCTTTCTTTCATTACCAATTTTTTTAATAGTAGTAGTAGTAGACCTTTATTGGCATTGATATAAGAGTACAGTATACTTTAAACCCGACAATAACACTATAAAATATAGTAAAACCTTAGAAAAACCAGCAAAAGTTAAATGACATAAAATAGCTGTGGGCTATGCATGAGTAAAAGCCTCTCTGATTCGGATCGCAACCTGTAAAAAGCAAGCCACGTGAGTGGTGACAAAGTTGTGTTTCCTGTGGAGTAAAAAGTGAACTTTAGCATTGACAGAGAGGCCTTGATGGTCAAAGAGCAGAGCATCTAATTTGAACCAGTTTTTTTAAAATAAACTAGTAATAGCAATATGAATCTAAACAATTCTTCTTAAATACAAATAAGTATATAAAGTTTAAAAAAATTCAAAACTATCTCAACGCCTATTTTGTCTAATTTAACTTAACCCTATTATAGGCACAAATTAGATTGTTAGTTTAACAAAATCCTTATTAAAACAAGCACATAAAAATCATATCTTTATCCTTAACAAATTACATAAGATACAATTTAATAGTTTGTCTATCTCAGTCTAAACAGTTTCTCCAAAGGAGCATGTTAGAAACAAATCGACCAAGTTACAAAACAATTGTGATATCTGTCTTTTCAACCGTTAATCCAGCTCTTACATCTATATGAGCATTTTCACTAAATAAGCATACTGTAAATACATCTACTATATAAAGAAATGTTATCTGAACTCTTTAGCATTAATCCAAATTGACTATATATTTAATTACAATTTTACCAACTCTCTTACTTCTTTAGGATCTCCCATATTCTTTTAAAATCAGATATCTGTTCATTATTAATAATTGCATGTTTGTTTACCCACAAAAAAAAAGAAAAATCAAAATTCAGGAATCCTTTCCAAAGATTAAAAGCTTTTGAATTCCTTTAATTTCTGCATCCATATTACATCAGAGACAGTCCATTTAATCACAGTTTGCCTTTTGAAATCGCATGCCACTTCTTAATCAGGGTTCCATATTCAACAATCCACACACACAAAAAAATCAAAATCCTTCTTCCTGAAAGCTTTCCACATCTTAATTTGTTGATTGGAGTTTACCTTTTCTCTTCTCAATGTGTCCTGCCCCCTCAACAGTGGGAGGAAGAAGTCAACACCATTTTTCCCTCTCAGCATGACTTCACTGGATCTTAATTTCTGGTCTTGTTTTAATACTGCGACATAGGAGATCATTTTGATTTTCCTTTGTTTGTTTCGGAGCGTATCACTTTCTCATTCCGATTTCAGAGATGTCAGCAGACTCTCTTTAGCACTCAACTCCTGTAGGTTTGCAATTTCTCTAGCTTTCAGCATAAAACAACTCATTTTCTCTTTAATAAACTGCATAAATGAGCCATCTGCTGATGGGTGGCCAGTTCAACTCTTCCCCGGAAGATCTGACCATGGCATTAGAAGCTGAGTGGATTGAAATGAAATCTGATGAAGATGCATCTAAGTAGTGGCAGACCGGGAGCGGAGGTCTTGTTACCGGCCTTTAAGGAACACCAATGGTGCTCTTCTGCCAGACATTTACTTATTAAAATCAAAACTTACAGCAGACTCTGAAATATCTGAATCACCTCAAAACATGACTTTAAGACCTGTTTCTATTTAGAATATCTAGCAGGAACAGCGGAATAGCAATATCTGATACAGAATGAAGAGGCAGCTATCTGCCATCATAAAATGCACTACTATTTAAGATTTATATAGCACTACTATTTAAGATTTATATACTTTTATGTTTTATATTAATATATTTATATGTTATGTTACATAATTCAATGACTATTGGTTTTTATGTAACTTTTATGAATATGTAAGCTGCCAAGAGCCTGCTTTGGTGGGGAGAGGAGGATATAAATTGAATGAATGAATGAATGAATTCATAAATAAACAAACATAAAACATTAAGTCACTGTGGGAAGCTTAAAAACTCATTTGCCTGAAACCTCAGAAATTTCACCTGACCTTTCCCCCTATGTTAAAATGAAATATTTTGTTATTTTTGAATTTCAAAATGCTTCAAGTGCCATTTAGCTTGTTTAAGTTAAAGTGGGCTTCTGATCCCTGGTTCTCTCTGGTTCATGGGCTGATCCAACAGACAAAATATCATATTGTGACAGAGTGTTGGAGTTCCACCTGCAAAATGGAGACAGAGATCAAGAGCACCTGCAGGGGTGGCGACTGGAAGAGCAGACTGCATTTCAGCCAGGCGCTCTCTTAAAGGGACAGTCTCTGACCCACCTCCCCACATCGGGGCAGCTGCCACACACACACACTTCCAGGGATTGGAAATGCGGCAGAGGGCAGACCAAGGGAAGGGAGCAGGTGGCAGCACAGGGGAGTGGGATCAGCAAATACCCCCTGCCAGAGCCCACTGCCTGGTTCAAGTGCCAGAGATGCTTGCACACCAAGTGGTTGAGAGCAAGGGGAGGGGAAGGTGGGGGGGGGGACAGTGGAATTTACCCAGCCATAGGCAACAGTCCTCGCATGCAGAGCCTCTGGGAGCCCGGAACCTTTGGAGACCTGGAAACAAAGAACAGTTAGCCCCTCACAAATCAAAGATACTGTCAAAGCAACCACATGGTGCAAAATGCATCACCAACGTGCCTGCCTGTCCCTCACTCTAAGTCTGTATGGCTGGGAGTTCGCTGGCAGAGCTTCCTGCCATGCAAACCTGTCCTTAACAACTGAATTGTGCAAGGCAGAGCGGAACTATTTCTAGGAGGGGGGGCTGCAATTGGACACCAGGGAGGGGGCTCACCAGGCCAAAGTGCGAGGGGATTGGTGAGGCAATCACGCCGCTCCCTAAGGGGCTTGCAAGCTTTTGCAGCGGCGGAGGCAACCTTTGTTTTTGGTTTCAACGAGTGCCTATGGGACACGCTGCTATTTTTGGCTTGTCATGGGCCAAATTGCTCAGGAAGTGGCCTAAGCCTGGCCACACCCCCAACTCCACTCCCTCCTCCACCTGAACGCTGTGCCCCACCTCACTTCCACCTGTGCTCATGCACAGCCCTCAGGCACTGCTGCCCTTGGGCGGAGTGGTGCTTGAGCAGCTCCACGCCCACGTAGCTTCCCTCCACTGTGGCAGCGCTGATTGTACGTCGGTGCACACCTTTCCTGCACCCATGTAGTGTCTCGTCTGCTCCCAAAAGTCTTTCCGCCTCCCCTCTCTGGATTGTGCTGTTAGTCAGAAACAGAGGGAAAATCTTGCCTTTAAGAGAGGGAAATGGATAAGGCCGTCATAGTGGAGTTAGCTGTCTCTCAGTAAAGCCACTTTTATTCATAGCACCCTTTTCTCATGTTTGCTGCAAAAGTCTGCTTCTGAAAATAATTACAGATGTCGAAGCAAATGGATACAGGCTAGCATATTATCCATGTCCTTGATCAGATCTTGCTTTCATTATCCAATTTTGCTACGTGACAAAATAATCAATACAATAATCCATGAAGTTTGGATCTTTATGTGTGCTATGTAGCCATTTAATGGAAATTCATTCTGATTGTTTTTCTGTATAGTGATCATGTGCTGTGAGATTTCTGAAGAGCTCTATTGACCTGGAGAAAGTAAACTATCCCTATTAGTGGGTTGAAGATGGAAGCAAAGAAGCAATACAGGGCTTTATGAACAAATTGGATAGCCAAGATGTGCATTTTTATTTCTGAATCCAGTGCACAAATTACCTAGACTATTTCAATATCTTCCTTTCTATCTTCTCCTCCTTTGATTATTCTTCAGCCAACTCAATTTTTTTCCTGATAAAATAATTATCCTCTGTTAAATCCCCCTTTTCCCTTCAAGACTTTACGATAATGTTCTTTCTGTCCTTTTTTGGTAATGCATGCTTACTTGAAAGTAAACTCCATTGCAGTCTATGAAACCTACTTCTTAGTGAATTATGATGCCAAGACTTGTTTATTCAAATGGAAGATATTTACTCAAAACAAGGCATATGTAGCAAAGAAGAGAAGAAGAGTAGGTTTTTATACCCTATTTTTCTCCACCTTAAAAAGTCTCAATGATGCTTACAATCACCTTCCCATTCCTCTTCATACAATGGCATCTTGTAAGGTAGGTGGGTCTGAGAGAGTTCTGAGAGAACTGGGACTGAGTTGAGGTCACCCAGCAGGCTTCATTTGAAGCAGTGGGGAATCAAACCCGGTTCTTCAGTTTAGAGTTTGCTGCTCTTAACTACTACACCATACCGGCTCCCTGGGAATATCTTATAGTTCTTCACAGTACAGGAAAGTACACCATACTAAATGTTTAGCATGAGAACAAGAGAAACTAGCTGGTTGTTTTAGTTCCTATCTTTTCAATCTATATGCAGAACAGAGGTGGAATTCTAGCAGGAGATCCTTTGCATATTAGGCTCCTTTTTGTAAGCTCTTGGAGGATTGGCTGCATCAGGGGTGTGTGGCCTAATATGCAAAGGAGCTCCTGCTAGAATTCCACCCCAATGCAGAACATATTGTATGGAAAGCTGGATTAGATTGTAATAAAGGTGAAAATTGGTAGAAGGAACATTAACAATTTGAGATATCCAGATGGCACAGAATTGCTGGCAGAAAATAGTAGACTTGAAACGACTTCTGGTGAAGGTTAAAGAAGAAGGTGCCAAAACAGGATTATGGCTGAACATCAAAAAGACTAAAGCAGTGATTACTGAGGGATTATACAATTTTAGGGTTGAGAATGAAGAAATTGAAATAGTATTGAAGATTTACTATTCCAGTATTCCATCATCAACCAAAAGGGAGACTGCAAAACAACAGATCAGAAGAGATTCAGGCTTGGAAAGGCTGCCATGTTGTATCTATCAGAGTCCCCTTTTCTTCCAGTCCAGAGATTCAGCAACAGAGGTGTAAAGAGATGAATCTGCAGGTCTTTTATTATTTTCACATTAATGTGGGAAGGAAAACAATCTTTCACCTGTCCTCCATTTTCCTTCGAAATCATTCAACATAGTCATAGCATTTTATACCTTCCTCATAACAAAAGCCCACTTACAGATTGGCTACTCTGTTCCTCGCTTCTGACATTCAGATTAAATTCATTGGTCAAATAAATCCCATCTCCCAACTTAGAAGCAAAAGATGAATTGATATCACCCGGCGTCTCTAATTGGGACCTCCACGTTGCACTTCTCTGTACCCCATATCTGCGGTTTTCTCCCCTTTCCTGTTTGTCTCCAGCATAGGCCCCCTTGCCCAATTCCAAAATGTGTATGAGCAGAGCTTCTCCTCTGACCTTCTCTGAGGGATAGGTTCCCAGAGGTAGAAAAGATAGCTTACTTTTCACCGAAAGATGTTTACAGAACAAATGGTGATAAGAAAGTTCTGCTAAACAAGAGGCTTCCTCTCTAAGCTAATATACTTAGCAAAGACCCTATTGTTCTTTTTCCCCCAGACTTTGGGCCTAGAGTCCATAGAAAAGGCACTTTAAGGCAAGTTATGGGAATATAATATAATACTTTGAATGTAATAGTTTAGTTATAACTGTTAAGGCAGGTTAGTGCAATTGAGTTCTATGATCAGGATTAGTGCAATTCTATTTGTCACTCTGTCCATGTTCTAGAGCAATTCTGAATCTATGTCCTATAGCCACGAAGGAAGTAGATAAAATTCTAAAGTGTAAGGAAGTGTCTCTGAGGACCAAGATCAAGATAATTCATACCACAGTATTCTTCATTATGATGTATGGGTGTGAAAATTAAGACAATGAAGAAAGCTGACAGGAGGAAAATTGGTTCCTTTGAAAAGTGGTGTTGGAGGAGAGCTTTATGGAAACCATTGACCACCAAAAAGGGAAATAAATGGATTCTAAATCAAATCAAGTCTAAATTGTCCCTAGAAGTTAACATAAGCATAGTGAGGCTATCATTTTTTTTTTTTTGCATTTTGGTGTTTTTATGTGGGTGGGTGTGCACATGTGCCTGGAAATCATGGTGACCTCTGATGACTGACCCCTGCTAGGGGTATGGAAGATATTCAGAGAGGCGGCTGAATAAAGTCTGCCCTTGCCTCCAGTTCTGGTGCTCCTTGGAGGCCTCCCATCCAAGTACCTGCCAGAGTCGATCTCGTTTAGCTTCTGGCATTGGGCTTGCCTGGGCTATCCAGGTCAGGGCTAGCGAGGCTATCATATTAACGTCACATTATGAGAAGACAAGAGTCACTGGAAAAGACAATGACATTAAGAAAGGTTAAAGGCAGCAGGAAAAGAGGAAGACCCAACATGAGATTGACTCAATAAGGAAGCCACAGCCCTTCGTTTTAAGGACCTGAGCAAGGCTGTTAACAATAGGATGTTTTAAAGGCCATTAATTCATAAGGTCACCAATCACCATAAGTTCAAAGCAACTTGTGTGATGATGGCACATAAACACACATCTTGTTTCAAAATTTCCCAAGTGATAGAGCACCCTCTGATAATGTGCCCAGTGTGATAACATCACTTCCGGGTGATGCTATTGTGCCAGGCATGTTGTGGTGCACCTGTGCTTTCTAGCCTTCTTGGGGGTTGTTCCATGCCTTTCCAAACTGAACGAATCAACAAACCACAAATTGTTCAGGAAATTAAAAAAGCACAAATTGAACCACCGAATTGGGTAACCCAAAGAACCATGAAACAAAACAAACCACCATTTTCACATTCTATGCCCATCCCTAGTCAGTAATTGAATGGGAGACCACCAAAGAAGGCTCTGCAGAGGAAGGCAATGGCAAACCACCTCTGCCTCTCACTTGCCTTGTTGGGGTTGCCATAAATTGACTGTGGCTTGACAGCACTTTACATACACAGCTGAGCTCAATACAAGTGACTCAGATTGAAAACTATTCCTACAGCACATTTGAATGTATCCAGTCATGCAGTTCTGAAAACCTAAGAGTGCTTAAGCCTTCAGAAGAGGGGGTGGAAATTTTTGCAAATTTCCCCGCTCACTTCACCCCCACTTTTCCCCTAGCTATTCCTTAATATTTATTTACCTCCAGGAATAAAACTGAGTTGCATGAGAGATGGAAAGAGGAAAGCTTTGCTCTGTAAGATCCACAGAAGGCTGCATTCCCACCAACACCTGCAAAGTATGGAGGGTCAATGTCAGGTACTGGTATTACTGGGCATCTGTTGAGGCCACATGGGATCTCTGAACCACCACAGTGCAGCACCATAACTTTCTCCCTCTCCTTGAATTCTGGAGATAGTTCTCCAAACTTACTGGGTCCTCTTCTATCTCTAAACATCCTGTTTTGGATCATCTTCTTCAGTTGCATATGTGGTGGCATGTGACTCGACTTCTCTTTTCCTCTGCCAGGTCAGAAATGAAGGCCACTGTTTTTATTTCCATGCAAGTGACTGTGGCAGCAAGAACAGTTGCTTCCACTCATTCAGCCTCCTGCTGTTCCTGTGGGTGGGAGCAGTAATGAGAGAAGGCTTTCTAAAGCCCTTGCTCTGAGGGAGTTGAGTGAGCAACATGGTGAGTGAACAGCAGTGTTGGCAGGCATCATTCCTGCACATATCCCCAGACAAATGAGCAGTGGCAATGCTATCTGCCACCTGTGCTGCTTACTCACCTGCCTGCTTACTTGTACATCTCCCTTGCAGCAGCAGTGATGGCTTCAGTCTTGCTGTTGAGAAGAAGGGGGCAGATGAGAATGTGGCTGCTCCTAGTAGCAAAAATAACTTCATACTTACTGTATGGGAGTGAGGAACAGGAGGGAAAAACTGCACATATGTCCCTATCTTGCCCTCCCTCCCCAACCCTGGAATTAGCTCTGATCCAGACTTCTAACTGGAGCATAGAGCTTCTCCTCTCCAGTTCTTAACTGGATTTTTTTTAAAAAAATTCAGTGTGGCAGAACTTTCACAACTTTTAATATGATTTGAAGCCTGCAGCATTGAATGCACACTAATATGACCCATACTGACGTCAGAAAGAATGCCACACACATACATATATTGTATGTGCGTGTAATCTTTGCTTTGTTCAGAAAACTGATTTTTTTATTTTATCACAAGTTTATTTTCACAGCTACTTATGTTTTCAAGTTGAATTTAATGTTTTTCCTGATGGGTTTTAAAAATACCTTTCAAGATATTGTTCTAGTGCTTCTTATTCCATGAATTTTCAGAAAGGTATCTAATCACTAGAGCTATATTGGGGCAAAACTCACAAAAGTGTAAATTCCACTTATCAAAAGCTACCCAGAAAAACATTTAAGCAATATTTACTCTTGTCCCTGTAACTATTTCACGATGACAGCTGTGTGTGGGCTTCTGCATCTGCCCTGCTTCAATGCCCTCCTACAGGTCCAGCATAAGTAAGAATAGATTGTGTGATTTAAGAGCTGGGAATGCATACATTTTTATGATTTTCTTATTCGGAGTGTAGAAAATTGCCTGTCTTTGATTAAAACCATGTAGACCAGAGAACAGAGATCATGTGTGTGAGGAATAAACTCATAAGTAGACCATCTACTCTCATCCGATAGTAACTTGAAGAGTTGTCTCCTTTTTTTGAGATAATTACTTCATCACTTGTTGAAATTTATACTTATTCCCAGGATAAATTTCAACAGCTGCTCAGCAATGCATGGCAAGGAATGCTGTGACAGTTGTGACAAAAAGAGTACCCAATTAAACATAATACATAGTAGATTACACATACAAAGCTCTGTACTAATAAAACCTCTCTCTCAAGATATCCTCAGGAGCTAGAGAAGCACTATGACTAATGTAAAGAATGCATATGGGATTTATTGACATGAGCAGGGATTTCTAGCAACCTGGAGTTCTTTAGGTACACGCATTCCAGCAATCACTATGGCAGTTTCCCAGTTTGATGCTTTAGTGCAGCTCCCTTTTGTTGAATACAGCACCTGACCCAGAAGTCTCTTCATCTGTCATCTGGATTCAGCAATGAATAATAATAATATAGCGTATTAGTTTTAAACTGATAAATGTATTATGGTTTTATATGTTTTATGGAATTGATTGTTTTTATGATACTGTAAGCCGCCCTGAGTCCGCTTGCGGAGAGGGCGGGATATAAATGTAAAGTAATAAATAAATAAATAAATATAATAATAAACTTTTATTTGTATCCCGCCCTCCCCGCCGAAGCGGGCTCAGGGCGGCAATGAACAAGTATCATTTTGAGGTTTTAATGCCTGAAACAATACTTGGTGTAAAAGAATCTTTGTTTACTATCCCAAGCTGTTCTTGGTTTGTTTATAATAACATCTGTATTCCACCCACTTTTGCAAAGGAAACTCAGGATATTGCCCATGCTGTCAATCTGTCACCATGGTCAAAAAACCCTTTTTAAAATCAAAGAACTTCCTAGTCATTTTTAAATTTACTAGTCAGATATGCACTCAGGCTAACATATAAAAGTAGTCTTCTGTGCAAGCACCAGTAATTTCTGAGTCTGGGGTGACATTACTTTCACAACGTTTTCATGGCAGGCTTTTTACGGGGTGGTATGCCATTGTCTTCCCCAGACATCTACACTCCCCCCCCCCCCCAGCAAGCTGGGAACTCATTTTACTGACCTCGGAAGGATGGAAGGCTGAGTCAACCTTGAGCCAGCTATCTGAACCCAGCTTCCACTGGGATTGAACTCAGGTAATGAGCGGAGAGAGTGCTGACTGTGTGCCCTATTTTCTCATTTCGTCTCCTCTTGCTTCTTTTCCATCAGTATTATCTTGGTTGTTCACTTAAACACCCAGTATAAGCCTACTGCTATGAAGATAAGTCATCCAACACTATTTTTGTCTTTTGAGTTTAGGAGTAGAAAAAGACATATTTCATTCTACTATGTTCATAGATCCAGGTGGGCAGCCATTTTGGTCTGAAGCAGTAGAACAAATTTTGAGTCCAGGGGCAACTTTAAGACCAACGAAGTTTTATTCAAGGCATGAGCTTTCATGTGCATTCAAACACTGTATATGCCATTAAATGCCAACAGTGCCCTTCGATTCTCTACATAGGTCAAAGAGGTAAAACCCTATGCCAGGGGTGGCCAACGGTAGCTCTACAGATATTTTTTGCCTACAACTCCCATCAGCCCCAGTCAGCATGGCCAATGGTTGGGGTTGATGGGAGTTGTAGGCAAAAACATCTGGAGAGCTACTACTGGCCACCCCTGCCCTATGCCAAAGGATAAATGGACACAAATCTGACATCAAGAATCACAAGACTGAGAAACCTGTAGGAGAACAATTCAGCCTTCTAAAACATTCAGTGGGTGACCTCAAAAGCTGATTTTTTACAAAGAAACTTCAGGAACAGATTGGAAAGGTAAATTACTGAATTACAAGTTATTACAACACTCAGAACACACACACCAGACTTAACAGGGACATCTCACTACAGATGCTAAACTCATTCAGTTCTTAAATCTGTATTCTTGCCAAAAAGGGCTATACATCCTCTATATTTTAGTGTATTTCTTATTTAGAATTGCAGATTAGAATAGTGATTGTAACATAATGCAATTATTTTATAATGTAATGTAATTCAGAATGGTATATTGGAACGCATTTCTCTGGTCTGGAAACAGAGGAGACATAACACTGCACTACAAATCACCCCATCACAAAGAAAAGGATGCTATTAGTTACCTCCATGCTTGAGAAAAGATGAATGGAGCATAACAACAGGGTCTCAGTTAATTACTCTTAGTGCTCCACAATTAAGAGGGGCACATTTACACATCTATCTCCAATTTTGACATATTTATTTGTGTAACTGTCCCCCCCCCTCTCGAATTACATTCAAGCAAATGGTGATCATATAAACTTAGAATCATAGAGACGGAAGGGATGTCCAGGGCCATCTAATCCAACTCCCTACACAATGCAGGAACTTCATAAATATCCCCCCCCACACACAAATACATCCCCAGTGACCCCTGCTCCATGTCCAGAAGATAGCAAAACCCACCAGGGTCCCTTATCAAACTGGCCTGGAGAAAAATTGCTAATTGACCCAAAGTGTCAGTTAGCATTTCCCTGGTGTGTAAGAAAGGACCATGAGAACTAAGCACTGATGCAACCCAATTTAGCTTGTTATTCCTGTTAGCATTTGTTAAAACATTTTCATTATGCTGTTTGCTAATTTGCCATTCATCCTCCACTTATGGACTGTTAACTTTCATTTCAGTGTATCTGAGAAAGTGTCTGGGCATGTGAAAACTCATATCTCGAATAAAACAATGTTGGCTTTAAAGATGCCACTGGACTAGACAGTATGAATATTGTCCACTTTCCAGTTTGAGCATAAATCTACACTGAAATAGACTGAGCATAAATCCTTAGGTTTTACTAGATTACATTCTGTCCAGCTTTAAAGAAATCTAGGGACTGACACCCACAACAGTATTGAAGAATCAGTGATTAAGAGCAAAGGCACCAGTACATCATTGAAAAGAAAATGGATATCCCGATAAAAGAGAATCAGAAATAAAGTTTATTAAGGGGCATTCATTCTTAATGTGTTGGATACAGACAACGTTTTCACTCAGTCTCACTGAATTCCTTTCCTTACTGAAGAAGGTATTGGATTTATTGGATTTACCTATATTCCGCCCTCCACTTCAAATTTCAGAGTGTCAGTCTCCTTTATTTTCCTCCCACACAACAGACACCCTGTGAGGTGGGTGGGGATGAGAAGGTGGGTGGGGCTGAGAAGGCTCTCACAATAGCTGGCTTTTCAAGGACGACCTCTGCCAGAGCTATGGCTAACCCAAGGCCATTCCAGCAGGTGCAAGTGGAGGAGTGGGGAATCAAACCTGGTTCTCTCAGATAAGAGCCTGCACACTTAACCACTACACCAAACTGGCTCCTTGTCCCACATGCCTGGCTTCCTGTCCCATATGCCTTTTGGTTCACGCAGGTTTCATGATCCCTGCCATAGCTTTTTTGTTGTGTATCCTTTCACCAGTGGAAAAGCTGGTTGAATCTGACCCAATCCTTGAAGAAGTTTCATCCTGTCTGTATGAGATGGGAAAGATAAATTGCTAGTATTTTATCTTCAAACTTTGCCTCAAACTATGGAGAGATTAAGAAAACTATCAGTTGTGTTCAGTCCATAGTACTGAGCAACTTACTTCTCTGTGTGTCCGCTCAGGAGCTATGGATTTTTTTTAAATAACTCACAGATCTTTAGCAGCTTAGTACATTTATTATCCAATTTGTCTATTCAATTTTCACCAAAGCTGATGGGTAGCTGAGGTGCTAGTTATTCTGTTTGTACCTTTTTAGTCAAGGTTAAAGAAGGCCTTTCTGGCCCTGTGCAGCTTGACCTTGTCTTCTTTGGAAAACTTGACAAAATTAACACACTGATCTTACATAGTGATGTAAACGATGCTCTTTGTTTCTAGAAATAGGAGTATAGCAATTTGCAACCTGTTAATGTTCAACATGTGTGGCTTTACTGGCAACAGTGCAATCAATATTTTTAACATAAAAAGGGCCAGAAGGTTAATAAATGATCAAGATGGATGTTATGCAGAATTCAGATAGCTCACAAGCAGCTATTTTGTGTCAGAAGCAGGCCTTGGATTCAGCAGGAGCTCACAGGAGCACAGCTCCTGAACCTTTCTGAAGGTTCCCCCTTCTCCTCACCTTGTCCATTAATAGTAGGTGCAGTTGCATAACAATCCCTGGATGAGCTCCACCACCTATTTTTCTACAAAGCGACCCCTCATCAGAAGTATGTTCATACTCGTGGTAGTGGTTAACTAGCATTTTGAGAGTTCTGAGAGAGAGCAGAGAAGCTCTGAGAGAGAGCAGAGAATAAGTGATACAAGGGTGAGGTTTGGCTAAGCAGCTGGGGAAGTTGCTGAGAATTTCTGAGTTTGTGTGACTGCTGAAAATTCTGAGTTTGTGGTTGCTGGGGAACTGCTGTCTGTTTGGTTTGAGTGGGCTGAAGGTGAAGGTGATTGTTGCTGATTGAGAGGATAGACAGTCCAGTAAGACTGTTGCTGATTGGTGGCTGTGTTCCCCACCCTCTTTGCATTATTAAGCTGAGCCTTGCCAGAGGGTGAGAACTAAAGGGCTCTTGGTCTGTGGCTCTTAGCCTGGGGGCTCTGTAAGGACCAGGAACCCAGATCCCTATTTTCCTTGTGTTCCCAATAAGGTAAGTTGACCCTCCAGAAGGGGAGCCACATAAACAAACAGGATTTAAAGGGGACTGTATATATATATTTTTAAAAGCTATCATGAAGGTAGAATGCCAGCAGGGGGGTGGGGGCTTTCCAGTGTTTTGCACTGAGTGTCACATGTATGACTATCTGCCCACAGGATAGAAGTCTTGGGTGTGTTCTCGATGCAAGGAGTTCCTGGTCCTCAGGGAATGAGTTCGTACCCTTGAGGCCGAGGTGAGTGACCTGGAGAAGCAGAGACAGTCAGTTATGCACTCAGGGAAGACTCTCGGGGATGTATTAGATGAGCCCCACTCCGAACGTGGCAGCCCCGTTGCTGCCAGGAAGCATGAGGGTCAAGAGGGAACACAACATGGCAGATGAAGTTCAATGTGGCCAAGTGCAAAGTAATGCACATTGGGGCCAAGAATTCCAGCTACAAATACAAGTTGATGGGTTGTGAACTGGCAGAGACTGACCAAGAGAGAGATCTTTGGGTCATGGTAGATAACTCACTGAAAATGTCAGGACAGTGTGCGATTGCAATAAAAAAGGCCAACGCCATGCTGGGAAAAGGGCAACTAGAATCATTAAAGGGTTGGAACACTTTCCCTATGAAGAAAGGTTAAGACGCTTGGTGCTCTTTAGCTTGGAGAAACGTTGACTGCGGGGTGACATGACAGAGGTTTACAAGATAATGCATGGGATGGAGAAAGTAGAGAAAGAAGTACTTTTCTCCCTTTCTCACAAGAAATACAAGAACTCATGGGCATTTGATGAAATTGCTGAGCAGTTGGGTTAGAACGGATAAAAGGAAGTACTTCTTCACCCAAAGAGTGATTAACATGTGGAATTCACTGCCACAGGAGGTGGCGGCGGCTATAAGCATAGCTAGCTTCAAGAGGGGGTTAGATAAAAATATGGAGCAGAGGTCCATCAGTGGCTATTAGCCACAGTGTGTATATATATGTGTGTGTAAATAAATAAATATATATATATATATATATATATATATATATATATATATATATATATATATATATATATATATATATATATATATATTTGGCCACTGTGTGACACAGAGTGTTGAACTGGATGGGCCATTGACCTGATCCAACGTGGCTTCTCTTGTGTTCTTATGTTCAAGTAGTTCTATAAGATGACAAAAATAGATATTCCCATTCAGAAAACATAGTTTAGCAGGTCTAATGAAGTCACATGAAAAAAGTTGGCTGGGGAAAAAATTAACATTGGAGACGTGATCTGTAGTTGTTTTCATACTAAATGCAAAAACACCTCAATTTAGTTGAGTGCTTGACAATAAATCGAATAAAAATGATGGGAAAGGTTTTTGCAAAAGTTTGAGTAGGTTCCCCCCCATTGTCCTTCATAAGACCAAACTAAAAAAATGTGTGCATATTTGTCTTCATATTATCAGTAAAAAATCCCTTTCTAAATGTCATATATCCAGGGATTCAAGGGGCTTATTCCCACATTGTTGGAGTGAAGAATTAATTAGCTCTTGTGGAAGGTGTTCTAATCTCCTTTATTAATTCAGACTCATGTGGAGATTTAAGTAACATCCTCACCTGGCCAAAGACCCTGAATTCAGGAGTGATGTTTACAGCAAAGGAGAGGAAGAACGGTGAAGGTTGAATAACTGGGGAGTCAGAGGGCAATCAGCAATAGTCTTGCATGGAGGAAGTGGGAAGTTGTCTCCTGCCTTTAGCTGACCCCCTTAGCTTGAAAAGAAGGCTCCACTGAAGCTGCTGTTCATAAAGGTCTACACACAAGTCAAGGGGGGCGGGATTCTGGTGCAACTGGTCATATTTTCATATAAAAGATAGAGGATGCAGATGTAGGCACTCTGTGGTCAAAGAGTGAGCTTTTCTGAGCAGTGTTTTTGTTCAGCTTGGGTTCCCCTCCTTTATATACAGTATTATTCGGTTGTTTTTCTTTTGAGTCCCCCCTCTTCCCATGTTTGTAATCCCTGCAAACAAACTCAGAAAAACTTTTTTTAAAAAAATAAAAAGCAGCAACTGGCAAGAGAAGGGAAAAACAGTACAAAACAAAAGACTGGTATAGAAAATCTCTGTAATGTCCTGAGATGGCTGAAGGAACCTTTTTACCTCTGCCTGAGGCCAAAGGTTGAGCCACCCTCTTTGGCATAAAGGCAATTAATATTTATTATTATTTTGAATAACATAAATTATAATTGTTATATGCAAAGTAAGTATTTTAAAACCAAAATAAAATTGAATTCTGAGAAGTGCTGATGTCTAAACACTTTTAAAAAGCTACTGAAAGTGGTGGTATTCACTACATGTTATGATAATAAATTTCACAAGTTAAAATTATGCATCATCTTAAGGAAGACTTCTTTTTGTCTTTCTTGAATCTACTGCCAATCAATCTCTGTGGATGTCTCAGATGCTGGTAATATGAACAAGAAAAAGACAGGAAGAGTGATTTCTGGCCATCTATTCTCTTCATGATGTTCATAATATTATAAATCTCTATCATATCTCCCACTAGTCCTCTAAAAACCTCCAAACTCCTTAGCCTTTCCTCATAAAGAAGATGCTCCAACCCATTAATCAGTTTACTTGTTTTTTCCCTACATTTCTTCCAGCTCTGTGATATCCCCTTTAAGATGAAATGATCAGAACTATACACAATATTCAAAATGTGGCCACAATAGTAGCACTGAATGCTTGGTGCTCAATTTTCATTTGCATTCCCTTTCCTAAGCAAGGAAGTCTAAATAGCTTGGGATAGTTTCAATAAATCTGATAAAGTGTTGACATCAGCATATAAAATAAAAGATTGATTTCATATAATTGGGTGTGGCAAACTCTGGCTTTATTTTTTGTATATTTCACATAGGAACAGGATTTTGTGCTGGTATGGCTGCACAAATAGCACAGTAGCAACAGGGTTTCCACATGGAAGGTTTACCAGCAATTTCCCTGCCCCAGTCCTCTGGAAGTGGCCATCCCCAGCCACCAGAGCTTTTGCAATTTTTTTTGAAAAACCATCAGAAGAACATCATGATACTGATATACCATTGTAAGAGGTATAGAGTATTCTCTGAATTTCCAGCTTTCATTAAAAGAACAACAGCAACTGAGTCTCTATCCCTTACCCTTGCTGCAGGGTTTCAGGGAAAATGGCTGCCATGTGGGCTGGAAAATCTGAATCTTTACACAGAAGCCATCCAGGCTTTTTTGTGATATTTCCCAAACTTCAGAGCAAAGCACATTTGAGTAAGATTGAAACAAAGCCAGAGAACCCCCAGAGGTATACAAATGCACCATAGTTCTGTGGGGAAATAAGAAAAAAAAAAGCTTCCCAAAAGCATTGAACTCAGGGCAGATAACTCATACGGAAGAACAATTTGATTCCCCCCCCCCTTTTTCTCCATATCCAATCTATTACAAAGTCTTTACAACTCTGCAAAAATATGGTCATTTTCCTTTAGCAAAAACTCTGCTTCATCCTCCGGTCATGCTTTGGCTACTGCGGTCTTCTCTATACTTCAACTATGTTGCTGCAACTCAAATTACAAATCTCTAAGTACTCGGCTTCCAAATTCTTTCATTCCCCTCTCATTACTATGACCATTTGACACTTCTCCTGGAATTTCAGCAATGTCTTCTGATCTAGCACAAACTCTTTGTCCTTACTTTTTAGTTGGTTCATGGTACTGCCTTTCCTTAATCCCTGACCTGGATAGCCCAGGCTAACCTGATCTCATTAGATCTCGGAATCTTAACTGGGTCAACTAGTATTTGCATGGGAGACCACCAAGGAATACCAGGGTTGTGACATGGAGGCAGGCAATGGCAAACCACCTCAAAACATCATTTGCCTTGAAAACCCTATGGAGTTGCCTTAAATCAGCTATGATTTTATGGTACTTTCCACCACCACTGCCTTTCCTTATGCTGTGGACATATGTCAACCATTGACCTTCATTCTTCCAACATCAATCTCAGCTGTCCAAAGTTGCTGTCAGATGACCTTCCTTTTTGCCACTTATACATGGAAATGCATCCCAGAATACCTGCACAGTGCTGCTTCTTTTACATCCTTCAAATGTCTTCTCAAAACCTACTTTTTCTATGGAGTGATTGGCACAACTCTTAATCCCTCTTTTCTACTGATTAAGCCTCAACATATTTACCTACATTGAATGCAGATTCTCTCCTGTTGATCTCCAGCACCAGCTCTGTTTCTCCTCTTTGATGTCTCCACCCTTTTAATTGCAAGCCTCATTGGGCAGGAACCTGCCTTGTTGCATACTGTAAAATGTCTTGAGGGCACTACAACAAATAATAACTACCATCAAGAGTTAGTACTGTTGAAAATTAAATAATAATATTCTGGGTGAGTGAGGCAGAGGATAGGCATTCAAATTATTATTTTTTATTAGTTATGTGGGCAAAATAGGACTGAGAATGCAGCATAAATGGTAGATCACTACTGCTGGGTAGGCTTTGCATTGCTTTGTTTCAAGGCATTTGTACTAAACAATAAAAAAATTCTGGTCTTAAAGAAAAAAAAATCATTAGACAATTTGGCAGCAATTAGATTTCCTCTGAGACAAAGATGTGCTTTTGAGTCGCAGTTCCTTTCTGTGACCTGGACCGTTTTGACCTCTGAAGAGAATGAAGAATACAGTGCTGCACAATCTTAGAAACATTGTTTTTAAAAAATTCTGTGGTTCAAGTGATCAAAGAAAAAATTAGCGAAGTAATTTAATACATGATGGAATCTGAGTTGTCACTTTCATCCTTTAAACTACCAATTCACAACATCGGTAGCAAGAAAACAAACCTCCAGGATAAGTCAAGAACAATTTCTACATATCTGGCAGATTTAATTTGTTTGATGTTCAAACCATCTCCTTGGATGTTTTAATTAGCAGTTGACTTTCTTCCAGCATAAACTGCCAAAGCAACTTGTATTGCAACAGTGAAAGAGAAATGTAAAATAATGTCTTGAAAATATTCTTGATAGTTACATCCTTCTGGAAAGATGCCGATAGTTACATCCTTCTGGAAAGATTTCCTCTCATGCTTAATATCAGATGTAGCCTAAAATGCAGACTTAAAAGTTTAAAAACAAAAAATTAAATTCAAATGTTCAAAAGCATAATTTATCTTAGTATTGCAATACCATAAAATTATTATCACTTATGTCATAGTGTGATTCTGCTGCACTTCCACTTAAATTTGGCATACATGCAATTGCTATGATTAATTTGGCTTGTCATAAAGATCATATTATTTCACCATTTGTAGATACATAGAAAATGTATGTGGAGGAAAAAAAGGTAAATTTCCTTTATAATTAATACAGTTCCTACTTAGAATTATTATTTAAGGGGTCGAATAGTCTGTTAAGATTCAACAGTACAGTGAAAACCTTTCTCAGAAAATTGAGGGCAATTGACACTTGTGTTAGGCATTAATTTAGATGCAATGAGATTGTGCATCTTGATCGGCATCAGATGTGTCCATGGAAGCAAACTTGAGGTAAAAAGTTGTGGCTAATTTACATTAGGTTCACATCATGGAGATACCTGCATAAAATGCATATGGCCTGAAGATGTCTTTTGCAACAAAATTAATGCCACAATGTAAAGTATATGTAATCACATAATCTTAAATCCAGTCACACTTCTGCTGTAATGGGATACCCTTGTAAAGAAACAGGATTCAGTGATGGGTCTGAGTTCTCAATAATTACGACTGTATGCACAGTGCATGCAATGATGCCCTGAGGGGCGGGAATTACACTAGGTAGACTGAACACAGTGGCTCCTTGCCACTCTCCATGGCACACCACTGGAGGGCAAGGGTTGGTTTGCCTCCACAGCAGGAGGAAGAGAGGGGCATTGAGTGTTGTAATGCTGAGTGTCATGACACTGGCATGGGTGGATCCAGCTTCTTAAAGGCCTGGCTCTACCCACAGCAATGGCAAACCACCTCAAAACATCTCTTGCCTTGAAAACGCTATGGAGTTTTTTGTAGGTTTTTTCACTCCTTACTGTGGTACTCTAGGGTTGCTAATCTCTACCCACAGCCTGGCTGTTGCCACTTGTTGCTTGTAGTGGATAGAGCTCTGAGTAGGGTTGCCAAGTCCAATTCAAGAAATATCTGGGGACTTTGGGGGTGGAGCCAGGAGACTTTGGGGATGGAGCCAGGAGACATTAGGGGTGGAGCCAAGATCAAGGCTGTGACAAGCATAATTGAACTCCAAAGGGCATTCTGGCCATCACATTTAAAGGGACGGCACACCTTTTCAATTCCTTCCTTCCATAGGAAATAATGAAGGATAGGGGCACCTTCTTTTGGGGCTCATAGAATTGGACCCCCTGGTCCAATATTTTTGAAACTTGGGGGGTATTTTGAGGAGAGGCACTAGATGCTATACTGAAAATTTGGTGCCTCTACCCCAAAAAACAGCCCCCCCAGAGCCCTAGTTACTCACGGATCAATTCTCCATGATTTTCTATGGGAATAAATCTCCATAGGGAATAATAGAATTCCCAGCAGACATTTATCTCCCCCCCCCCGCTTTCTGATGACTCTGAAGCGGGGGGAGGGCCTCCAAACCAGGGGATCCCCTGCCCCCACCTGGGGATTGGCAACCCTAGCTCTGAGTGAAGGTGCACCTGGGTAGGCCAAGGCCTAGCACATGCAAGTGTGTCCTGGCAGGTAGTGTGGTGGCATTTGGAGATTACCTTGTTTTGTTATTGGGTTTCATTGGGACTCCTGATAGCAATGTCCAGACAGTCACCAGTCTTTGGTTCAGTGCTGTCCAGTGGGCGACACTGTGGTGAGGCCTACAGACCTTTGGATCATCGTGAGAGTAATGCAGTGGCGATCTCACTGCCTGCAGTTTGGAATTTGCTGGCCGGGGTGGTGGTGTTTGATTCCCAATGAGGGAATTTCAACGATAGATTGTGCTACAGGGGATCAGCCTAGAATAAGGTCTTGCAATTTTCTCAGTGGAGGGTGGTAAGCAGTGGGGAGCTGCAGGGCTCAGTACTGGGTCTGATGCTCTTTAGCTTGTTCATTGATGATTTGGAGTTGGGAGTAAGCAATGAAGTGGCTAAATTTGTGGATGACACTAAATTGTTCAGGGTAGTGAGAACCAGAGAGGATTATGAGGCACTCCAAAGGGATCTGTTGAGGCTGGTAAATGGGCATCAGCATGGCAAAAGAGGTTCAAAGTAGCCAAGTGCAAACTAATGCACATTGGGGCCAAAAATCCTAACTGTAAATACAAGTTGATGGGGTGTGAACTGGCAAAGACTGACCAAGAGAGAGATCTTGGGGACGTGGTAGATAACCCACTGAAAATGTTGAGACAGTGTGCGGCTGCAATAAAAAAGGCCAACTCTATGCTGGGAATTATTAGGAAGGGAATTGAAAACAAATCAGCCAGTATCATAATGCCCCTGTATAAATCGATGGTGCAGCCTCATTTGGAGCACTTTGTATAATTATGGTCATCGCACTTCAAAAAAGATATTATAGCACTGGAAAAAGTGCAGAAAAGGGCAACTAGAATGATTAAAGGGTTGGAACACTTTTCCTATGAAGAAAGCTTAAAAAACCGCTTGTGGCTCTTTAGCTTGGAGAAACGTCGACTGAGGGGTGACATGATAGAAGTTTAAGATTATGCATGGGATAGAGAAAGAAGTACTTTTCTCCCTTCCTCACAATACTAGAACTCGTGGGCACTCAATGAAATTGCTGAGCAGTTGGGTTAGAATGGATAAAAGGAAGTACTTCTTCACCCAAAGGTGATTAACACATGGAATTCACTGCCACAGCAGGAGGTGGTGGTGGCTACAAGCATAGCCAGCTTCAAGAAGGGATTGGATAAACAGAGGTCCATCAGTGGCAGAGCAGAGGTCCATCAGTGGCTATTAGCCACGGCGTATTGTTGGAACTCTCTGTCTGGGGCAGTGATACTCTGTATTCTTGGTGCTTGGGAGTGGCAACAGTGGGACGGCTTCTAGTGTCCTGGCCCCACTGATGGACTTCCTGATGGCAGCTTGTTTTTTTGGCCACTGTGTGACACAGAGTGTTGGACTGATGGGCCAATGGCCTGATCCAACATGGCTTCTTTTACGTTCTTATGCCAAAGGCTGCTGCAGGGAGAGTTCCCTCTTCATCCTTGTTCTGATTGTCACCCAAGTTCCCTCTTCATCCTTGTTCTGATTGTCAGTGCCTAGCCTTTCAAATATCATTAGAAAAATACCTGCAGTGACATTAAATTACAGGTTATGGTTCCTAAAAGAGGACAGGGCACATTGAAGGAGAAGCAGCCCGTTCCCAAGAAGGCTGCAAAGTGGGCTGTCCCTGACATCTCTTTGAATGAGGAGATGGATGACCCTGTGAATAAGGCTATCATGGACAGGCTCATTGCGATAGAGAGGCACTACCTCGCTCAGGTAGGGGATGTGATGCAGACTAGCTCTCTTTTAAAAAGACATTCCAGGTTCAGATGTTGGCCCATTTGTCTGCCATTGAAAGCAGGTTTGGTGAATCTTCTGTGGTGGAGAGCCAGGAAGCTGCCTCAAGGTGTCAGGCTGATGGATCCTGTGGTGGAAGGGCGGAGGATTTGTAGCAGGTGGTGCTCTATGAGGTTGTGTCACAGGTGCAGCAAACATGCTGGGTGGTCAGCTTGGCCATGGGGGCCTGGAGGTCAGCCAGCTGCTTCCTGAACCTAAGCTCATGGCAGCAACACACATACCTCACACAACATGCCATTGACTGGATGGCCTTGGGGCATAGAGTGAATATTGCCTCAGACTTGTTGGGGGTGTGCAATGGCCCCTCTTCAGCAACAGCATTTTAGTAGCTGGACTCATTGGGATTACCCTAATCAATGGGGGATTCTTTATGAAATTGTCCTGATGAAAGTGTTGTCATTTGGGGACCAAGCAATGCCATTAGGGGATTATCTCACCACTGCTACTAGAGATAAGATCCTCAGAGGTGAATGTGTGGATGTGTTCTTTTTATTATTTTGAGAACTAGAAAAAAAGGATAAAGAGGATCTTGAAGAAAGAAATAAGGAGCATTTTAAGGTTGACTGGACCTGGGTTGACTGGACCTGGGCCAATTGGTACCCAGACTTTTGCTTTATGCAGGAGTAGATGACAGGCCTTGGAGGGCCCTGTCCATGCTCTAGCGTATGGACATAATTTATAAAGGCTACACTGAATTCACTGGGCCGTCTTGGATGCAATATAACAAGGCCTTTTGTATGTGGACGTCTATGAACCCAGCCTTGTGGGATCATCCATAATTGTGGATGCAAATTATTTCTCCTGCTCAACTGGTCACTAGAGAGCAATCTGACAGTGGGCATGTGGTTCACTGGTTACCTGGTAGTGGAGGTTCCCATTTCCAAATGGGACAGGTGGTTCAAGAATGGCTGCTTTGCTTTCCCAAGGGTCCTGTAGCAGGAAGTCATGTACTTTTCAGCACAAATGTCCACTTTGTGCAGGTCCCCATGCATGTGCATACTGCCCAAGGACCAGAAGTAGTGCCAGGGCCAATTGGACAAGCAACAGAACAAGATGCAAATGGAACATGCAACAAGGTAGGGGTGGAGACAATACCCCATTTAACAAAGGGGCCCAGTCCAGTAAAACCTTAAGTGTTAGAGTGTTGGCTTTGTGAGTATCCTAAGTTGCAGGATTGTGCATATTTGTTAAAAGGGTTTACTTTTCATTTTTGAATCTCGTATACTGGTGAGGGACACCCATATTGGGCCTCTAATTTACATTCAGTCTAGGGACTGGAGTTTATTGTTTAAAAATTGATAAAGAATGCAGGGAGGATACTGTCCTTGGCCCTTTTCCTTCTCCCCCAATACCTAACATGAGGATGTCCCTGCTGGGAGTGGTCCCAAAAAAGGCCCAAGTGGAACATTGCCTCATTCATCATCCAAGGGGTAAGTCACTGAATGATGCAATATCGGATGAGTTATGTTCTGTCAAATGCACCTAATTTGATCGAGCCATCAGTGTGGTGCGCCATTTTGGATATTGGGCTGAATTGGCTAAATGTGATATCATCAGCATTTTGTCTACTCCTGATGTATCCAGATGATTTTGAACTATTAGGATTCACATCCTGTTCCTAGTGCACATCCATGGAAATGGATGGTCTCACATAGTACTTTGCCTACTGTTTGTAACTCTACAGTTTCACTTCTCATTAAATTCCATCCACTTTAAAGATATTACATCTATTGCTGACTGCATTAAATCATACAGGGTGAGAATTGGTAGCATTTTAAATCAAGGAATTGGCATCTTGAATGGATAATTAACAACAAAATTACTTAGAAATATAAGATGTACACCATTATGAAGCCATTGTCACTGTGAAAAATAATAAATGCACACTTTGGTAAATATAAAAAGCCATGTTAGGCCTCCAGTTATTTACAGTGCATTAATTTTCTGATCTTATTTCTCAGTATGAATGAAACTGCTGTACATGTTGAACCAAACATGGGTTATCAAGGTCAGTATCATCTCCATTGAATGGGAATGACTCTTCATGGTCTTACATGGAGATGTTTTACATCACCTACCACCTGATGTTAGGAAGTGAATCTGGGACCTTCTGCATGCAAATCCTTGATTCTTCCACAGAATTTTTCTAGCCAAATTAAGAGCTACTGGTTCACCATAGGTATACCTTAAGGTTATTCAATACAAAAACTTCCCATTGATTTTTTAAAAACACAATAATGATGAAAGTGGCCTCATAAATATGTGAAGTTTTGTACTTTTTAAAAATATTGTGGGTTTTCCCCCCTGTTTAGATAATTTAAACTCACATTTTTCCCTAATGGGGACCCAAAACTGCTTGTATCATTCTTCTCATTTTATCACCACAACATATCTGTGATGTGTGTTAGATTAAGAGAGAATGACTGATCTAAGGTCACCCAGAGAAGTTCCATGGCAGACTGGGGATTTGAACTTGGATCTCCCAGATCAACATCCAAAGTGTTAATCAGCCCCTGGACAATCATAATTTAGTATTGACAAGTGATGATCAATGAAGAATGGTGGGGGAGTGAACATCCCATTTTTCCATTCATTTTTCCTCTTTCTTCTACTGTCTACCATTGCTTCACCCCTCCTCAAGCACCTTTCCCTCCCCCTCCTGCTTTCCTCTTCCCACATCTGATTACCACTGTCATTTCTCCACATTCATTGTTCTCAACACTTCCAAGTATCCTGCCAAATCTTATGGTGGGTGCCTTTAATTTTTTATTTTAATAAAATAAATGCATTCTCCCAACAAATAAGCACATTATGGGTAAGCACAAAACCAAATACAGAATTGTAAGAAAAGTAATAATCAGATTACAATTGCAGCAGATCTATGGGATATACATGACTTGGAACATTATCCATTAAAATCATATAATTTAACAGGGCAACCAAATCGCTGGAAAGTTAAAATTACACTCAGCAATTGCTCTATATTGATTATGGTACAAAATCTTTTCCATAACAAAAAATCCCCAGATATTATCAAACCATAAAGATATTAATGGTGGTGTTACATTTCCACCAAGAAGCTATAGCAGCTTGTGCTGCTGCTAGTAAAAATTCAATTACATTTTTGTTGTTTTAGGTACATTGACATTAGTCCATAAAGAAAGTAAGAGTAATTCCAGTTGCTTATGTATTTGTTTCATAGTTATGAATTAAATTTGTTCTATGATGGAATCCCAAAAAGGAGTTATTTTATCACAATGAAAAAATGATACTTGAGAACCACAAAACTTCCAACATTTTGGATCAAGGGTCTGATTGCATTTTGATATTTATGGATTTGGTTTTAAGGGTTGAGGGGGTCCAAATTTGTTGGCACTGATCAGCTGTAAATTCCATCTTACACTCCTGTTCCCACTTTTTTTTAATAATAAAATTGTTTGGGCTCATCCAAATCTATTAAGATATTATATATTCTAGAAATTAAGCCTTTATATGTGGAAGTGCCCTTTTAAAGAAGTTCAAATGCTGTAAAGGGACAAATTCTAGATTCTCTAATTGCTAATGATGTAAATAGATGTTGTAACTGAAAATACTGATACCACAGTAAAATGGTACCTGACCTTTGGTCCAACTTAGCTTTATCCAAAATAAAACCTTTTCTACTAACATCTATTAAACAAATTAATTTAGCGTATCTCCACAAAAAACTGAAAGATTCTGGATTGATTGCTGGAAGAAACCATCATTGACCATGAAAAGAAGAAATTAATGAAATACCTGGAGCCAGTTTGGACCTATAAGCATATGGTGGATGCCTTGGTGTGCATTGTGCTTACTGTGGCAACCAAAAATGAGCATTCAGAATTTTATAACTCCCCCTCCCCAACTTTCTGAATCCACAGATCTCAGGGATGAGTTTCTGAAATTTTAAAAAATCTTTTAAAAAACAAAGTTATTTTTTCCTGAATTTATGGTGGTTCTCTTGAGTGCACAGAACCTCAACTCTAGCCACAGCTAGTCCTGCTGCATAGGTTTTGATATATGTATGAAGACTGGCTATTTTGAATGAGAGATGATGATAATAATGATTGATGCCCCATCTGCTCTTTTCTGGGAATTAAAATCACAGGGAGAGGCCCTCCTGACTGTCCTAGCTATCAAGGAAGCTCATTTGATGTGTACATGAGAGACCTTCACAGTGGCCCTAGGAAAGTGCACCTCCCCCCCCCTCATTTTTGATTTTTAGGAGGCAGTTGAAAATCACATTATTTAAGATCATCCTTAGCTATGATTTTAAATTTTGATTTTTATGGATTTTATATATTTCATCTACATGGAAACTGCCTTAGCTGTATATGGAAGGCTTTCCTGCCATCAATTATTGTTTTTCCATTTATCTTTGCGTGCATCAATGAGCTCCTTTAATCCTATTTTCTCAGCCCCAACCATTATCTCATTCCTATCCACCTATCACCACTTTTTCACCCCACACTTTCCTCATCTCTTAACTCTGTCTCCACTTTCCTTTCATCTTTCTCCTAATCTCTTTACTTTTGGTCTTTGAATAGTACGTCATGCTTGAAAATGTACATATTTTAATTACCATATTGAGTTAGAAAAAATTTAGACCATGTCCCTGCAACCCTGATTTGAGAATGTTTGAGAATGAGGCAAATGTTGTGATTTAGAGCTCTGTATTTTAACGCAAACTTCTGTAAAAAAATATTATGATTATCCAAAGAGGATGTGAAAAAGAATCTGCTAGCAAATCATAATGTTGTTTTTTGTTACTTTTGCCTTTCAGATTACAGATCCATATTGGTTTTATTTATTCAGTTGTCATACATTTAATTCTTTGTTCTCTTTTCCCATTTACATATAGCAGTTTGGTACACTGTTATGCCAGCTGTGATTTATGGTATTGTTATCTTAAATCTATATTTTATCAGAAAACATTCATTATTTTTAATTAGTGGGCTCAAGGTGGTTTCACTAAATGTTTTCCCACTCTTATGTACTTTTGTTTTAGTGTTCTATCAAATAAAAAGGAACATAATTAAACTTCAAAGATATTTTTAACTACAGAGTAGCAGTTTCTCACTTGTGCCTTAGCCAGCCCCTATTCTCTACAGCTATACCCTGATTTAAAGGCTCAGATTAAAACAAAAATCAGTGTTACAACTAGGGAAATGTCTTATGAGCCCATTAATGTCAAACTGGGCAACAACATCACTAGTGTGAATTGCTTCATAGTGCAGCTTTTATTCTCCTTTTAACTGTAAGGCTTATGATAACTTTTTGTTCCATCCCTTCACCGTATTTTAATTTAGTAACAGTATGATGCCCTTTGGGGGCAAGGAAACATCATACCTGGAGTATATGGGATTTTGAAAGAACCAACCCTGTTATTGCTTCCATGTACAGGTGGATTTTATTTTCAGTTGACTGCTCCAGGTACCTGAAGGTGTGGCTATCTTCACCCACCTCAGGTGAATATAGCACCAAGGAGAAGAACCATATTACTATAACCTGCCTTTTTGCCTAGGAACCTTTCTGAAACAACTCTTCTTCCTCTGTAGCTTTGACTTTTTCTTTCCCTTTTCTCCTTCTTGTCCTGATTTCCCTTTCTGCTCCTCTGCCTTATCTATCCAGCCAGCCTCCATTCCCTTCTTCTTCCTGATTATTTATAAATCCAACTGGACTCCTGGTTCTTGTGCTAAATTTTGTCCTCTTTTCTGTTCTCTGTGCCTTAGCCTGTCCCGATTCTCCGTAGCCACACCCTGACTTTAAACCACTTGGGCTTACTTAACCATTGCTGCCTTGCCTGCTACCTCCTTGCCTTCAGAGCCTCCCTCTGGCAGAATGCCAAGACTGCCCTGTTGCTGAGCTTCCCTGGCTGCCGTCTCCTGCCCCTGGTCCCACCCTGGGCCACCCGGGTGAGACTTGCTGCTGGGCTCAGAGTGTGTTCTGCCCTGCCAGGGGGGTTGTTGCCAGGCAGCCCATTATGAACATTTATAATAACAACGACAAGTCTCCCTGTTATTTGCCGACTTTTCAACAGGCTTAATTTATTCTTTTAGCTTGCAAATTCCTTTCATGTAAAATGTTAAAAATGAGGGAGGTGGTGAATTGGAACATTTTATTATTTATGTTGCAATGTTGAGTGCATTTAGCGCTATGGTTAGTTAAATGTACACAGATATTGACAAACCGTGAATATCCATTATGTGTGTCCTCAGAAGAGAGCAAGGATAATATTTTGATGCAAAAAGAGCTACAGCTTGACAGGAGCTATTTACTCTTCAGATACCACCTCTGAGTGCCTACAGACTGAGGGGACAGTAGCACTTCATCACTTGCAGCTGTTTGTCTGTGCATAATAGTTTACACATTTACTCTTAAAATATTTCTTCTGCTACTAGTAATGTGTGGAACAATTGGAATTCATCTATTCATATTTCTCTTTCTATATAACACTATATAACACTATTTTTTATTATTATTATTATTATTATTATTATAGAAGGAAGGAAATAAAACAGTAAATAGCAGTTATTTATAAGCAATGTGAAGGAAGGGCTGTTGAAACCAGTGGTTCAGATTTTGTCAGTCATCCTTGATATCATTTCAAGAAGAGGAAATTAAAAGGGTTATTTCTCTCAAATGAATCACTTTAACTCTCTTGCACCATCAATGTTCTTTATGAAGTAGTGCCATGTAGCTTCTTAAAAATGGCAAATGGGGACAATAATAATTCCTTCCTAGCTCTCTGAATAACAATGTCCTGCCACAAATATCTGCAAGCTCAGAAACCCAATTCATATTGGAATACTAAGAAACAAATATACCTGTTGGTTTGGTACAGTTCTGGCTTCAGATTGTCCATATTTGAACGACAGATTTTTCAGGTGCTTGATTTCATTCCCAGGCTGAGGTTCCCATCTCAGTATCTGTTGATAGTCTGTTTGACCAACAAGAATTGTTTAGACTACTGTGCAGGTATGACAGCAGTTATAACCACAAAGTGGTAAATAAAGTGTCTTGTTTCCAGGAATGTTTTCCAAGTATGCTCATAAAGTCCCTACACAAGCTTTAGGTGGCTCTGGAGACAGCAGTATGGAGGAAATAGGGGTCTGGAAGCAAGTTGCTGCTGAGGGCAGGGGATCCCATGCCCCAACTCCTGTTTCCTGTATGGTTGCCAGTCCCCAGGTCCAGTTTTGGGGACTCCTCCAGACCAGTTGGCTGGCAAGGTAAACCCCTCCTCTAAATGAGGAGGTTACTGCATGATGTCCCCAATGTGATGACATCATCTAGAAATGACATGATCACATTGGGGATATCGTATGGGGACATGCTGGTATTTGGCCAAACTATGGTTTCAAGGGCAAAAAACCCATATAGTTTCACCAGAGTGTCCCCGCATGACATCCCTGTCATGATGATGTCACAGCGGTCCCACCCACCCCTGGAACACCCTCCAAATTCCCCTGCTGGATGGGCGAGGGAACCTAGCAACTAGTTTCTCACCTTCCGTTACAGCAGTTGGTGGTGGTAGGGAGAACACTATCAGGAGAAACCTAGAAGTGACATCAGTCTATGGTTTTATCATAGGATTTTCCCCAGAAGTGACATCACTCCATCAATTGACAGTGCCCTCTGTGTCTCTGCCTCCCCAGACTCCTGCTGGTTGCCAAGCAACACTGTTTGTAAGTGTCTTTACTGCTTGAGAGAGAAACAATGACTGAATAGAAGAATGAAAGACTGACCAACAGCCGTGCAAGGTGCAACATGGAAAAGGGACATCACCTGAACCTTGTAGGCTTTAACTGATACCACAAGTTGTGATTTTTGCAAATACAATGGCAAGAGGCTGAAGTGTTAGAGGCCTAACAAACTAAGGACTAGACTTGCCATGTGCCCATCAGCACTCCAGTGGGTGGCAAGCAGGAGAGAATTTTTTTTGTTAATTGCTTTCAGCGATAGCATGATGTCACTTCCAGAAAAACCAGTCAGTTATCTGTATGAATCACTGGAAACTCTATGGTAGAGAGGCAAGACATCATGTTCAGTTTTCTTGGAAGTGATGTCATGCTGTTATGAACAGTCCTTTCTAGGAATCTGGTTCTATCATAGAATTTCCTAGACAAGTGTGATTTCACTTCTGAAGCCCCCCCCCTCCCATTTTGTATGATCACACACTTCCATCCCTAATTTATCACCTGCTGATTGCCAGGCCTCAGGTTAGGGTGAGTTTTACATCATTTATAGTTTAGACCAGGGCTTTTTTGGTAGAAAAATTCCAGCAGGAACTAATTTGTATATTAGGTCACACCCCCTAACACCAAGCCAGCCAGAACTGTGTTCCTATGTGTTCCTGCTCAAAAAAAGCCCTGGCTTAGACCTAAGCAAGGCTGCTCCTTGGTGCTTCCTGCATGGCAGATAACTTGGGATCTGATAGTATCCACTGTGACTCTTCCATGAGAAATGTGATAAAGTATAATAAATCAAGTTGAATATATAGATAACAAGTGGGAAACTGCAAGGATTTGCAGGAGGCATTTCATTTTCCCCTCCTGCTTCAGGGGGTAGACTTTTGGGCACTATATTCAAATGAGGCATCTCTCCTCCCCAAAACCTGCCATCCTCAGACTCCACTACAAAATCTCCAGGAATTTCCTAATCTGGCAGCCTAGTCATGTCTGGGTCAATGAGTTCTCTGTTGTTGTCTAAAATAGACCTGGAAAAGACATTGCCCCTCAGGGGCAGTGTGTGGGAATAGGCCAAGTAGGCAGCTGCCTAGGGCGCCACCTGGCCTAGGTGACACCACTGGATGCCCTTTCCCAGATGCATTACTCTGGCTCCTGACCACTGTCACCTTGTCTTCTCCCATCACCAAGCTGCCCTCAACAAAGCCAAGCCACTCCCCTCTTCCCAATGTGCAACTTGGTCTCCCACTCATCCTGTCCTGCTACCCTCTTTCCTGGTGTGGCCAGCAAGCCTGCAAGATGTGGCTCAGCTGCAGTAGAAGAAAGTGCTTTCTAGAGCTAGAACAGAGCTGCTGGTAAGCTGTTGCTGAGTGAGGACAGCTTGTTTGCATGGGGGTAATTGCTGGACCCACCCTCTGCTGTTGCTCTGGCTGTTGAGACAAAGGTGGGTGGGGGCTTGAGCCTTTAATTTGCAAGGCTGCTCCTTGCCAGAGGCAGAAGTGGCTCAGCTGCAGTAGAAGAAGGTGCTTTCTAGAGCTAGAACAGAGTTGCTGGTAAGGTGAGTGAGTATGAGTTGCTTTTCTAAAACTGCTGGGGAGCATTACCTAGGATTGCTGTGGGAGGGAACTGTGTGAGTGCTTGGTGCCTGCTGGAGAGGGGTTTCTGATTGCTTTTGTGTGTCTTTTGTGTAGCTGTTGCTGAGTGAGGAGAGCTTGTTTGCCTGGGGGTAATTGCTGGACCTGTCCTCTGTTGTTGCTCTGGCTGTTGAGTCAGAGGTGGGTGGGGGCTTGAGCCTTTAATTTTTAAGGCTCCTCCTTGCCAGAGGCGCGAACCTTTGGCATGAGCTGAAGGGCAAGAGTCAAAGGGCTCTTGGCCTGGGGCTCTTGCCAGGCGGGCTGGGCGTTGAGGTTCCCGGGGCTTATGGTCCTGGGTGACGTCAACATCCATGCTGACGACACGGCCTCCACTCAGGCGATGGACCTAGTGTCTTCCATGGCGACACTGGGACTCTCTCAATTTGTCACGACTCCCACGCATCAGGCCGGGCACACACTAGACCTGATCTTTGTGTCCGGGATTCTGGTGAACGATATCGTGGTAGAAGTGGTACCATGGTCGGATCACCTAGCCCTTAAGGCCCGTGTGGGGACACCACCCCAACCCTGTATGGGCGGAGAGCCTATTTTGGCTTGCCCTCGGAGCCTGATGGACCTGGAACGGTTTCAAACAGCCCTGAGGGATCCTTGGCCCACTAGCAATTCCCTCGATGGCCTTGTGGAGACCTGGCAAGACCGGCTAACCAGGGCCATCGACGAAATAGCACCCCGGCACCCTTTGCGCCCTCGTATGAGCCTGGCCCCATGGTACACCTTGGAATTGCGCCAGCTGAAACAAGGGCTCAGACGACTAGAGAGGCAGTGGAGACATACTCGGGACGAAGCAATGAGAACATCCTACAGAACGTTTATGAAGTCTTATGAGATGGCAGTCAAGGCTGCAAAGAAAGACTACTTTGCAACCAAGATTGCATCTGCAAACTCTCGCCCAGCACAATTGTTTAGAATAATCGGGGACCTGATAACATTGCCACAAGGCAAACCAAACATTAGAGAATTGGAGATTGGCTGTGAGGCATTTGCGAAATACTTTGCAGATAAAATCTCATTGCTCCGCCAAGACCTGCCTACCACCTTGGATACAGTGAGCGAAATTGAGGCTCCGTGCCTGTCTTCGGATCTGGTACTGAATCACTTCGACCCACTCAACCTGGAGGAAGTTGATGGGATCCTCTCCGCTGCTCGCCCAACAACATGCGATTTGGATCCTTGCCCCTCTTGGCTGATTAAATCTTGCCAGAGGGAGCTTAGATGTCCTTTACGGGACATCATAAATAGATCCCTCACTGAGGGGCATTTTCCAACGCCCTTGAAAGAGGCGTTGGTTTGCCCTCTCTTAAAAAAATGCACAGCAGACCCGGCCAAATTGGCGAATTACCGGCCGGTGTCTAATTTACCGTTTTTAGGTAAAATAATTGAGAGGGCAGTGGCGTTGCAGCTGCAGAGGTTCCTAGATGACGCTTCTGTTCTCGACCCGTGCCAGTCTGGGTTCCGACCGGGCCATGGGACGGAGACGGTGCTGGTCGCCTTGGTAGATGACCTTCAGCGACATCTGGATCGGGGCGGCACTGCAGTACTGATGTTATTAGACCTGTCGGCGGCATTTGACACAGTCGACCATCAGTTGCTAAAGCGCCGCCTTGCCGACATAGGGGTTGGGGGGCTGGCCTTGCAATGGCTTTCCTCCTTCCTCTCTGGTCGGGGACAAAGGGTGGCTATTGGGGGTGAGCGATCCCAGAGGCACACACTTGATTGTGGGGTGCCTCAGGGGGCAGTTCTATCCCCAATGTTATTTAACATTTATATGCGCCCCCTTGCCCAGATTGTCCGGAGGTTTGGGCTGGGTTGCCATCAATATGCAGATGACACCCAGCTCTATCTGCTAATGGACGGCCGGCCCGGCTTCGCCCCAGGGAATGTAGATCGGGCTCTGCAGGCTGTAGCGACGTGGCTCAGATTGAGTGGGCTGAAATTGAACCCAGCGAAGACAGAGGTCCTTGGTGTGGGTCGCGGCGCTCTAGGAGGGGAAATAGCTCTCCCAACCTTCGACGGTGCACCATTGAAACCAGTGCGCCAGGTAAAGAGTTTGGGTGTTTTACTGGAGCCTTCATTATCAATGGAGGCCCAGATAGCAGCCACTGCCAAGTCAGCATTCTTCCACCTGAAGCGGGCGAGGCAGTTGGCCCCCTTTCTGTAACGCCGCGACCTCGCAACAGTGATCCATGCAACGGTCACCTCAAGATTGGACTACTGTAATGCCCTCTACTCTGTGCCGGACCCGGAAGTTGCAGCTGGTGCAGAACGCGTCGGCCAGGCTACTATTGGGGCTCTCGAAATGGGAGCACATACAGCCGGGGCTGCGCAAACTGCACTGGCTGCCAATTACCTACCGAGTCCAGTACAAAGTGTTGGTTATTACCTTTAAAGCCCTATATGGCCGAAGACTAGCCTACCTAAGGGACCATCTCTCCCCATATGAACCCCAGAGGGCACTGAGGTCAATGGGTAAAAATAAAGTGACCATCCCTGGGCCGAGAGAGGTCAAACTTCAAAGCACCAGAACACGGGCCGTTTCAGCCGTGGCTCCGGCACTGTGGAACCAACTTCCGGAGGAAGTGCGGGCCCTGCGGAACCTTGACCAGTTCCACAGGGCCTGCAAGACCACCCTTTTCAGACAAGCCTATGCTGATATCGACTGTTGAGTTGCTAAGAATAAAGAACCGCCATCTATAATACGATCACGGAACTATCTAAACTGGCAGAACCAGCGCCAAACAATTTTATTGCTGCCAGATATATTTAATGTAATTTGAATTATGTATCCTAACTTAATTAACTGGTTTTTATGTTTAATTTCTTTTTAATTGTTAAATTTAAAGTTTTATCTATTTATGTTAATCGTGTGAAATGTTGTTAGCCGCCCTGAGCCGCCTAGGCGGGGAGGGCGGGATATAAATAAAATCTATTATTATTATTATTATTATTATGCAGAAAGGTGGGTACTTACTCACAAGTAGTTTCAAGTGGCATCTGATAGTGGGATTTAAAGAAAAGTCAAGATACAGAAAGTTTTGAAATGGATTGCAGCAGCATGGCTGGTGAGGGAGCAGAGGCAGTGATGTGTAATGACTGTGGGATGTTTGTATTTCTATCTGAGAGTAGCAGCAATTACACTTGCAGCAAGTGTAAGTTAGTGACACTGCTGGAGGAGAAGATACGGGGACTGAAGGCACGATTGTCCACACTGCAGTATATAAAGGAAGGTGAAGATTTTCTTGACAGAATGCATGAAGTGCTCTTGAAAGGACAAGAGGAGGGAGAGGAAGTGATATCTCAGCAATTAGAAAACCCAACACAGGAAGAGGGTTCCTGGAAAAATGTAACCTGAAGGAGAAAGAAAACCAGGAGATGTTCTGAGCCTCTACTGCTCAGCAATAGGTACCAGGATCTCCCCACAGTAACTGATTCTGAACCATTGGAACTAGGGCTACTTCCCCAGCCTCCACGAAGCTTGAAGTAAGTTTCTCAGGATCCTGTGGATAAGAAGCCTGGAGCTTCTGCTCCCCAATATAGGAAGAGGAAGGTGGTGGTGATTGGAGACTCCTTGCTCAGAGGCATGGAGCCCAAAGTGTGCCGACCGGATTTGTCATCCTGAGATGTCTGCTGTCTGCTGGGGGCACACATCTAGCATGTGACAGAAAGGATTGGAAGATTTATCAAACCCATGGATTACTATCCTTTCTTGCTGATCCACGTGGGAATGAATGATACTGCCTGTCATAGCCCTGAACGTATTAGAAAAGACTATGTGGCTCTGGGTCAGAAGGTGAAGGAGCTGGGCACACAGGTTGTGTTCTCATCAGTTCTTCCCGTTGAAGGCTGTGGCTTAGGACGAGAAAGAAAAATACTTCAAACAAATGACTGGCTACGTCGATGGTGTCATCAGGAAAGATTCGGATTTCTGGACCATGGCTTATGCTTTCGAGATGGTGGCCTTCTATCGGGAGATGGTTTGCACCTTACGGCGGTAGGGAAAAGGGTGTTTGGTAATAATGAGGGCTTTAAACTAAATTGTATGGGAGAGTGAGACAATAATTCAAAGCCTCGTATGATGCCAGAAACTGGGGATAAGAACATTAAAGATTTGCAGAGAGTGGTGCATATGCTAGGTAATGTGAACTTGTAGGTTTGTACGGAAACTAAACCCTCAAGATGCAGAAAACGTCATTTCCGATGTCTCTACACTAATGCACAGAGTATGTGAAACAAACAGGAGGAACTGGAAGTCCTAATACGGGAAGGATACTATGACATAATAGGCCTTACTGAAACTTGGTGGGAAGACACTCACAACTGGAATATTAGGACTCAGGGGTACAACTTATTTAAAAAGGACAGGCAAATGAGAAGGGGTGGAGGCATAGAAGTATATGTGAAGGAGGTATATACTTGTGAGAAAATATGTGAATCTGAACATGGCAGCTCTGTTGAGAGTCTCTGGATAAAAATAAAAGGACAGTGATATTATTGTGGGGGTCTGCTATTGACCATCAAGCCAGGCAGAGGACTTGGATGAGATACTCCTATAACAGATTGCAAAGTTTTCCAAGAGAAGGGATACAGTGATCATGGGAGATTTCAATTATCTGGACATCTGTTGGAAGTCCAATTCTGCTAAAAATGAAAAGTCAAATAGATTCCTGACTTGTCTTCCTGACAACTTCCTTTTCCAGAGAGTGAGGAAGGAAACAAGGGGATCTGCTATCTTGAATTTGATTCTCACCAACAAGGAAGAATTTGATTCTCACCAACAAGGAAGATTGATTGAAATAGTGGGCACCCTAGGCAGTAGTGACCATGTGATTTTGGAATTTTCCCTTCCTGTCTTAGGGAAGGGAAAAGCTATACGTAGTCAGACAGGTTGGACTTCAGAAAGGCAAACTTTGATAAACTTAGAACTATGCTGGGTAAAATCCCATGGTCAGAAATACTTAGGACGAAGGGGGTTCAGGAGGGTTGGGAGTTTCTTAAAAGCGAAATACTGAAAGCACAATCATGGACTATTCGTATGAGAAGAAAAAATGGAAAAAGCCTAAAGAAGCTGAGTTGGCTCCATAAACAGCTCTCTAAAGACTTGAGAAATAAAAAAGGCTCCTTTAGGAATTGGAAGGAGAGCCTTATAACCAAGGATGAATATAAACAAATCACCAGTGCTTGTAGAGAAAAAGTTAGGCAAGCTAAAGCTCAGTATGAGCTTAGGCTGGCCAAAGATGCTAAAAACAACAAAAAAGAGTTCTTTTCTTATGTTCAGAGTAAGAAAAAGAGCAAAGACATGGTAGGTCCATTGCGAGGGCAGGAAAGTGAAGAGAGGGCAGAACTGCTCAGTTCCTACTTTTCCTCAGTCTTCTCTTCTGAGGGAAACGGTGCTCAACATGGCAAAACCAGAACATATAAGGAGGGTATGAAGTTCCAACCTAGGATCAGCAAAGGGGTAGTACATAAACACCTAGTTTCTTTAAATGAAACTAAGTCCTCAGGGCCAGATGAACTGCATCCAAGGGTTCTAAAAGAGCTTACGGATGTAATTTCTGAGTCTCTGGCTATTATTTTTGAGAATTCTTGGAGAACAGGAGAGGTGCCAGAAGATTGGAGGCGGGTGGATGTTGTCCCTATCTTCAAGAAGGGGAAAAAAAGATGATCCGGGTAATTACCAACCCGTCATCTTGATGTCTATACCTGGAAAAGTTTTAGAACAAATCATCAATCAGTCAGTCCTGGAACACTTAGAAAGAATGGATGTGATTACTAAGAGCCAGTATGGGTTTCTCAAGAACAAGTCATGTCAAACTAACTTGATCTCTTTTTTTGAAAAAGTGACTACCTTGCTGGATCAGGGGAATGCTGTAGATGTCGTTTATCTTGATTTCAGTAAGGCTTTTGGTAAGGTTCCACATACTATCCTTGCTGACAAGTTGGTAAAATGTGGTTTGGATCCTGTTACTGTTAGGTAGATCTGTAACTGGTTGACAGATCGCACCCAAAGAGTGCTTGTGAATGGTTCCTCATCTTCTTGGAGAGGAGTGACAAGTGGAGTGCCTCAAGGAACTGTCCTGGGACCTGTTTTGTTCAACATCTTTATAAATTATTTGGATGAAGGAATAGAGGGAATGCTTATTAAATTTGCCAATGATACTAAATTGGGAGGGGTTGCAAATACAGTAGAGGACAGAAACAGGATACAGGATGACTCTGACAGGCTGGAAAACTGGGCTAAAATCAATAAAATGAATTTTAACGGGGATGAATGTAGAGTTCTGCAATTCGGTAGGAAAAATCCCATGCATAGTTATAGGATGGGAGAGACTTGTCTTAGCAATAATATGTGCAAAAAGGATCTAGGGGTCTTAGTGGATCATACGCTGAACATAAGTCAGCAGTTTTGGGCTGTATCAACAGAAGTATAGTGTCCAGATCACATGATGTGATGGTATCACTTTAGTCTGTTCTGGTAAGACCTCATCTGGAGTATTGTGTTCAGTTTTGGGCACCACACTTTAAGAAGGATATAGTCAAGCTGGAACAGGTCCAGAGGAGGGCAATGAAGATGGTGAGGGATCTGGAGACCAAGTCCTATGAGGAAAGATTGAAGGAGCTGGGGATGTTTAGCCTGGAGAGGAGGCAGCTGAAAGGTGATATAATCACCATCTTGCTGGCCACACCAGGAAAGAGGGTGACAGGATACTTGAAGGGCTGTCATATAGAGGATGATGTGGAATTGTTTTCTGTGGCCCCGGAAAGTAGGAGCACAACCAATGGATTGAAATTAAATCAAAAGAGTTTCCAGCTCAACATTAGGAAGAACTTCCTGACCGTTAGAGTGATTCCTCAGTGGAACAGGCTTCCTCGAGAGGTGGTGGGCTCTCCTTCCTTGGAGGTTTTTAAACAGAGGCTAGATGGCCATCTGACAGCAATGAAGATTCTGTGAATTTGGGGTAGGAGTTTGTGGGTTGGACTAGATGACCCTGGAGATCCCTTCCAACTCTATGATTCTAAGCACTTATTCTCACAATTTTCTTTATAACATATTACATTTTTTTTTAAATTAAAATTAAAAATCTGAAAAGTTTCAAGTTTGGTTCTCTTCATTTTTTAATAAGGGTGGTGGTGGTGGCAGCACTAGTGCGTGATTCACCTAAGGCACCAGAAAGCCTAGCACTGGCCGTGCTGGCCCTTCTTTATTGACAGAACCAAACTTGGAATCTGTGGTTGCTTAGTAACAACCATTGAAGTAGTCTGTTGCTTAAAGCTACAGGTATTTCTTTTATCATTTTTGGATTTTTTTTAAACCACCCTTTTTCAGATTCCATTTGTTCTGCAAAGCTGGGGTCCTCCTCAGGTTTAAAGAAAGAGCGGTCATGCCCGTTCATAGCTCACATCACTGGATTTAAGTATCCAAAGACTGGCTGACTTTGCTATTAGAATATAACAGGGGTGGCCAACGATAGCTCTCCAGATGTTTTTTGCCTACAACTCCCATCAGCCCCAGCCAGCATGGCCAATGGCTGGGGCTGATTGGAGTTGTAGGCAAAAAAACCTTCTGAAGAGCTACCGTTGGCCACCCCTGGAATATAAAATACTCTCAAGTGTTCATAACAGAAACCCAATTTTTCCTTTCTGTAAAACAATTTTTTATTAAATTGCAATATATTGTTATGATATTCTTTAAAAAATCAATATGAAATTAACACCAATACATTACATTTTTTCTTCCTCCCCTCCCCCCTTTTCATGACCCCCATTGGTGTTTACTTAAATTGCTAAAGAAAAACAAGGTATTATATCAATTCTAGATCTTCATATTAAAAACCTTACAACAAACATAAAAGAAATAGTAACTAAAGGAAAAACCAAATTCTAAAAAATAATTATAGTCCATCCTCATTTTTATCTTTTAGCCCTTATCAAGAAAAAATACAAATAGCACAGTGGAAAAAAACCCCCAAAGAAAATTATTCCTTTGCATTTTTAGTCCGTTATTCCACGGGATTTCAACTGTTGTCAAAGATCACTAAATGTCCCTTTACCTTCCAATATTTTTCCACATATTTTTGAAATTTCTCCCATTCCATTTTAAATTTCTCGAAATCATAGTCTTTTAAGATTCTTGTAAGTTTGTCCATTTCACTCCAAGACAAAACTTTCAAAATCCAATCCCATTTTTCTGGTATTTTACCTTGCTTCCATAACTGCGCATATAATGTCCTTGCAGCTGAAAACAGATACCACACAATCGTTCTATCATGTTTCAGAAAACTTTCCATTTGTAATTCCAACAAAAAAATGTCTGGAGACCTCTTAATGTCATAGCCTGAATTTTTTGACATTTCTTTCTGAATCATTTGCCAAAATTGTCTTGCCTTTTCACAAGTCCCCCACATATGGTAGAAAGAACCTTCATGTTTTTTGCATTTCCAACATCTATCTGACACCTGATTATTCATTTTTGCCAATTTCTAAGGTGCCATATACCACCTATATAGCATTTTAAAGCAATTTTCTTTAATGTTATAACATGTCGATATCTTCATAGAGTTCTTCCATAGATACTCCCATGATTCCATTTGTATTTCTTTGTTAAAATTAATTGCCCATTTTATCATTTGAGATTTAACTACTTCATCTTTTGTAGACCATTTCAATAATAATTTGTAAGTTCATGAAATCAACTTTTCATTGTCCCCCAACAGCATTCTTTCCAATTCTGTTTGTTCTAATCTTATATCTTCATTTTTGATATCCTGTTCTACCAAACTCCTAATTTGTTGCAATTGAAACCAATTATATTTATACTGTAATTCTTCAGCCGATTTTAGTTCCACTTCTCCTCCATGTATTTTTAATAATTGTTTAAATGTTAACCGCATCTCTTCATCAGTATCTTATGATAGCTTTATTACTTCCATTGGCACAATCATAATAGCTTTCTCTCATATCCATATTTTTTATATTTTGACCAGGTATTTAACAAGTTTCTTCTTATAAAATGATGTGAAAAAACCCCATCCACCTTGTTTTTCCCATAATACATATAAGCATGCCAGCCAAAAATATTTCCAATACGCCAGTTTGGTGTAGTGGTTAAGTGTGCGGACTCTTATCTGGGAGAACCGGGTTTGATTCCCCACTCCTCCACTTGCACCTGCTAGCATGGCCTTGGGTCAGCCATAGCTCTGGCAGAGGTTGTCCTTGAAAGGGCAGCTGCTGTGAGAGCCCTCTCCAGCCCCACCCACCTCACAGGGTGTCTGTTGTGGGGGAGGAAGGTAAAGGAGATTGTGAGCCGCTCTGAGACTCTTCGGAGTGGAGGGCGGTATATAAATCCAATATTTTCATCTTCTTCTTCTAGGACCAATAATTTCTTATTTAATAACGTTATCCATTCCTTAATCCACACTAACCATACTGCATCATGGTACAGTTTTAAATTCGGCAATTGGAAACCTCCCCTTTCTTTTGCATCAATTTTCATTTTAATTCTTGTTTTTTTCCCGGCCCATACAAATTCTGAGATCTTCCTTTGCCATTTACTGAATTGTTTATTATCCTTCACAATTGGAATTGTTTGAAATAGTGAAGCAGGGCTGAAATAAAAATATATTAAATAAGGTAAATTGAAGGCCATTAATTAGGCACAAGGGCAAGAAAGCAAAAGGGCAAAGAGGTTTTAAAGTGCTTGCTAGGTGTCTGAAATAATCCTTCAAGATTGCGAAAGTAGGGAAAGAGAAGCGTAAGGCAGCAAAAGAGGAAGTTAATCTTTGACCCACTGGCTCATCGCAACTGCTGAAAAGAGGAGCTAGAAGCTTGCTGGAATAAGCATTGAGTCATATACCTTGGAATCAGGTCAAAGGGGGAAATGTGTTTTTTATGAAGGATATTGCTGCAAGAGTGTTAGCAACATCAATGCCATGTATGGAAAGACCCTCCTTGTCTCCTCCTTGTTCCTTTAGTAATATGACGCTTGTAATGATGTATAGGATGTGGGGTTGTCCTTTCCTGTAATTGGGCAGGTGTTTACTGGAAATGATTGTCTGTGACTATAAAACTGTAGACCTTCCTGCAATCGGGGCTCCCAGATGTGTTCAGACATGAGTCTGGTCTGGGGCCCACGTACACTTTAAATAAACCGCTGTTTCTTCCTGATTTTGCCTGTGGCCTTGTTTCTGCCTGACCACCAGCAGCTAAGGTTGCTGCTACAATAGGAACATAATTCTTGGTAGAACATTCATTTTAATTGAAGCAATTCTGCCCAGCATAGACATTTCAATTTATTCCATTTAATCAGATCTTCATCAATCTTATGCCAAAGCTTCTCAGAGTTATTTTTATACAAGTCTATATTTTTCATAGTAATTTCCACACCTAATTATTTCACTTTTGCCACAACTTCACATTCTGTTACCCTTTGTAATTCTTCCTGTTGGCTCTTTGTCATATTCTTACACAATTTTTTTGATTTTTCTTTATTTACATAGAAACCTGCCAGTTCTCCTTATTCTTGTATCTTACGAAGCAGCAGTGGTGTTACATGTATGGGATTTTCGTTGATAAACATTACATCATCAGCAAATGCTCTGTACTTGTAATAAAAACCTTTTAATTTCAGTCCCTCTATTTGCATAAGCAAAATCTTTAAAGTCACTATAAATATCAATGGAGATAGAGGGCAACTTTGTCTTCCTTTACTAATTGCCATTTTTTCCATCAAATCTGCATTTATACAAAGTCTTGCTTGTTGTTCAGTATATATTGCCTTAACCATTCTTATAAAATCTTCTCCTAATCCCAATTTCTCCATCACTTCAAACATAAAGTCCCAATTCACATTATCAAAAGCCTTCTCTGCATCTGCAAAGAATAAAGCCACTTCTTTTTTAGGGTGTTTCTCATAATATTCAATAATATCTATAACAGTTCTAATGTTATCTCTAATTTGTCTCCTGGGAAGAAATCCTGCTTGCTCCTCTTTAAGGAAATTATTCAAATGCTGTTTGAGTCGTTCTGCTAGTATCCTAGCATATATTTTATAGTCATTATTAAGTAATGAAACTGGTCTATAATTTTTTACATTTGTAGTGTCTCTATCTTCTTTCGGTATCAAAGAAATTATTCCTTCCTTCCATGCATTTGGTATTTTCCCATCAATCCTTATAATATTCATCAGCTTCTGAAGTTTTGGTGTTAATGTCTCTATGAGGACTTTGTAGAATTTTGCTGTAAAACCATCTGGACCCAGTGCCTTTTCCAATTTTATTGAATTTATTGCTACTTCAACTTCAGTTTTTTCATTTGGTTCATTTAAGGATTATGTTAAGGGATTTACTTTAATTTTCTGTAAATATGCATCTATTTTTCTCTTCTCCACCTTTTGTCCTTGAAATAACTTAGCATAGTATTTATAAAATTCCCTTTCAATTCCTGCTTGGTCAACCATTTCTTTGCCTCCTGATACAATTTATTTCCCCCCTTTTCTTTTTCATTTGCCAAGCCAGGTATTTTCCAGGCTTATTTGCTCCTTCAAAGGATTTCTGTTGCAGTCTCTTAAGATTCAATTCTACCTCTTTATTTAACAAATGTCTCAATTGATTCTGCAATATTGTAATCTCCCTTATTATTTTCTTTTTTCCCCGGTCTTTTTTTGAGTTCCTTTTCTTTTTTCCAATCTTTTTGAATGTCCAGCATTTGTTTCTCTTTGGCTCTTTTATCTTTGTTATTCATTGTAATTAAAATACCTCCCATTACTGCTTTGTATGCATCACACACTGTTTGAAATTGAATGTCCTCTTTTTCACTTATCTGAAAGAAAGCTTTAGTTTCTTTTTCTAGAGATGCCACTGTCTCTGTTTTCTGTAGCAAATCTTATTTATCTTCCAACTCCTAGTCTTTTTCACATTTTTTGCCAACCACATTAATTGATTGTGGTCAGCCCCAACTTTTGGAAGAATCTCTTATTTTTTTCATCAAAAGTCCAAGATCTTTTCTAGTCCATAGCATATCATTTATTGAGAAAGAGTTGTGCCTAGCTAAAAAGAAAGTATAATCACGCACTTTAGGATTAAATTTCCTCCATATATCTTCCAAACTTTCTTGTTTCACTAAATCAAAAAATGACTTTGGTAATTTCCCCTCATTATTTCTTTTTCCTGATCTATCCAAAGTATTTATAACTGTTCCATTGAAGTCTCGTTCATATGTCACTTGGTCTAATTGTTGCACAATATCTTTAAAGAAGGAGTCTTTTGCCCCATTTGGGGAATGCAGTCCCAATAACAATGTCTTTTTGTCATTCAACATCACTTCTACTGCTAAATATCTTCCATCATTATCCTTAAAAATCAGTTTTGGATCTAGTTCTTGTTTAATATAAAAAAATCACTCCCTTTTTTTTCTCCTTAGCCAATGAATAAAATTCCTTACCCAATAGTTTATTCCATAAAAATTTATAATCCAATTGTTTGATATGTACTTCTTGTAGGCGAATTATACTACATTTTTGTTTCTTAAGCCAATGAAATGTAGCCTTTCTTTTTTGCAGTGAATTTAGTCCATTTACATTCCAAGATATTAATTTTTCTAACCCTTTTGGAAAATTTTCCCTTTTTCTCCAAAAGTCCACCAAGATTAGTTCCAGTTATATAATCCAATATGTTTCACCCTATAATCATTATATCTGCCGGATCCATTGTTTTTTAAATGTTTAAGTTTGTTGACCTTCCTTTAATGGCCACCGCAATTTTTCTATGGTTTTAAAATCCTAGAGAAGGCCAGGAGGTTTAAAAATTCCCTTCTTCTGATGGCCCCTTCCTTCTTTTCTTGCCACGAAGTCACGTTCTTCAATGGTTGAGACATCTCACAATACTTTTATGACACCACTTCTTGTGATGTCTTCCAGTTCAGCAACTCAGTGACGATGGGTTTTTTTTTTTTTTGCAGAAACCGCAAGTATTCCAAACAAAAGTTGTTTTTCGTTTTTTAACTTTGCTTCTTACATTCCAAAAGTCCCGAAATTACCCCCTTCCCTTCTTCACAACTTTAGAATATTGTAGTTAAGTCCAAATCTCAATCCTTATCTCAAGTAGAATTGATTTTAGTCCCAGGATGATAGATAAAGGTCTTCTTACCTTGCAACCAAATATATCCTTCTTAACACCATTCTTTCCAGAGACAGATATTTAGATATTAGAATAGTCCAAAGAAAACTTGAATCGTGATGAATTTAAGTCAGTTTAATGACCACAGAGACCCTCTGTAGACGCTGGAATGCAATTCTTCGCCGGGGACTCTTCAAAGCCTAAAAGGAAACCCACTGGGACTCCTCATCAGCCAAAGTAAATCCCCTTAGAATTTCCCTAAGCATGTCTTGGCCTTTTCCCTCATTGAGAAAAGTAGGCAGCAGGCATTAGGATCACCTTCTCTGCCCAGAACAGAGGCTCCGGTCCGCTCCTCTTTGAGAAGCGACTCAATTCTCCATGATCCAACCCCGGAAGTCCCCAATTTTTGGGTGAAAGGTGGACCAAAAGGAAAGAATTTAGCAATCTAAGAAAAATTGAAAAAAATATGGTGGTTGTGACACCCCCAGTGTATATTGTTTTCAGTCTTCTACTTTCTACCTTCAAAGGCCATTTTTAAAAGTTGGAGAATGATCTTTGAATGCCTTTTTTATATAAGGATGGACAACTTTGGAAACCATCTATTATATGAATATTGTACGCATGGATTAAAACTTATATGTAAACAAATGGATTAACATTTATACGTAAACTCAGTCACAAGTTCCAACTATTATGAATCAATGACTCTTAGGTTTTTAGTTGACAGGAAATCTCCCACCCTGTACTCATATCCCTTATAATAACATTTACATATCCCTTATAATAAAATTTACAGCTACAGTCCTGATGAGTACAATATAGAATTTCTGATTATTTTTGGTGCAGAAGTATTGTTCCAACTGTTGGGCTTTAAACCAATCTTCTGGTGAGCTGTGGATTTCAGTATGAATATATATGTTAATAGCAACATGTAGCCCTCAGCTGCAGATACCTAAACAGGTTTTTCTTCAAATTTCAGGGACTCCCCAGCTTCGCAGGAAGATCTTAAACTGAAAATAAAACAATATAGGGAGGTTTAAATCCCCCCAAATACATTTGTGTTCTCTGTGCATGTGCCACTCCAACTTAGCTGCACTGGACATCAGCAACTGCTGGTAGCTGCTCCGGGCCTGCCAATGGTGAAAGAGGGCAGTTGCTGTGAGCCTGGACACAGTGGCAGTGAACACAGGCAGTCAGGTTCCATGGTAGGCAGTGGAGCCTGGAGCCTCATTAGACTAAGCAATGGGTGTGTGTGTGTGGAATGGGATTCCCGCTGCGAGTCTCATGGGGCCCCACTTGTACCTTCTAATCTCTGAACTCTGGTATTAGCAATCCTGGAGGAACATGCCACTGTGTTTGAGCCATGCAGGAGATGGCATCGACTAGATCAGTTTTTGTATTAATCTAAGTACAAAAGGGAAAGTGGGACATATTTGTTTTTGCATCTTCTATTTATTGGAGACTGTAGAAGAAGACTGTAGATTTATATTCCACCCTTCTCTCTGAATCAGTCTCAGAGTGACTCACAATCTCCTTTATTTCCTCTCCCTCCCACAACAGACACCCTGTGAAGAAGGTGGGGCTGAGAGAGCTCTCACAGCAGCTGGCCTTTCAAGGACAACTCCTGCAACATCTATGGCTGACCCAAGGCCATTCCAGCAGCTGCAAGTGGAGGAGTGGGGAATCAAACCTGGTTTTCCCAGATAAGAGTCAACACACTTAACCACTAAATGGATGATTGTTATAAATTCTGCCATGCTAGAGGGATGTTGCAATTTAACCTATGTGTCTGAAGGGCTTGTCTTTGTTTTGTTTTTGAAACCACTTTCGCTTTGAAATGTCTCTATTACTATAAGTAGCCATGCATCAAATGATGTTGTGTGAGCTTATTCACTAGGAAGTGCTGTCATGTAAAATTGACAAATTTTCTAAATGAAGCTATCATAGTCCAAATGGATTACAACATAGTGTGGATAAAAAGTATATTTATTTACAACACAAGATGTATCAGGACAACTTCCCAAAGAGTTCCTTTCATTCTGTATTTCTCAAGGCCTTTGAGCCCAGAGTGCCATTATTACATCTGCAATAGAATTTCTTGCAGGGAAAAATGAGAAGTACAAACATTCTCATGAAAAATTCACCATACTTTGCTGTATTCATCAAATGCAATATCAACATCCTGGACAGAAGCAGTCCAATATCCAATGCTCATTAAAGCAATAGCCTCAGTCAGCCAATCAGTGAAAGACCCAACAGGGAGGAAAAGGAGGAGGATTTATATCTTACCCTTCACTCAGTGTCTCATAGAGGCTTACAATCCTCCTTTTCATATCTCCACAACAGACACTCTATAATGTAGATGGGGCCAAGAGAGCTCTGAGAGAACTGTGACTGACCCAAAGTCACCCAACAGCTGCATGTGGAAAAGTGGAAAATCAAACCTGGTTCTCCAGATTAGAGTCTGCCTCTATTAACCACTACACCAAACTGGCTCTCAAGTAGCAGCTCTTCTTATACATTCTGAAAGCACCAAAATGAACCAAAAGCTCATCACTAGTTCTTTATCCATGTAATAATTCTGATGTATTTTCAGTACTGTTGTATTTTCCTCTTTCTTATTACTGTTTTCTAAATAGCTGGGCACAGAAACCATTCTTATGACAATCTTTTGTGTGGTGTACAAATGTCCCTTTTCATCTTTTCAGAATTCAATGAGAGCTGCAGAGAGAAGGGAAAAGGCAGGGATTCCTCGGCTTTGCAAAATCCTTATGCAGTTGCATTGTAGGCTCCATCACAACACTGATGCCTCTTTCAATCTTTCCACAGGATAAACAAGTAATCAGCATTGGCAGTTGTGACTTTTTTAGTAAATGAAGAAAAGAACAGAAAAGTGAACCAATCACAAACAATATGAACACCAGGTTTAATGTAAATTTAAGACAAGAGTAACCTCTTTTGGCTTATATGACACAGAACATACAATTTCACTATCTGGGTGGTCAGAGAACATGTATACATATAAATGACTCCACAGACAGATTGCTGACAGAAGGATGGGGAAGGTTTAGAGCTGCAGAAAATACAGAGATGACTCAGTTTAGTTGGTCAGACTTTTAAAATACAGTTTATACAATTCAGTTGAATCACAGAAATGCAGAGGACACTGATAATAATGATTATATTTTTTCTGCTGTACCCGTTTCTTTTTTCAAATATGATGGTGACTAATTCTGATAAATATTATAAAAGCTACAAATAATTCATATCAATAATGAAATGTACGATGTTGGAGTGGGAGAGTGATCTTTTGAAAAGGGTTGCTATGTGTTTGATTTGGGGACATCTTTTGCGCACAAGATCTCCTGCTGAATAGGAAGATACATTTCTCAACTGCTGTAAGTTCTTCAAATACTATAGAAACAAACAAGCAATAATAAGCTCCCAGATCATCAAGAAACTAGGTATCTTTGCAATAATCCCTTGAGGCTTCTTTCGTATTAAAGATATTTTGTATTTCAACAGCATGTTTTTCAGTTAAATGTTAAAGAACAACATTGATCGTTTTTGAAGAAATCTATCCTCTCAGTGATAATATAATCAGGCATGCCAAGGACTCTGACATGAATATAATTGCCAGGCAATCTTACCTTGATTGAACTTCCTCAGTTACATATGAAGTGAGCTACTGGTATGATGTTCTTGATGGGTTTTTGTTAAAATTCACATTAAGCAGTACTCTGAGTAGCCTTTTTTTGGTGACTGCATAGTAGTTGCTTTTTCTACAGGACCAAATTCTTCCTTAGTAATAAGTTAAAAAAATTAGTTGCAGCTTGGTATTTGAAGATCAGGTTTGAAACAGGTTCCGGCTAGCCAACCTTTGTCCATTTTTGCTGTTGTGTCACCAGGTGAATGTTATATTTAATGTGTGGCTTGCCATTTGTTTATTTTATTGACTTCTATTCCACCATTGCTGGAGCAGGTGCAGGTAGGGTAACAGCAAATCAAAAACATTAAAAACCAGTCAACAAATCATAAGAAAAATTACACAATTTAAAACAGTTAAAAGATGGTGAAACATAAATAATTGGTTTTCATTATAAATCCCCACAACTGGAGTAGATGAAATGGAGTTAGACAAGATCTATTCAGTGCTCCACTTGGGTTGATGGATTATAGCTCCACATGGGCTGGTGGTTATAGCAGAGAGGCCAGATGATTGAACACCCACCACCTCAACCAAAAGCCTGGTGGAACACCTCAGTTTTACAGGCATTTTTTAATTGTGCTATCAGCTGAATACATTGTCATGATTTTACCTGATTTTGCAGACCCAGCATCTAAAGGGAGAGAGGAGAAGATGCTGAGACACCACACAATCCCAACACACTTCAATAAGACAACATACAACCTTTATTGATTACAGCACCTGTGAGAGCCTTGAAACAGCATGGGGCAAATGGAGCCAGGCACTGGCTGATGAAAAGCGTGCCCCCAGTCTACCTGCTGGGGGAGTGGGTTTAAACGGGATGGCAGGATGCTGCAATCCACATGGACTGTGCAATCTTCCTTGCCACTTAAGAGTAAGGGTGCCTTGAGAGCCTCCGAGCTGAGCATTCCACTTGAATTCTTTACCCCAAAATTCCTTAAAGGGATCCCCAAAATTTGAAGAAAAATGGAAACACAGGCCACTTTCTCCCCGAAATGGATCCAGTCCCATGCTGATACTGCCAACACAGTTGTGACAAAAGAGCAGAACAAGCATAATCAAAACAAACGGGAATAAACCCTAGTGATAAACACACATGATGTAAGCATCAAACACAGGGAGGGTGGGTGGGCAAAGCCACGAGGTAGACTGGAACCCACATGGCACAGAGAGCTGTTTAAAACCAGGCTGTGCCTGCCCCCGTCGGCTTCATCATGCATGATTAAGTTGGGGTTGGGTGGCAGAGAGTGCTGTGTAGCCATAGAGGCATCTCCACCTGCTTCCAAGCTGTGTCATCCAGGTCCAGTCAATCCTATGTTGTCTCCTTCTCCCCCCCCCATGGACCTGAAAATGGGGCCCAGATAAGTCTTGGGGCCCAGCATTTTACTTTTTCCTTACCTGATCTTGTACTATGGTAGTTGTTGATATCCTTGAATCATTGTGTTCTTTACTAAATCTTTTTTTTACTCTTATTACATTTGTACCTTTGATACAATACTTCCCCCCCCGCCCACAAAGGCACACAAAGCCACTTTAATAGTAAGTCTTAATTCAAAAATTTCAAACTTTCCCCCCTTTTAACTATCTGCCTTTTCACAAGTGGAGGTGGTAACACATGGGAAGGAAATGTGGTAACTGTTAGATAATTCTGATACAATTATAATTCTTTCTATCATTGCAGCAGACATATTTGAATTACTTTGAATGCATGTAAATATCTCTGATCAAATACATATAATATTAAGCTTAAAATAACTAAAAATCAATGTCAAGTCATGAGTATGCTTATGTTATATTGAAACTGGAATAGAAGCTAGCAAATTATTTCTGCAAAATGATCCCTACTGCTCACTAGAGTTTAACCTACTTTTAAAAATGTGGTTCTTTCAAGATCCACTGACCTTATATTCCCCATCACACTACCAAGCATAGCTGTGAAAGAGGTCCATGATGAATTTGTTATTACATAAAGAATTCTGAAGAATTGCTTGGTCCACCTAAAGCACACATTTCTTCTGATAGTTTTTAATGGATATTCAAGTAGCAATTTTTCTAGAGTTGTGTTGCCCTAGTAATTTCCCTGTTTAACATGACGCTGAAAGTATTTTTCTCCACATCTTTCAAAAGAAGTATAAACTATCACCATTTGACAAGCAACTGGCATGGATGAAAAGCAGCAGAAGAAGCACCAGATGGCATAATGGTACTTTACTTTAGGTTGCCACCCATACAAATTTCTTACTTATTTTCTGTCATGAAGGTAAATTTTCTCTAATGGACCCTAGGCAGGAATGTTTCTTTAATATTGCATACAAATTGCAGACCTCTTATAAAAAAGCCTCTCCAGTAGATAGCTCAACGTTATTTCCTCAGACTTTAGCTTTGTTTTTCAGCAAGAATGTCATGTTCTTGATTAACAGGTGGTGAGACTCAACTCCAGTGCAAATATAAGCTCCTCTCTAGTGCCCAGCAGTAATTACTTAAAACACTGATCTTCCAGGCTGGATAGCACAGAACTCCTGCACTTGTCTTGCATGGAAAATAAAGGTACTTTCACTGGATCCTATGTATTTTTTCTCACCAGACTTGCAGTGTAATAAGGGTGACAGAGACCAGCAAAAGACAAACTGCTATCTTGTTCTTTATGTTGCTCTTTGAAGACAATTGAGGTCTATTGCAATGATAGCTCATTCATCTCCCTATCTTTTTGATGTATAACGGCACAAATATGTCTACAGGTATAATGAGATTAGAGATGCTTGAACATTAATCAATTCAGTTCATGTCCTGTTTACTGGTTACAAACAAGAAACTGTTTTCGATTCTTCAGCAACTAGTTCATATTAGACTGGCAGCTTCACTACATCCCTTCATAACAGTACAGTACAGTATAATCAGCTTGTCTTGCAGTCATTGCCCCCATTGTCCTTTGCTATGCCATCAGAAAGCTTTTGGAGCAGCACATTTACCTTTATACTTCTGCAAAAGAAAGGGATGGAGACTTTTCTTTAAATGAAAATTGGAACTTCAGTGACTGTGGCAACACCTCATTATAATATCGGATTCCAATAGTACAACCACAATTACCTTTAACGATAACAACAACAACAACAAATCCTCCAAAAGTCTCTGTTGGCATAGCAGGAGAAAAATGCACAGCAAATGGTGGCTCCCTGTGTCAATACAGCCATAAATAGCTAAATATAATTTAAAAGGCTGTAATTTTTTGTCTAAAAAGTACTTAGTGGATGCCAATCTACTTTGATTGGCAGTACTTTGTACTTGTGTGGTTTTAAGAAAAACCTGATGCAAATGCATGCTAAACAGGTTTGAGTTATTTTCTGCCAATCAAACTGAAGGGGTGATCAGTTCACATCTGATTGTCTCATTTGAATACTGCAAGTACTTTGGTGGTCCAGTCATAACTCAGAGCATCCCTTATTCCACCTAAGATGGCAATTCATGGTGTTATACAGCCTTAGCCATTCAGAAGATTCTGAGGCTATAATGCAGCATAGGGAACTCCCCCTGCCCTCCGGTATACTATTGTTTGTTTATTTTAATTTTATTTACATTAGGGTTTTAGTACCAACTAATAGTCTAAACATGGAACTGAAACAAAGCATAAGTATTTTTAAAGTTTTTAATGAAGGTTATTTAATACATACCGTGTTTTCCCGAAAATAATACACTGTCTTATATTTGTTTTTTTCTCAAGAAGACACACTAGGGCTTATTTTCAGGGGATGTCTTATTTTTTATTAAGTATTTTATTAAGTATGATACAACAATCTACATTTATTCAAATACAGTTAAGTCATCTTCTGGAACACTGTCATAACTCTCCAGACCCGGAATTCCATACTGAATTTTTTGCGACGCCCATCACTAGGTCTTATTATTATCGGGGTAGGGCTTATATTTAACAAATGCATAGAAATCCTGCTAGGGCTTATTTTTTGGGTAGGTCTTATTTTCAGGGAAACAGGGTACTACATACATATCACTCCACTAAGAAAAAGATGGAGAAGGGAAAAATTGAATATTCTGGGATATGGAGTGAATTTTAAGAGTAAAATTCATAAAAACAAGAACTTATACAATCAAGGGAAGTATCAACAGAAAATCAAGGCAGGGATGGTCAACATCACATCTCAGGTTTTATCAGAAAATTTCCTTCTCTCAGTAGTTTGGAATCTACCTCATAGCACAGGGGAAAGACCTCTACTACTCCCTCTTTCCCTGAAATATCTGGGACCTGGCAACAGAAGAAGGAGAAGAAGAAGAAACTCCAGTTTATGCTGTGGATTTTCCATCCAAAATTCATATACATATCATCACTCAAGGAAGGAAGAAAGAAAGAAAGAGTTATGTATGTGGACTCAAGTGAGAACTGAGTTGGGTGTTCCTGCCTGGCTCATTGGAGCCTGACGACCAGAGCTTGGGGACTTGTGAACAATGGGCAGCAGGATCCTAAACCCTGCTGCCCTACTCCAATCACAGGCCGCCTACTGGTTTGAATGGAACAATACAACGCTTGCGTGGAAACATGGGTGTGTATATGGTTGGCTCCATTGGCCCAGTTAGTCAGTCTTTTGCTTAGCCTTGATTATGCTGAATCAATAAAGAGCTGATGTTGCACTACCACCTCGCTCAACATTGCATAGAACTCATTATATTATAGAAAGAAAGTTTTTTTGGGGAATATTTTGGGATGTAGAGTAAGCTTTAACAATAAAACTAATAAAATCAAGGAGTTATACAATCAAAGGAAGTATCAGCAGAAAATTGGGGCATAAAAAATAAACATTACATCTCAGGTTTGATCAGAAAATTATCCCCATGAAATATTATGACATTTACCCCATATCACAGGAGGAGGACCTCTTTTACACCCTCCTTTTCTGAAATACCTGGGATATACCAGCAGAAGAAAAGAAAGACTCCAAAATTTCATACCAACTATGGGGAGGGAGAGGAAGAGGCCAGAACGATGGGCTCATCATTCCTAATTCATATAGGATCTAAGAGGGAGGGATAGGGAGGGCCAAAGGCAGAGGGCTCACTTTCCCAAAACCATTTCATAAATAAAAATGAGAAGTGAATAACAAATAAAACCAATGAAACTACCAGACAAATTTACCAGACCAACCCCTACTACAGTGCCCTCATTGTAAGGGGAGAGAAAGACAATTATACAGGAACCATTCTAATACAAACTGTACAATAACATTTCTATTACTAACTATATTCATGGCTGTCACCTTTTGATTTTAATGTTTTTGAGCCACAAATCTGAATGCAGAGTTGAATATTTCCACTAAATGGCTATTACTATACACTTCTATCCCCAGATACTCTTTTATATGTTTAGTTCTTTATATGTTCCAATTCCAGTTCTTATCATGCTTCCTCAGGTAGGCTATGTTGGATTCTGAAGTTCCTTCCTGCCATGCTATAATCTTCTTCATAGCCTCCTTCTCAGACTGTTTCCTCTTCCTTATATCAAAGCTTTCAGGACTTTGTGAACTTTCAGAATTATGCTGTGGTTCAAGAACCATGGGTGTCTCTTCCAGGAATTGTGTTGGCCCCTTAGCCTCCAGATTCTTTTCTTGCTGTTCATCAATTACTGAAGATATTCCAGGGGCTATCAAGCTTCTATCAGATCACTCCCTCATCTCCTCCTGTTCTATGCCCAATTCTTCTTCCTCCTGTGCTGCAGCCCCTATCATTCTCTGTGCTTCTGAAGCTTTACCAGGCCTGCCTGGAGAGATCACCAACTCAGAAGAGTAGGGTATAAAGCATAAGTATTAACACAACGCATTAAGTGATGCAAAATTCATACTAGGACCCTAATTTTAGTGAGCTATACATTGTAGTATAGACCACAGTCCCTAATAATTTTTCCAAGTAACTTTGTGGATCATTTAGTATAGGGCAATTCTATTGCCATGTAGAAAAATGAATAATTGAGTTTTGAATACTTTGCGGAAAGCCAGGAGAGTTAGGAGTCTTCCCAACCTCTTCAAGCAGGATGTTCCACAAGGTGGGAGCCAGAACAGAGAAGACATGCGTACCGTTGGTTGTTGATTTTGTATACTGGCACCAGGTGAAGACCCTGCTTCAACGAGGGAAGCTGTCATGGTGAAGGTCTGTGGAAGAGGCAGTCTCACAGATATGATGGTCCAAGGCTATGAAGGGCTTTGTATATGATAGCCAGGGGTTGTTTTGTAGAAAAATAGGTGGTGGAGCTCATCCAGGATTGTTATGCAGCTGCACCTACTAGTCAATGGACAAGGTAGGAAGGAAGAGATGGAACTCTCAGAAAGCTTCAGGAGCTGTGCTCCTGTGAGTTCCCGCTGAATCTGAGGTCTGATGATAGGTAATACTTTAAATTGAGCCCAGGAACTGATGGGCAGTCAGTGAACTGCCTGCAGGATGGAAGTAATATGTGTACTCCATCCAGTTCATGATAATAACTGAGCCATGACATTCTGCACCAACTGGAGTTTCCAATAGATCTTGTGGGGGAGACCAATGAACAGTGCATTGCAGTGGTCTAGTTTCAATGTTACTATGGTATGGATTAGGGTTGCCAAGTCCAATTCAAGAAATATCTGGGGACTTTGGGGGGGAAGCCAGGAGATTTTGGGGGTGGGGCCAGAAGACATTGGAGGTGGAGTCATGAGCAAGGTTGGAACAAGTACAATTGAATTCCAAAGGGAGTTCTTGCCATCACCATTGAAAGGGACTGCACACCTTTTCAATGCCTTCCCTCCATTAGAAATAATGAAGGATAGGGGCACCTTCTTTGGGGGCTCATAGAATTGACCCCCCTGGTCCAATACTTTTACAACTTGGAGGGTGTTTTGAGGAAAGGCATCAGATGCTATGCTGCAAATTTGGTGCCTCTACCTCAAAGAACAGCCCCCCCCCCAGAGCCCCAGATACCCGCATATCAATTCCCCATTATTTCCTATGGGAATTATTCTCCATAGGGAATAATAGAGTGCCCAGTAGACATTTCCCTCCCCCACACTTTCTAAAGCTTTCTAAAGTGAAGGGAGGGCGTCCAAACCGGGGAATCCCCTGCCCCCTCCCCCTCTCTCTCTCACACACATACTTACTGGGTCTGGTTCCTCCACAACTTTACTTGCTCAGAAAATGAAAGCAAAACAAATGGAGGGTCTGTGCTCTGACGAAACTGCTGCTGACACTTCCCCATGAAGTGCTTCCTGTTTCCTGCTCAACTTTAAAGGAGCACAATTTAAAAATGGACCTGTTTGCAGGTTTCTAAACCTGCCAGAGCTCTAGAAATACATGGTGACTGTGAGGTCAGGGCTTCCCTCCACTGGTCAGCTGGCTGGAGGTGGGGGGAAGCCTGTAAAACCAGGGGATCCCTCACTGGGACTTGGGGATTGGGAAGCCTAGTGTGGATCCAGCTGGTCAGATCAGCTATAGCAAGGAAAGGAGCCATTTTTCAGGATAGGCAGAAAAAAAGAAAGCCTTTTTTGCAGCTGCATTAACTTGTTTAACGTATGAGGGAAAATCATACTGGGAATCCTTTTTATGGGAAAGATTACAAGTGAGGGAGGGGAGCCAAGGCAGATAGTTTTGGTTTGAATTCTATCATGAATCCTTCAAGCATAAAATCTGGATGTAAGGGCAAAAAGGAAAATTTGAAAGGATAAGTATGAATACCTTCATAAATCAACAGAGGTAGCAGTTACTCTTAATAGATGATAAAGAAGTCAGAGGTTCAAATGGATAAGCAAAACAATGAAAATGCAGGCTACATAACTAATCAGGGAGAAGTTTAAGTTGAAATTCTGACATTGGTAACAAGCAGGGGTCATTTCATAGAAAAAGAGGTGCCGGAACTCATTAGCACAACTCACTTGCATATGCCACACCCCCCTGACATCACTGGAAGGTGTACTAAATTATATCTGCTCAGCTTCTACCTTAAAATGCTTCTTGAATTATAATTGTCGTAATAAAACCTTACTCCCATCATTCTTTTAAATTGCTTTCTCTTATGTGGCTATAGTGGCATGATGAAGATTGCCATCTGTCTGCTTTATATGTTTTGGTTATTTTCCCATTTTTGGTGGAAGACGGGGATGTGCATGGCAAGGCACAGAGGGGTTGCATGCTCCCCGCTCACCATCTATCAGACTCTATCTATGCCATTTTACAGCAAATTATTATTATTTTTTTGCAGGGGAAGATAGTAGGGAAAAAACAGGGCAGAAGCCTGGACAATAGAGAAACAATCCCCTATGGGAGGAGGCCATTTGCTTGGATCCTGCCTTCCGTCATCCCACTTAGCCTTTTGCAAGAGAATTAGGATGTAGAGGGAGCAACAAATAAAATGTTTCTGAGGCAGGTATTATACTAAAAACATTTAGTTCAGCAGTGGGACTCTGTGGAACACAGATGATGAGTGCTCATGAGTCAGATAACCTTCCTGTACTCACCCAAACATTTTTGTTCTTAAGAAATTGTTAGATGCAATTATTCAAGGTGTTTTTGTTTGCATTAAGTGTGGAGAGCAACAGAGGTTAAAAAGCTGCATTGTTATATCATCTATTTAACGACTAACAACAACAAAACTTAAGTCATGTATAATATGAGCATTTGTGCATGATTTGTCTGCATTGTACAATGTACTAGTTCTCAAGGGTCTGATACAACTGCTCAGCTGCTGATCAGCTGCTGAATTGGTTTGTCTTTCATCCAAAGTTCATCTAAATCCCCGTTGTTCAATAATTTTAGCTGTGTTTCCAACAACTTGTTCAGTATATCCAGTGACAAAATAGGCAGTTGCTAAACACTAACCACTGCCAGGACCCAATGCATGGTGTATATTAACATCCTTCCCAGCAGCCCCACTGCCAGCACAAGCTCTGGCAGGAAAGACAGTAAAGGTGGGACAGTCATGCCCTCTGAGGAAACACTCCTGGCAGTTGACAGAGAAGACACAGAGAAGCATCGGAGATGTGTCCGTCTCTGAGGTAAGACTGTTTTGGCAGTTTGTTCTTCCTGGGTCTGCAGTAGGTGGGGGCAGGGGAGTCAGGAAATGGGAGGATTCTCCCTCCTCCTTCCTGGAACTGAAAGCGAGGGAGAGCGAAGCCTTCTCCCACACACGCGCCAAAGGATTAGATGCTGTGCTGGCCACATCAAAACTGGTAAGGGGCAGCAGCAGTGGCAGCAGCACACTACTCTGATCGCGTGGGGGGGCAAAGTGCAAGGGAAGGGAGGGGGCAGGCAGACAAACTAGATGATTGTCATGGGCATTCGGAAGGGGGGGGAGCCCAATTCAGTGCACCCTCCTCCTGGTGCCCTAGGCAACCACCTAGTTTGCCTAGTGGATGAGCCGGCCCTACCCACTGCCACCTTCTCAGCTGCCTGCTTCTTTCCTCCCGAGAGTTGAAAGAGTTGTGTATGTCTTCTCTCAGATGGCCAGAACTGGGACCACAGGGCTCTGCTGGATCAGAGACTCCAGTCATCAATTCATTTCAGGTATAAGACACTACTATACACCTAGGAAATAGGAATAGAAAATTATCTCATAAAAATTGTGTTAAAGGAACAGGTAAAGAGAGAGGCAATATACTTCTGTTAAGCAAAGTGCCTTCTCTACCATCCTCTCCCCCCTAGATTGATGTACACAGTGTTGTGCCTGGTTTGACCTGCTGATTTGCAGCCTTCCTATCAAAACTGAGGGTTGTGCCACCTAACACAACTGGAATAGTGTTGGGTAGCAAAACTAGCTTTATTAATAATAATAGCGGTGCTAACTCACCTTGATCCAGCTGTGAGGGCAACCAACGCCATCTCCATCCTGTGGCCAAATCAAACTTAATAATAAGAAATATTGTTTTTGTTCTATCTTATTTCTTGGTAATGTGTTGGCATTAACCTTTTCCCCCTTCCTTGTATTTTTGAATAAATTAAACATTATTTTATAAACAGCTGTCTGGTTCTTGTGTGCACTCACCCTGGGAACCCACAAGGTCTGGCCTCTCATTTCCTTGACACCTTCCCACTCCAAAAGCTCAGTTAGGCCTCTGTAGTGGCAGACAGTGGTGGTTGTGACTTATGGGGGTTTCCAAGCACTCCTTTGATAGAAGAGTATTCAGACTGTCCAGTTATGGCTCAGTTTCCTAAACAACTTATGAATCCAATAATAAAAAGCATTGAAACAATACAATTGAAAAAAATTATAGAACCTTAATTAAAATATTCAGACTAAAAACAGTAGTTCAGCCTATAACTCAAAATAAAAGCCATTAAAAGATACCATCAATAACAGAGTACAGGTCAAGGGGATATAAAATCACAAGTAAAATATCCATTGAATTTTTTAAAAAAATTGAATTCATTGAATTCATTTTAAAATAGACAAACTCAGTGTTGGACAAAAGGTCCGGGGAAGTGTGGTCCGCAAATGAGGCACCACCACTGCAACAATCCATGTTTCTCATGGCTATCCTGTGATGGTGAACATAATTGTTATGCAATTATATGGGAACACCTGGTCCATAATATAGCCAACTTCCTGCTCATTTAGAGCCTAAAAGTTCAAAAACTAGGGTTGCCAGCCTTCAGGAGAAGCCTGGAGATCTTCTGGAATATCCAGACCAAACAGATCAGTTTCCCTGGAAACAATTGCACCCTTTAAGGGTGGACTCCATAACATCACATTCCCCTCCCTTCCTGAATTCTCTCTTCCCAGGTTCAGCCTTCAATCTCCAAGACTTTCCCAAACCAGAGTTGGCAGTCCTATTAATAACTGCCTCTTCAACTGAGCTCAGAAACAGTGAGGCAACCAGGAAAGCACTTGCCTTCTCCTGGCAGATATTACTCATCAAGACAACTGTGGCTGTAATCACACACACACAATAATGCACTTTCAATACACTTTCCAACTGGATTTTACTGTGTGAATTAGCAAAACCCAGTTGGAAAGTGCACTGAAAGTGGATTGAAAGTGCATTATTGTGTGTGTGTGTGTGTGATCACAGCCTAAGTTGATTTAATCAAGACTACCCACTCAAGCACTTTGCCCCAAAGAGGTAATTTGTCTATTACTGCACCTACTGGGTTCAAAGAAGGCTTTTTGAACAAATGGCATATCACTGACTTATTCATGCTTTTGTAAATTTCCTCCTTTTTGGTGGTGATGTTGGGAAAAGTTAATTATTACTTTCTGAATTCCTTCTCACAGACCCATCCCATCTGCCAGAATGCATAGTGGTGATAAACGTTACTTCTTCTATCAGCTTGTCAATATCCTTGCAACTTGAGCTACAACAACAGAAATTTACCCCAAAAAACTTAATCACACTATTCTGGTAACATCCTGAAACCAAACTCTCATAATTGTGGAGTCTCAAATGATAAACTTACAAGTAACTTTTTCTGAATTTGTAACAGAGATTCAACAGATTATCTCCACTAGAAGGCCCAAAGCAACACAAATCTTGGTGAATCTGTTACCATGCCCCTACAAACACATGAACATACATTCAGACTAACATAGGGAATTGGCTTGTGTGTTTGTGCAGAGAACCAGATAAGAGAAGAAGAGGAGGAGATTGGATTTATACTGTGCCCTTCTCTCAGAGTCTCTGAGCAATTTACAATCTTTTCCCCTTCTTCTCCCCAAAACAGATACCCTTCAAGGTTGGTGGGACTGAAAGAACTCTTAAAGAACTGCTCTTGAGAGAACAGCTCTGCTGAGAAATATTGCTGACCCAAGGTCACCTTGCAGCTGCATGGAGGAGTGGGGAATCAAACATGGTTCTTCCAGATAAGAGTCTGTGATTAGCTGTGATATTAAAGAAAGTGGGGAAACATATGGTGGAGGGAGGGTCACATGAATTATAGACTGACCCAAGCTTGGGACAGGGCCTTGCCCTCCTACTGAGGAAAGCAGTGAGACAGATTTTGATGTTTTAAAATTGTCAGCATCATTCAAAGCAGGGTTAAACTGGAAAAAAATAATTTACTGGGAGGTCTTAAAAGAAAAGGTTTTGGCAAATTTTGGTATTGCGTCTCAACAATTATAAGATATAAACAAAACATTTTAAAAGGTCTATATTATTAATTACAATTATCAATTCATTCCAAGAGGTACTTTATTGATAAACTGATGGAAAAATTATTGGCAAATAAAAGAATTATGACTTGTAGAAGAAGACAATATGTGTAGAGATCTCTGTTAAGTCTCTATTTCCTGCAGATAAACAGACATAAAATACATGCAGCTGTTCTGAGATAGATAAATTATCCAGAGTGTAAATCTTTTTGTATAAACACTTTTGCCATAACAAGACCTACATTTCCTCATGAACTTTGATCTATTTTTATATATGAGTTTTGAAAATCCATTGGTTGCTTCTTTTGAATACCTATATAAAGCCATTATCATTTCTGTAGAATTGCATTAGAACTGCGTTAATACAATATTATTGACAGCTCTGTGGTGCAGAGTGGTAGAGCTTCAGTCCAAACTCTCTGCTCATGACCTGAATTCGATCCCGGCAGAAGCTGGGTTCAGGTAGCCGGCTCAAGGTTGACTCAGCCTTCCATCCTTCCGAGGTCAGTAAAATGAGAACTCAGTTTACTGGGGGGAAAGTATAAATGACTGGAGAAGGCAATGACAAGCCACACCATACAAAGTCCTCCAAGAAAACGTCATGATGCGACGTCACCCCCGAGTCAGAAACAACTTATTATTATTATTATTGATTCAACTGAGGGTAAGTTGTGAGAGGAAGTATCTAGTTTTTATGTAGGTCTTTCTAGTGGTAAAAAAAAATGAAGGAGGATCTCTGTAAAATGACAGAATTCTTTCCAAAAAAGTGAGGGAACTCCAAAATGATTTTAATTTATATATTTAAATACTTTTATTTATACTTCTACACTCATTTTTATACTCACTTCCATTTGTAATTAAAAATGAAATAAACTGTACAAATTGTCCTGAAACAAAGATTGAATTAGATAAATGAATGTTTTCAATATTTTTTTTAAAAAAGGAATACCACTCTTACATCCTACAGGTATAATTCTGCATTTTTTAAAAATAAGAATGAATTGAGTTACTTCCTTAATTAGCTTCCTGGGGTAGAATATGACCTCGCTCATTCACTAAAAGCTACACAGTGACAAAAGGGATAGATAGGCCAGCCCACTCATACCTGGTAGAGATATGACCTGATGTAGTCAATGTGGTCACCCCACAGAGCCATCCTAAGCAGAGATGAACCCTTCTAAGCTCATTGACTGCAATGAACTTATACCAGGATTGTTGCTGAAGAATGCAAGAAATCCATTTTCACTTCTTCCAAATCTGTTTATTGTACTTATTCAGTATGTTCAGTTCCTTGCATTTTGTATACATCCATATTCAAGTCCCACTTGTGAACATATACAGAAGATGTAAGTTCCTTTCCTAGCAAAACATCATGTTCTTTTATTAGGCATGAAATAATCAGGAATGTGGACAGCTGTCTAAATAGATGCGGCATTTAAAGTCACCTTATATGAAGAGGGTAAGGCACCCTTCATGCCTCCTTGATTCTGCTTGTGGAGAAAGGTGGGACAGAAATGTCTGAAACACATAAATGCTATGTTGCATTACTACATTCAATTGCCCTTGAAACTTGGTAGTTACTGTTAAATCATTAGGCACCCAAAATGCTGATATAAGGCGTTGTCCACCTGCTGACTAATTATGACAGATGGTTAGCAGCAGAAAATGATTCCCCTCAGCATCTGCAATGAGACAGGTATGTGCTAAGCCTCTTCGTAGTATTCATTCTCTCCCATCCCTGAAAAGTTTTCTTGATTAACTTCTGCAAGCATCAGGAATGCCATCAATTATTTTATAAAATTAATCAGCCAATGTGGTCGTAATGTTGTGCTATAGTGTAAATGCTGCATTTCCCCTCAATTTATTAATCTGTTTTAAACATTTGTTGCCAATCTACAGGGTGGAATATACAACATATATTAAAACATTAATTAATACCATGAAAAGATCAACTAACCAGTGCCCAAGTGAGTCAGTAAATACAGTTGAGTAAAACAGTGTAACAATATGAAAAAGGAGCTATTAGATCAAGTCTGGAAATATGTGTTAGACTGCTTGGGAAGAATGGCCAAAAACATTCAATTCCATAGAAGAAAGATAGGCCACAGGTCAGTTTCCATAATCCCTATTTGCCATGTTTTATCCAGAATTTGGGCATGCTATTCAAAGCTTCGTTTTGGCCCATCTCCCTGTCTTCCTTAAGCAATCCTTTCATTTCTCTGTCAACCAAAGGCTCAACACCCCTCTAGATATTTTCCTGCTCATCCTGATATATTTGACAAATTGTTTGACTCAATAATTTTAGCAATATTTAATGCTATTTTTTACATTTTGAATGATTGTATTTTCACAGTGTTGACATTTTTAATGGCTTTGTTTTAAATGGAAGTATTATAATGACATTATGTTTAATGGATGTGTTTTAATGGTTTTCTTTTTAAAATCTAGCTGTAAGGTGCTCAATAAGGTCTCTGGGGAAGCAGCATACAAATAATAATAAATGCTAGTAGTCTGGTTCCCATTAGGTCCAGATGAAGGCTCTCTCTTGTTCAGCCTGTCCCAGAAAGTTCCCCAGTGCCTAACAAATCAAACTCTTCCTCCAAGCACCACTTTCTAATCCACACATTGAGACCCCTAATATGTGCCTGACTAGCTGACCCATGTGTAAACCATGTGTAGAGCAGGTAGTAATAAACCATGTGTAGAGCAGGTAGTAATTTTGAGAACATTACCTTTTTCTTTCAGCCTAATAACCTACATTTTCCACCCACAACTACGTGACTCCATTTGCAATGTCATTGGTGCCAACATGCCATGTGAGCACTGATACCACCCTTGCACTAGCTACAAACCTACCTTGATAGCTTGTGATATCTGTAATGTTCACGCCAGCCAGGCAAGTAATCATGCAGTCAAAATGCCTGCTGCTTTCTATGTTCCTAATTACTATATCTTCCACTACCAAAATCTCAATTTCAGAGGGGTGTCCACGGTAGAAGAGGATGTAACTTCATTGTGCGAGGAAAGGGAATCAGTTCAGAATTGGGGTGAGGAAGTGAAAGTACAACACATTAACCTTCTGGTATAAGATTCTGCACACCTTTAAACATCAAACTACCTATTTAAGTAGTATGCAGGACCGGATCTACATGTTTTTTGAGGGGGGGCAAAATTAAAAAATGATGCTCTCTTATGGGCCATTCTATCTTATGGTCCCATAGAATACAATGGACTCCATACCCAATTTGATTTCCCCCCCTCTGTCGGCGCCCGGGGCAAGCACCCCCCTTTGCCCCCTCCTAGATCTGGCCCTGGTAGTATGCCAGGAGGGTGTGGGGATAGCTAATGTTTTGCCAAAAGTGTCAGAAGTACGATTATCTAAACAATGAAAATAAATGAGGGTATGCTCAATGCATGGAGCTTTGGCCCACAGGAAACATCCATTTCTTGGATTACCATTCTGGAGAAGCTGAGAGTCACAAATATATATGTGGATGAGACCATCAGGTACCCACTGCTGTGCTGACAGTTCCTTTGCTGTGGAGACTGAGGCACTAGAAGGGATTGTTTCCCCTTCCTTGCTCAATGAATTTCCTCACATAGGAACGTTACTTGTGTGCTCTCATTTAGAGATGCTTTCTCTCTGTGGTTTTATCTTGCTTCTCCTCAAACTCCCAAGCTAAACTTACTCTGTTTGTTTGTTCTGTTTGTGTGTACAATGAGCTGGTATCTGATTTTTCAGAGCCTTGACCTTGGATTAGCTCTGGTTACAGCTGGGACCTGTGGCTCCTCCCCAAGCCTCAGGCAATAGGAAATTCCACCAGATGACTGAAGTGAGTCATTAGAAGAAACCCCTTCACCTAGCCTAGAATCATGTGCTACAGTACACAGCAAGAACTAGAAGCAAGCTTCAGAAACAAACCCCAAACAGCTTTATAAACAAACAGACCCAAGCACAAAGGCACATATTTACCCCCTGTTAGCATCTCATACCAGTTCTTAGTTTAACTCCTCTTTGATGGCACTTCTGTTTGTACAGCCAGGAGTTCCTGTGCATAATGATTCCCCCAGTGAGGGCTCTCATTCTTTACAAGAAGGGGTGCACCAAAGCTTTTCCAGGTATTTGATGTTAGCCTAATCAGGGGTAGGGGCAACCGCTTTGTTTATATCTGCTTGGAGAAGGCAGGGTAGGTCTCTGGAAACAGAACCAAAGACTTTCCACAGCCTTATCTGTTTCTTCTTCCTTAAACTTGCCAGTTAGAAATAAAGTGATGTCTGTGTTTTCTACAAGGTAGAAAGCCAGTTATACCACTTGATGGTGGTGAGCAGTCAAAGAACAAGACTGGTCTTCTTGTGCTTTATACCTCACATCACAATTGATAAGCAGCCTTCATGCTTTGCAGAACAAAGGTTATTTGTAGAGATGGGTACAAACTGGGGAAAGGGTGATTTGTGATTTGATTGCCTGAACTGGTTCATGGTTCATTTGGTTTGGGAGGTATAGAACAGTCCCTTCATGAATTATAGATGCCAAACCCACCTGAAGTCTTCAGCGGGTTGTCCTCCACCTGCCCTCAAGTTTGGCAAATATTGGAATATCTGAGTTTTAGCCCCCAGAGCAGGTGTCCCCAGGAAAGCTCAGCTTCAGCTCTCACGACAACTAACTCCTCTCTTTGTCAGAGAGAAACCAGACTGTAATACGCAGAGAGAGACAAAAGAAAGATTAGAGTTCTCATCTAAAACCACCTGCTGTAAGATGGACCTATTGATAAGCAAGCCCATCCATCCACAGGTCAAGCAAAACTAGTGAGTGAATATTTTCTGTGGACAAATTAATATTTTAAAACATTAAACAACTTATAAAATTGAATTTCAAAATATATTTCAGTACTACTTTTCCTTATATTTTAATATAACTCTTTCCTGCTAATATAAAAGCAAATCTTGGCTAATGTGGTGTATGCTCTTGTACCACAGAGAAGAAAAGTTCAGAGTATTGGTTCATTTCTTATTGCCAAAACAGAACTGGTGTAGATGAGTACAAACCACTAGGGGTGTCACTGTAAGCCAAATTCATAGGAAGAGACTCCCAGGAAACACATATTTCAAATAGAATAGTACAGGCCTGCCAAAGACAAGATGAACAACCATTTGACAAGCCTTTGTTCTGAATAGAACAACATTAGCTGCAGAATAATAAAGGAACTTAGAAATGCAATTTATCCTCTCCAGCTAAAATACTGATTGCATTATCTAGAGAGGTAAAAATCATATGGGCTGAAAAACAGATGAAATCACCTTTTGATTTTGTGGATGCTACAAATATGCAATATCAAATTTTATAACCAAGAACTGTCACAAAGATCATACAACAGTCAGAAGTAGTTTGGATGGGATCCAATTTTGACAGCTGTCAGGTTTGATTCCAGCATTGCCCTTTCAATTCATTTCTCTCTTGTGAGACACAAGCCCATGAATCTTTGTGTTTGCATCACTTTCTTTTTTCTCATGTCTTGGCTTTCTCCCAAATGGGAATCCGAAGTGGCTTATATCATTCTCTTCTTCATATTATTCTCAAAACAACCCTGTGAGGTAGGTTAGTCTGAGAGTGTGTGAGTGGCCCATGGTCACCCAGCAAGCTTTCATGGCAGAGTGGAGAACCTCGGTCTCCCAGATTCTAATCTAATACTACACCACACTGGCTATCAGTTCTTACCATTTTAAACATTTTTACATTGCTTGCATATTACTGGCATACAAATAGAATAAAAATTCCACTTTTAAAAACAGTAATCAACAACAGCAGTGTAACTGATGAACCAAAATGATTACAAAATAAAAAAGTTGATAACCTGGCCATATTGGCTTGCCCATACAATTTAGCCAACATACTCAAGTAAAACTTTATGCTCTTATTCAGGGTGGCCAAACTGACTTGGGAGCCACCTGCGGCCCTTTCACACATATTGTATGGCTCTTGAAGCTCCCACTGCCCCATTGGCCAGCTTGGAGAAGGCATTTGTCTCTTTAAATCACTTCTCCAAGCCAAGCCAGCCAGTGTCTTGAAGAATGCATTTAAAGTTAAAGCTGCCTTCTTTCCACCTCTCCCTCCCTCCTCTTCCCATCTTCCTTCCTTCCTTGTGGCTCTAAAACATCTGACATTCATGTCTTGTGACTCTCCAACATCTGATGTTTATTCTATGTGACTCTTACATTAAGCAAGTCTGGCCATCCCTGCTCTTATTTATTTATAGCATACACTGATAAGTCACTTGTAAAATATAAAGGTTTCAAAGAATGTCATCTTAAGAAGGCACAGCATTTCAGTCCACTCTACTCAGAAAATAGGGGAATGAACTGCTCAACAGAAGCGACATGGGTGGAAATACTGGGCACTAAATGTTACTTAAAAGTGGACATGTACTATCACCTGCCTGATCAAACCCTTGAGGCTGATCTGGAAATACAAAAAGAAATAAGGGAAGTGACTAATGCAAATAAAGTGATACTGGGTGACTTGAACTGCTCTCATATTGACTGGATAAATCTGTGTTCAAATCTTGCTGTAGAAATGGAGTTCCTAGACTATGCCAATTCCTATGCTAATTCTATTTCTCCCTATTTTTTTTTTAAAATCAACCACTTATAAGAATAAAATATTACACAAAAAAGTAAATGCCTCTATTAAAAATTCAAACTATAATAATAATAATAATTTAAGTACAGATGCTTTCCAATTAAAAACTAGAAGTCATAAGATTATGCTATCTGTATTTTTCATTTTTCTTTTCTTTTTCTGATGTGTACACATTGCTTTTTCTGATGTGTACAATGTGTACACATGTACCCCACTTCAATCAGTGAAAACAGAGTTGGATGAGATCCCCACCCTAGAAGAAACTGTTAAAGCCATCAAGCAACTGAAAAGTGGCAAGGCAGCGGGAGTTGATGGAATCCCACCAGAGATCTGGAAGCATGGGGGCATAGTACTACATAGCACACTTCACAAAGTACTTGTCACCTGCTGGGAACAAGGCAAACTACCACAGGACTTTCGCGATGCAATCATCATTACTCTACATAAGAACAAAGGGGAAAAGTCAGATTGCTCCAACTACCGGGGGATAACCCTGCTCTCCATCGCAGGCAAAATCCTTGCTAGAATACTCCTGAACAGACTGGTGCCCACCATTGCAGAAGAACTCCTCCCAGAGAGCCAGTGTGGCTTCAGAGCTAACAGGAGCACCACCGATATGGTATTTGTTCTCAGGCAGCTCCAAGAGAAATGCAGGGAACAGAATAAAGGTCTATATGTGACTTTTGTCGACCTTACCAAAGCTTTTGATACCGTTAGCAGGAACGGCCTGTGGCAAATCTTGGAACGTCTAGGATGTCCCCCAAGGTTCCTCAGTATGGTCATCCAGCTACATGAAGACCAGCGAGGCCAAGTCAGACACTGCAACGATCTCTCGGAGCCCTTCCCAATAGGCACAGGTGTAAAGCAAGGCTGTGTTCTCGCGCCAACTCTCTTTACGATCTTCTTTAGCATGATGCTTCAAAGAGCCGCAGTAGATTTAGATGATGACGATGATGTCTACATCCGCTATCGCACCGATGGCAGCCTGTTCAACCTGAGGCAACTAAAGGCCCACTCCAAGACAATGGAAAAACTTATCCGAGAGCTACTGTTTCCTGATGCTGCTGCACTTGTCTCCCACTCGGTATCAGCTCTGCAGCATATGACGTCCTGCTTTGCAGAGGCTGCCAAGCTATTTGGCCTAGAAGTTAGTCTGAAGAAGACAGAAGTTCTCCACCAGCCTGCACCCCAGGAAGATTATCACCCTCCTTGCATCACTTTGGATGAATCAGTTTTGAAGACAGTCCAGCAGTTCAGCTACCTGGGGTGCATCATCTCCTCAGACGCCAAGATCGACAAGGAGATTGACAATAGACTGGCAAAGGCAAACCGTGCATTTGGCCGACTGCATAAAAGGGTGTGGAGCAACAAGCATCTGAAAAAAGGCACAAAGATCAATGTCTACAAAGCGGTTGTGATGACAACCCTCATCTACGACTCCGAATTGTGGGTTTTATACCGTCATCACCTGCAACTCCTTGAGCGCTTTCATCAGCGCTGCCTTCGCACCATCCTCAACATCCACCAGAGTGACTTTGTGACCAACACTGAAGTCCTCAAGCGGGCGGAGGTTACAAGCATTGAGGCATTGCTGTTGAAGACGCAGCTGCGCTGGGCAGGGCATATCTCCAGGATGGAAAACCACCGCCTTCCCAAGATTGCCCTGTATGGCGAACTTTCCACCGGCCATCGAAATAGAGGGGCACCAAAGAAGAGGTACAAGGACTCCTTGAAGAAATCCCTTGGTACCTGTTGCATTAATCATCACCAGTGGTCTGACCTAGCCTCAGATCGCAAAGCATGGAGGCACACCATCCACCAGGCTGTCTCTTCCTTTGAGAACGCACGCATAACTGGTCTTGAGGACAAAAGGAGATTGAGGAAGAATCATACTGCTACAGCACTAACCCCAAATCAGACTTTTCCCTGCAGCCACTGTGGCCGGACCTGCCTGTCCCGCATTGGTCTTGTCAGCCACCAGCGAGCCTGCAGCTGATGTGGACTACTGCACCTTTCTTAAATCTTCGTTCGTGAAGTCAAGCTGAGAGAGAGAGACACATTGCCATATAAAGGCTGGCATAAATGACCCTGAAGGTCCTCCTTATACTTTCTTCATATGAGGAAATTGCCAGAGTTAATCTAGCCCCCCTTATGAAGCAGTTTACAAACATATGAATCAGCCATGACTATAGATGGGCATGAACCACATTTTTGTGATTGGTCCATGATTCATGGCTGAACAATGACCAAACCACAAACCAATATAAACCAGGAGGTTGGTTTGTGAACCAATTCTGTTTATATAGCTTTGTGACCTCTGCTTTTGTAGGGAGCAGAAAACAGGAGTTTCCCCATAAAAAGTGGTGGGTAGCAGAAAGCAGGGGTTTAAATAGCTGGGGGGCATTTAAACCTCTGTTTCCTGTCCTTTATGAATTGCCATAAACTGCCTTAAAAATCATAAAAGTTTGTGCTGGCTCTTCATTTCATGAACATCGCTTTGCAAGCCATGAACCAGCCATAATTTGCAATGAATTTTTGTTTGTGAGCTGGTTTGTGCTCATCCCTAGCCACAACTAAAAGATTTGAGATAAAGTTTGAATCACTGATCTCTAACAAAATTCTTAGAAGCTGAGACTTTGAAATGTTTCTAAATTCTAATCACCAAAATTTCTCCTGAGATTTTCAGAGCTGCGAATTTCTTGATAAGATGAACTGTCATTAGGAATTGTCCTTTGTTTAATTTAATCCTTCCAAACACTATACACAGGCAAGGATAATATGGAGTGGGATATTGTAATGAGAGCTATGTTAAACTGTGATTTTCAATACAGAATTAATTTTAGAAAATCTTCTCGGTAAATTTGAATATTTAGAATGCAACACAAAACCAACTTGGGGAGGGACGGTGGCTCAGTGGTAGAGCATCTGCTTGGTAAGCAGAAGGTCCCAGGTTCAATCCCTGGCATCTCCCCCCCAAAAAAGGGTCCAAGGCAAATAGGTGTGAAAAACCTCAGCTTGAGACCCTGGAGAGCCGCTGCCAGTCTGAGAAGACAATACTGACTTGGATGGACCAAGGGTCTGATTCAGTATAAGGCAGCTTCATATGTTCATACGTTCAATCATAGAACAGGAAATATCAGCTCACCTCCCAGGAAACCCTTCTGTGCATTAGCTTCGTTCAGTCATGCATTGAACTGTAGTTCATAAGTTGCTTGCATCTTCTTGTGGCTCAATGTAAGAGTTGCTGAAAGAGAAAACTTGGCTGTTTCTAGGCATGAACTGTGCACAGACTGTTAACTGCAGGACTATTTTTCAGTTCTTCAAGACTTCCAAGTCTGGCATTCGTGACTTTAACACAACACTAAACTCATGTTATGTAAATTCAACATGGAGCAAAATAAAGCACATTTGAATTGTAAAATTGTGGCTTCTAAAAAGAATCAGATGGGTTCTAAGAGCCATAAATACACCATTTGGTGGCTATAAAGTGAAAGGTGCCTGATGAGAAAAACATGAGAACACATTAATGGAAAGATATGAAATAAGAGGGATATGGTGTCAACTAATTTTTTAAAAGATAAAAATCTTTATGGATGTTACCTATAAAGATATTTATAGATAAACATCTTTATAGGTAAATGTGAAGCAACTAGAACACACAATTTCCCTGCTTCTTGGCCTCAGATGCAGTAACTGAACCCTTCAGAGCAATGTCTGCAAGGGACATCTAAGCAATCCAAATCAGTAGGCAGCACAGCAGGAAGCTTCCCTTGTTCCAGGCTTCTAAACCAGGTGCTCCTGCAAAAGTGCCTCTCCCTGCAGTGATGCATCACCTTCTGTGACCTTCAGTCCAACCAAGTAAGTATTCAGCATGTGAGCTGCTATGTGTTTTTGGCAGTTACAAACAATGCCCTACAAGGCATGTATGGGGCTTTAGGCTTCAACTCTAGTGGGTTTCAAGGCATCACTTGTGTTTGTGTAGGAGAAATCAATCTTTGCGTATCTGGCTTCATAAGAGCACCTTAAACTCATTACTGTGCTTCAGAAGTATCAGAGCTATATGCATCAATCATATTTTAATACCGATATTTTGCCTTGTACTGGAGAGTTCACATTTTAGTGATTGAGTAAATGCAGTGGAATTAACTGAGTGGATGTGGGTGGATGTTACAATTTACACAGGAGACTTGTAACATGTTTATAGCATAATTTCTAATAGCAACATGAAATGGAAAAATGAATACCAAGCATAGGACTCTCCCTTACACTGAATCAGTCTATGGTCCCGTTTAGTTCAGTAACATCTTTTTGATTGGTTTCAGCTCAGGGTGGATTTAGTTCTTCTGGGATCATGGGCAAAACTCAATAATTGATCCCCAGATTCAGGCAGCAGTGAGGACTGGCCATAGGGCAGTCAACCTCCATCCCTAACTGCCTATAGGAGATCAACCTCAGCTCATGCAGTGTGGGGGTGTTGGCTGCAGGGCAGGAGGGTTCTCAGCAAGACCTTTTTAGCATAGGATTTGGGGTAGCTGCCATGTATGCTTCATGGCTAAAATCACCCCTACTCTGCTCTGCAAAGTCTCAGGTGAAGGAACTCTCACATTAAGGCTGTCAGGTTGCGAAATTACTGGAGATTTGGGATTGGCGTATGGGAAGGGTTGGGTTTGGAGAAAGCAATGTCTTACTGAGTGTAATACCATACAGTCCACCCTCCAAAGCAGCCATTTTCTCCAACAGTGATTGTTGCTGTTGTGCAATGACATCCCTTCTGGCATGACCTGAGAGAGCCAGCATAGTACAGAGATGACATTCCAGTACTAACCCCCAAACTCTATGGAAATCATAGAGCTTGGGGTGAGTGCTAGACCATCACCTTGGTGCAATGTTGACACTTCCAGGTCATATAGGAAGAAACATCACTCCTGCCACTCCTGTTTGGCTGGCCAACCAGCTGAGCCTTGGTGTGTGAGCAGTAGTCAAAATTTCTGGAAGCTTGTCCACCATGAGCAGGCAGCTGGCAAGCCTACTTATTATGCATTATCAGACTTCATTCAGTACCTTATACTCTTGCCACATCAATTCCTTATCATTATAATGTTCTAGAAACTGCTGATTTCTTTATCTGAAACTGCTGCAGCTGAGAGGTGCTGCTTTGTGCCTGGCCCTGGGAAGAGCTCATTTTGTTGTCTGAGATTTTCTACTTTCCAAGCCATGTCCCCTAGCTGTCTGCCTGCAAAACAAACTCAAAAGCTGGTACTGTTTTGTTAATCAATGGTTTATTATTTTATCTCTGCATCATAACAAAATGTTTCATATCTGTTATTCACCTTGAGTGTTCTTTGAGCAGAAAGGTGGAATGCAAATAAATAAATGGTGTTGTAGGGAGAACAAAAATGCAAGACAACTTCCTGCTTAATCAGGAACTTTTAATGTACAAAAAATTATCTAGCAACTTCAGGGCATAATGTAGATTATCAAACAACAGAAATGGATCTCAACTTTGGTTCCAGGCCTATGTCACTCCTGAGCAATGTTCCCTCTAAGCTGCAGAGTCTTGTGAGCAAAAATTCTACTTTGTGAGCTACTGGCATTAAAGTTGTGAGCTACTTGTATTAAAGTTGTGAGCTACTGCATAAATTAGTGTGCTCTGGGGCCATTTTTCCTGAGCTAAGACAAAAATGTGTGAACTGGTGGCTAAAAATCTGTGAACTAGCTCATGCTAACTCAGCTTAGAGGGAACACTGCTCCTGAGTCCTTGTGTACATTGCAACATCACAGGGCTACAAAACTGCTATAAAGCTGCTTGAAGTCTGTGTTGCTGGCATGAAGCATTTAGCCATAAAGCACACTGCTGAAGAGCATTGTGAGACACAACAGGAAGCTGCTCATATTTTTTTGGGGGGGGGCAGCAATATCTACTATAAAATTGACATAAAACCCACAGTAGCTCTTAAAAGAGAATGAGGTCATAAAAGGAAAATAAATCATCAATACGTTTTTTTTTTAAGCAAGCTCTAAACTTTCCATGGCACACATGGAATAGACACTAGTACAATAAGCAGGTAATGAGAGAGAAGCAGGTTGTAATCCAAGATAGAGAGCAGATCCTTGAATAAAGGGGGTTTTTTTACCTCTTGGTCACCTACTCTGGACATCCAGGACTAGAAAAACATTACATGTAGGTGTAAATTAAAATGCTTTCTGTGTAGCTTCAATGTTGGATTTTGCAGCATATTCTTCAACATGATAGGTCAGTTTCCTGATTCTTGTGAGGTTCCCCCAACCATTGGTGCCTTTTTTTTTTTGGATGAAACAGGTCCTACACTCAAGTGTCTGTCTGGACTTCTTTCTTTCCTGCAAGGCAGTCCTTATACTATGTTGTTCATTCCCTTCTGAACATATATACTGGAGACTTATAATGATTTGGTAATACACATTTGTTTAAATGCTATTTGACCAGAGGCAAACACACACAGGCACGTACACCAAAGTAGTATCAGTTCCAAAACAAACTCATACTAGTAGCAGACTTTCTTTCTTTATATTTTTTTGTTAGCTTGCTGGAAACAACAACAACCAGTCTTCTTTCTCCTTTTCTGATCAAATCAAAATGATTGCTTTCTTCCACCTAGCCATAATTCTTGGTTCCAGCTCTTGAACTGGTAAGTATGCATGGCCCCTAGAATCAGGTAGCACAGAGGATTGACCATAGGGCAGTCAACCTCCCTCCCCAACAGCCTATAGGTGATTACCTGTCAATGAGCATTTAGTGTCAGGGGTCAAGCTGCTAAGCAGGGGAGAGTACATCTCCTAACACTATAATAGGAATATAAAATGAATACATTTTATTTGTCACCCCATTTACTCAAACAGAAATCTAATTGGAGTTGATGTATTTTTAGGATATCTGTTTAAATATTTTGCCCAGTTTATCAAAAACTACCAAATTAAATGTGAAAAATATAAAGAGGAGATACACAATGCAATTTAAGTGCCACATATTTGTCAATATCTTTGGGTCACAGTGGCTAACAGCAGAAAATCAGACTTGAGCAGTTGCTAGGCAAAAAGTATAGCAACTGGTCCCTGATGTATAAGTAGAGTGAAGAATATGCCCCCTCCCGCATTTTTAAATCCTGGTAAATATAAGAACAGAACATCTTTATTGACAGTGCACATCACAAGCTGTACTGTAGGAGTTCTGCTTCCCATAGAAATTAGACAGCAAGATTTGCCATGGTAATGGAATAAAGTATTTTGACCTCTGCAATATTATGTCACCTCACTAATGTTCCTGTCTTCTGCCACCATTTAAATGAACACAAAGATTAGTCTGTGCATCCTTCAAAAATAATTCATTACTATTAATCATTTGTGGGTTTGGACTCTGCCTAAAAAGCAGTCTAATCTTATTCTCCTACTAAGATGGAGGACAGATGATGTGTTGGACCCTCCCAGTTTTCTTCAGCCAGGAATGGATGAGTCCCCATCTTCCCCTTTCCACAGCAGTACCCTGTGACCTCTGAAATCTGATGGTGGAGGATGTGGGACTGAAAGAATGGGCTCACAAGTCCAGTTTGCTCAAGTCCTGGAAATACCCTGCGGCTGTCACAAGTCTCCACTTGAAGGTATTTTGCTTTTCCTTGCTTCCTTGCTCCTGGTGGGGGTCAGTTTCTTTCTGGGTAACAACCACAACTCTAACTGAAAGAGTATATCCTGCTAGATAGGTTTGTACACATCTCACACTTTGACTGATTCCCCACTTGCCTTGTTCCAGTCTCATTGCTCCTTTTCCCATGGCGCTTCTGCTGAATTTTGCACAAGCTGCCCTGGGGTAGCAAGTTGCCATGCCTCTTTTCAAGTTCCCGCTGCGGCAGGCACAAATCAGTTTTCAGAAGTGCTGTGGGAAAAGGAGTGACGAGGCCAGAACAAGGCAAGTGGGGAATTGGTTTTTGTATCTGAGGGCTGTTTCTCCAGCTTCACTCATACCAGTTAGTATCTATCTATAACACCTTTACACTTTCAATGGCAAGCTCACCTGCTGCCCCTCCTCTTTATTGCTGTATGGAAAGCCAGACCAAACAGGTGTTTGTTTACACAGAACCAGACCTTTCAGGGGTGTGTGGCCTAATATGCAAATGATTCCTGTTATAACCCCCCCCCCCCCGCATAGTCTATGGTGATATGGTCTATGACCATTCAGAGTATAAGGAAGTTTAATAACAAAAACAATGCATGCATGGTCTGATCAAGCATCTGGCTAAGCAAGGATAAAAAGAAATGAACACACACAGTCCTCTTGCACTACACTATATAAGTCTTTCAAATAATGGCTAATTAGGATATGCAGTGACATGCCAAGGTGGGTGCAGTCCACCCCAGACCCTCAAAGCCAGCATCGTCCGACTGCCACCAGATTGTCAGAACTTGTAACTTTCCTGTATGCTGAATGTGGTATGGTTAGCCTGACCGACTCCATGTTGGAAAGCTTTACTAACCAAGTGCTTTTATCTTCATGCCTACTAACCAAATGCCTTTGCATTTCAAACAAACCCAAGGCTCTGGGAAGCATCTGCAGGTGTCCTTTGAAGCCGGCTTGCCAGAACAAAGCAGCAGGGTTCCTTCCTCTGCCTTGTAGATAAGGGGCCTGGGAACAGACAACTGTCTCCCTAAGTGTGAGAAAAGGTTTTATTGTTTCTGTTACCCCCGTATAAAGAATGCGCCGATAGCCAGACTGGTAATCATAGTCAATTTGCTTCCTTACTGAATGTAGTTCTCAATAAACGCTTCAACTTTTGAAACAAAGTAACGCGTCTTGTCTGAAGTTCTCCAGTTCTGACACAGATGACTGTGTTTTCTTTTATTTTAAGGTGCTGCAGCCACTAGGGGTGCAGGGAAGTCTGAGCATAGCAAAAAGCTATAGGATTGACTAAGCTTCCCTGGATTTCTCCAAGACTTAAAAAGACTTCCTTATCAGACTGCACTGATAGTTGCTACAGTAAGTGCCAGAGAAAGAATAAAGTTTGAGTTCAGTGGCACCTTTAAGATTAACAAAGTTTTATTCCAGGTATAAGCTTTCGTGCGCATGCACACTTCTTCAGAGGGAGGAGAGGAGGGGGGATTCTTCTGACGCACAATTTACATTGAGATCGCCCTGCTCTGCTGTTTGCTTTGCAACCTGATCACACACATGCATGTTAAAGAAAAAAAGGGGGTGCAGGAAAGAGATGCGTTGAGATAAGGAGAAAAAAGGATTAAAAGGAAATTATTTTGGTTTATTCTGAAAATGTTTTTTTTTTAATATTAGATTTCTCTGGGTCTATCTGGGATTTTATTTTCTTTCAAAAATACGCCAGAAATTACAACACTTGGATTGGATTCCATTGTTTAATGACTGGAAGTAAATGGTTAAGTATTTAAAAATATATTAGGGTTCCATATGTTCCAGTTCAACATAACTCCCTCTATCCCCACCCAGCTCTTGGGCTGCCTTTCTTCACATTAACCCCCCTTTTTTGTTTCATCACCATCATCACTATCACTAAGAGGATTTTGCCTAGTCTAAAATCAACACACTATATGAGTTTGAGAGATTCATCCTATCCACTTCTAACAGGTAAAAAAGAAGCCTAACTGCATAGCTTGCAATCTTTATTAGTGGGAAAGAGCAAGAATCCAATAGTACCTTAAAGACTAACAGAATTTGTGGCAGAACATGAGCTTTCATGAGTCACAGCACAATTTTTCAGATACAGCTAGACTGTGAGTCCATCTGTCCTTAGATCTTGGAGAGAGGAGTGATTTCAGATGCTGAATGGCAAAAGAATGGTCGGTAATGAGGTAGGAAACTTAGGCCCCAATTCAGTCCAGGAGGATACATTGCAGTTGCACTTCAGCAGTCTCACTTTCTTATCTCCATTGTCAGAGAGCTGCTACTCTTAGGTCAGCAACTGAATGTCCTGGAAGGTTAAAATGTTTCCCCATGGTTCTTAAGTGTTGAGATTTCTAATATCAAACTTATGTCTAGGGATGGGCATGAACTGGAAAAGTGGAAGTTCATCCCAGTTCATGGTTCATGAGGTCACACAAACCATGAACCTCCCTGGTTCAGTTCTTGAGGTCCAGGGCCAGAATCATAGATGGGGAGGCAAGATCTCCCTTCTTGGGAAAGGTCGTGTGTCAGTCTGTGCTAAGTGAAGACTCAGATTTCTCTTATGGAGGGCTACCTGTACCTAGCTCTGAGATGCTAATTGAACAGCCAACAGCTGGAGAACAAGAGATCAGATTACCAGCTGATCAGGAGTCACAGCCTACAGCCAAAACTGAGCCAATGCCTTTTAGCTCTGAAGCAGTCAACAAGTCATCAGAAGCCACTCCCAACCTATCTAGATCCAGTAGGGCTGACATGGAAGCAGGCAATGACAAACCATCTCCTAACATCTCTTGCCTTGAAAACTCTATGAGGTCACCATAAGTCAGCTGTGACTTGATGGCAAAAAGAAAAAAAAATAGAGGAAGGGGGTGTTAAAAATTATCTATCCAGGGAGCCAAATAGGCTAGGTACACCACTGAGGATATGCTAGTAATTATTGATGTTGCAGCATTTTTACCCTACCCTCTAAACTTCTCTCTATACTTTCCCTACCTTACCCTCTATACATCTCTCAAATGATGGTTAATTAGGATAGGCTAATAATTCTTGAAGTTCCAGCATTTAAAATTTATTTATTTATTTATTTATTACTTTACATTTATATCCCGCCCTCTCCGCAAGCGGACTCAGGGCGGCTTACAGTATTAGTTCATTATTACCTTAGTTCTCAGCACTGGAACTTCTCCCATTGTTCTTTGCCACATGGTCAAGATGGAGTCCCCAGTAAAGGCTTGGTCCTTCATGACTTGTTCCTATCATTTCTCAAAAATAGCATCAGTCCATATATTTCTGTGTTGTGCACTCTACATTGTTTAAGGAACCCAAAGCTTATTTTATGATGACTCAACCGGCTGCAGCCATCTGGATTATCTGGATGTCTCTTCATATCCATCACCAGCTATGGCCAAACTAGATCGCACTCTTATCACTTCACTGATGAATTGCCATTTCATGTTGTGCTGTCATTGCACTGTCCCATATAAATTCAGGATCAGTTTCCCCAACTCATAAAAGGGATAAATACATAGTCTCCAGAGCTAGACTACTGCATCCATCACTGGGTTACAAAGTACATATACAGTTATGATCAGATGAATGAAGACTGAATATGGCCATACAAAAATAGTTGAAGTTATGTCTGAAGCATCAACTTTAATGTGAATTCACAGATTCAAGTAGATACTAGATAGATGATACTGGCTAAAATGCCAGCAAATGTTGACATTTGGGATGTATTGCTCCCCAAGCCTACATTTCTGTCAGGCTTTCATGTTTTCTTTGGGTCTGATACCCTATTTTTGGAACTCTGAATTCACACGCACATGCATGTACGCATACACATAAAACAGCATAACCAAATAAAGACTTGGTGTTAACTTCTACCAAAAATAGAATGAAAACATATATAGCAATGCCATATTTCCATATGCTTAAATCTTCATGCCATCTAATCCGCATAATGCATTAAGACTTCTATTGATGAAAGTTATTTATGTTAAAGAATACTGCCTCAGGATCATAAACCACATCAGTGAAAGTTTCACATAAGAACCATTCTTCTTAATAATGCAGCTGTGTTGACAAAAGCTAGGCTGACCATAGATTAGCTGAGTTCAAAATAAAATTGTTTGGCATTTAAACTAGTAAACACTTCTCTTATCTATAGATAACCTTCTTATAGACAACAGAGGTGTATAAAGATTACTGAAGTAAAATAGGGAGATTTTAGGGGGGGAAACTGCAGTAATATTGGATTTTACTGAAGAACTTGGAAAAACACATCTACCTGAAGCATTTTTTTTTTGGGGGGGGGTGAGGGATTTAGAGAACAAAAATCAAATAGAGGTGAAATTCTAATGTGATTACAATTACACTTCTTTGAGTCCTGTTGGCATTAATTGAAGACTAGTTTAAGATTTCAACTAAGAAACTGTTGATTTTTTGAGCATCTGAAAAAGTTCCCCATGATACTTTAATTAATAAACTAATTAAACATGGGTTTGGTGATAGTTCTGTCAGGTGACTGGAGAACAGTACTCAAAGAGTGCTCAAAGGGTGCTCAGAGTCAATGACATTCAAACTAGGGATGGATACAAACCAAACCATGAAGTAAAATTCATCATGAATTTTGCCCTATTTGAGGATCATGAACAAAAGTTCAGGATGGTTCTACAGTCTATAGTTACTAACTTCCAGTTCATAGTGGTTCATGGTGGTTTGTAAATACAGCAGTAAGCAGAGGTTTAGAGGGACTCTCTGAACAGCTGTTTTTCAGGCTGTCTTTTGCAATCCCTTTAAAGTTTAAAGGGACTAGCAGAAGATGGCTTGAAACAGCTGAGTGGCAGGGAGCAAGCTGCTCTCCATTGCTCAGCTGTTTTTCAGGTTTTCTGCAAACCCTATTTAAAGGAATTGTGGACCCTATCATAATTAATGATTTGGATGAAGGATAAGAAGGAAACAAGTTACAAGCAGAAGGCAGAAACAGGATACAAGTAATATCACACACACATCTTTATTAAAATTCTTAATACCATTTTTGCACAGGAAGATAAAATACATACATATGTAATTTACATGACCATGCTAGAAGGAGAATTTTTTAAAAGCAAAAGCTGGGAATAGGAATAACAGTCCCCATAAGACCAGCATAGGGAAAGGTTAGGGAATTAATTTTTGGCACCAGTGGGAGAAGGAATCACACAAGTACTATATAAATCACTGGCCATTGTTTGTATCATTATGCATCTCTCTTTGTCTTGATACTGAGGTTAGTAAATACAGCTCCTACAAGAGCTATGAAACTAAGGAGGAGTCCTGCACTACCCTCTTTCATTCCATCTCTCCTTCCATTGGCTCCCTCAGCTCTTGAACTCTCATTCTAGGTCTCCAGATGACCTGTGTGGTGGTGGAGAAGAGTTTGCAAGTCTGCCTATTTTCCCTCCTTCCCTGCTTCATATACAATGGAAATAGTTGCCTACCTGTGGGTCAGCACTCAGAGGCTGACTGAGGTCCTGATGCTAAGCATGCTTACTTGAGAGTAAACCTGCATTATGTTCCTCCTCAACCTCCGGGAGCCACACAATATGTGCGAAAGTGCCACATGTGGCTCCCGAGCTGTAGTGTATCAAGATAACGATACAACGCAAAAACGCGATAACATAAAACCAGCCAGCGCGACCCTGCGCGGAGCGACCGGGCTGTCCCCGGGCTGCTCAGCACAGGGCACGAACTCCCAGCCAATCACCAGCTGTGGCGGGAAGTTCAACAGGCCAGGATTGGACTGGCCTGTCAGGAGGGAGGTTCCCGGAGTTGTACATAAGCGGGACCCGGCCCGCGTGTTCCCTCTCTTGTAACGTGCCTCCATTAAAGCATGTTGCCCTACCAACGTCTCCTGTCTCAGTACGTTACAGTGGCGACAAAGGTGGGATCCTAGCCACGTCGGCTACAGTGGAGACAGGGCAACCCACAGGCCGCGACTGCCGCCGCCATCAGCATGGCTCAACAGAGTGGAACCACCGGTCACATCGAGCCATTCAACCCCGCGAATCCCGAGGCCTGGGAGTCCTACTCGGAGCAGGTAGAATGCTACCTGAGGGCCAACAAGATCACCGAGGACAGCATGAAAAGGGATGTTCTCCTGAGCGTCTGCGGGGCGGCCACATTCAAGATCGCCAAGGGTCTCTCGGCCCCCGCCCGCCTCACAGAGAAGTCCTACACAGACATCACCAGACTCCTCACTGGCCATTTCTTGCCAAAGCCTTCACGGGTGGCCCGCCGGTTCCTTTTCCACAGAAGGGACCAGGCTGCAGGGGAATCGGCTGCCGACTACTTGGCGGCCCTACGCAGGATCGCAGGGAACTGCAACTTTCCTCAGCTAGAGGAGACCCTGGCCGATCGCTTCCGCGATGAGAGGCTCCAGCAGAAGCTCTTCGCCAAGGAAGAGCTCACCCTCCAGAGCGCCTTCAGCGAGGCCGTGGCGTTCGAGAGGACCGCGAGGACTTTTCCCAAGGCCCAGACCGATGCCGTCCACCACAAGGAGCTGGACCACGACCGCCTGGAAGAGGGAGAAGCCTACCAGCTGCGCCGCCCAGCCGGGCCACCCAACCGAGCACCCCAGCGCCCCCGAGCGCCCGAACAATTCCCAGCGGCGGAGAGACCGCCGGGCCCCAAGTGCGCCAGCTGCGGTGACCCCCACGACAGGAGGGACTGCCAGTACTGGACCTGGGACTGCCGGAGCTGCGGAAAGACCGGCCACATTGCAAGGGCTTGCCGTGCCAAGCCCAACCGCAGGAGGCCGACCACGCATCACGAGTCGGCGGAGTTCCACTCCACAGCCTCCACAACCCTACAGGTACTGAACTTGCCCCTCGCAACCCCCGACAAGATAAAAATGGCGGTCCTCATCGAAGGGAACCCCTGCCAAATGGAGGTGGACTCAGGAAACTGTGCCCCCGCCAGCGGCTTCAATTAAGGCCGGCGGACTTCATACTCCGGGACTTTCAGAAGAACCCGTTGCAAATCGTGGGGTGGGCCTGGGTACAAGTCGAGCGGGGGTCCTTCTACGGCCCACTGGACATCCTGGTGGTAAAGCGCCAGCTTACCACCCTGCTTGGACTGGTGTGGTTCAAGCCCCTGGGGATCCGCTTGGAGGGGGTGGGACAAACCCTAACACCCAGGGGATTCAGGGAGATTTGCCAAGAGTTTCCCGACGTATTTGACGGCTCCCTGGGCAGCTACAAGAGGCCAGCCATCTCCCTACCACTTGACCCAACAGTCAGGCCAATCAGGCTCAAGGCGAGGCGGGTCCCGTTCGCCTTGAAACCGAAAATAGAGGCCGAACTAGACCGCCTCACTGCCCAAGGGGTCCTGGAACCGGTGGACTACGCCACCTGGGAGACTCCCATAGTCACGCCGCTCAAACCAAACGGGAAGGTGCGGATCTGTGCCGATTACAAGTGCACAATAAATAAGGCACTGCAGGATAACCCCTACCCAGTGCCGGTGGTGAGCCACGTCCTGGCTGCCCTAGCGGGGTCTAAGATCTTCGGGAAGCTGGATCTGGCACAGGCCTACCAACAGCTCCCGGTAGACACTAAAACGGCGGAGGCCCAAACTATTGTAACACATAGGGGCGCCTTCAGAGTGCGGAGACTACAGTTCGGGGTTAGCGTGGCTCCGGGGATTTTCCAGAGCATAATGGATGCTCTCCTTAAAGGGATCCCCGGAATCCAGCCGTTCTTCGACGATGTTTTAATCGCCACCCCGGACCCTGAAGAATTCGCCAACCGCCTGAGAGAGGTGCTCCGCCGATTCCAGGCAGCGGGGCTCAAAGTAAAAAGGGAGAAATGCTTGCTGGGGGTCCCACGGGTGGAATTCCTTGGTTTCGCCGTAGACGCAGCCGGCATCCACCCAACGGAGGAAAAGACCCAAGCCATCGTGCAAGCTCCGGCCCCCACCTGCAAAGCGGAGCTACAGAGCTTCTTGGGGGTGCTTAATTTTTACCACTCGTTCCTACCACACAAGGCAGCCCTAGCAGAACCCCTACACTGGCTGCTGGACAAAAAAACTCCTTGGGTTTGGGGCAAACAACAAGCCGCCACGTTTCAGGCGGTCAAGGACGTCCTGGTGTCCAATGTGGTGCTCCACCATTTTGATGAGGGCCTCCCCGTCATCCTGGCTTGCGATGCGTCGCCTTATGGGGTGGGGGCAGTCCTGGGGCACCAACTCCCGGACGGGAGGGAGGTACCGGTTGCATACTACTCCCGCACTCTAACAGCAGCCGAGCGCAATTACGTGCAGATAGACAAAGAGGCTCTGGCGATCGTGGCGGGGGTCAGAAAATTCCACGACTATCTGTATGGGCGGAGGTTCACAACAGCCACGGACCACAAGCCGCTCTTAGGTCTGCTGGCCCCAGACTGACAAACCCCCCAAATACTTTCACAGCGCGTGTTGAGGTGGAACCAATTCCTCAACTCATACACATACACACTGGTCCACCGAGCCGGCAAGGCTATGGGCCACGCGGACGCACTCAGCTGATTGCCCCTTCCAGTCACCGAACCTGACCCAGCCCCCGCACACCTAGTCATGTTGGTCGAATCCCTCCCGGAGAAGCCCCTCCACGCCGCGGAGGTCGCCAAGGCTACAGGGAGGAAAAAAACACTTGCAAGGATTCTCGACTGGGTGGTGAGGGGGTGGCCAGAAGGGAACATGGGCGAAGAATTTAAGCCATACAAAATGAGGAGAGAGGAGCTAGCAGCACACAAAGGGTGCATCTTATGGGGTAGCAGGGTGGTGGTCCCCCCACTGCTGCAAAAGCGAGTCCTAGAGTCACTCCACGAGACCCACCCCGGTATAGTAAGGATGAAGGCTCTAGCCAGGAGCTACATCTGGTGGTTGGGGATGGACGAGGAGATCAAGAACTGGGTGCGGAGGTGCAGCATATGTCAAGAGTCACGCCCCGAGCCACCAAGCGCCCCGGTCACACGGTGGGAAACCACCCGGAAACCTTGGTCCAGGCTCCACCTAGACTTCGCGGGGCCCTTCCAGGGACAGATCTTTCTGATCATGGTGGACGCCTACACCAAATGGCTGGAGGTCATTCCAGTAGCGTCCACTTCATCAGCCGCCGCAATACGGGCACTGCGGCGGGCCCTTAGCACCCACGGCATTCCGGACACTATAGTCACTGACAACGGGGCGGCCTTCACCTCGGGGGAATTTCAGGCATTCCTGCAGAGGTACCTGATCAGGCACATAAGGTCGGCCCCATTCCACCCAGCCACCAACGGACAGGCAAAGCGAATGGTCAGAACAACCAAGGAAGCCCTGGGCCGGATTGTGCAAGGCGACTGGGACCACAGACTAGTCGCCTTCCTGTTCGACAACAGGGTAACCCCTAACCTGGTCACGGGGGTAAGTCCGGTGGAGCTCCTCATGGGGCGCAAACTCATCACGAGGCTCGACAGGCTACACCCCGACCGAGCCTCAGACATCTGAGGGTCCCTGGAGGTCCGGGAGGCAGCCCGAGGGTTCTTCGCGGAGGACCCCGTGTTCGCACGAAACTACGCCCAGGGACCCATGTGGGTGGCGGGTCGGGTGAGGCAGGTAATTGGGACCCGTCATTACGAGGTATCCACAGAGGGGGGCCAGACTCTTCGGCGGCACATTGACCAGCTGCGCCGCCGCACTCTACCGGAAGGGCCGATCGACGTGGAGGAGGAAGTACCCGGGGGAGAGCCGGCTAGGGGTCCGCCAGAGGCCACAGCGCCAACATCGACCCTGCCCGCCAGCGAACTCCCTGGACCAGCAGAGGCCGAGCGACCCACAGAGATCGACCAGCAACCCACAGCAGCCTCAGCCCCCGGAGAGACTCTCACGGCCGAAGCATCGCTGACACCACCGGCAGCTCCTAGACGATCCACCCGGGAGCGCCGACCTCCCGCCTACCTAAGAGACTATGTACAGCAACTAGGGGGGGAGGGGTGTAGTGTATCGAGATAACGATACAACGCAATAACGCGATAACATAAAACCAGCCAGCGCGACCCTGCGCGGAGCGACCGGGCTGTCCCCGGGCTGCTCAGCGCAGGGCACGAACTCCCAGCTAATCACCAGCTGTGGCGGGAAGTTCAACAGGCCAGGATTGGACTGGCCTGTCAGGAGGGAGGTTCCCGGAGTTGTACATAAGCGGGACCTGGCCCGCGTGTTCCCTCTCTTGTAACGTGCCTCCATTAAAGCATGTTGCCCTACCAACGTCTCCTGTCTCAGTACGTTACACGAGCCATAGTTTGGCCACGCCTGCTCTAGATTCACATTTTCTGCATTGAGCCCATACGGCTCATTCTAACAAAAATCTGCAGCCTGTTAACTCAGCTTGCAGCTAATATGATGCCAGTTTTTAGCAAGGAAGCCAGAAAACGACAGACCCATTTGCTTAACATCTGTCCTGTATAAAAAGAGGGAAAGCACTGTGAAAGCTAGAACTATTAAGCGTAGAAAATAAGTCAAACTGAGGAAGGCTCAGCATGACTTGTTTGTGCTATTTTGGTAGGGTTCCATCTTCAGCAGGAATCCCACTGAAAAGCCTTCATGAGACGTTTCAACAAGGATAGCAAGATTAAATCAAGATAACAGAAATATAAAATGGGTGGCAGTATGATAGCATATCATATTTTAGATGTATATTTGGTGTAGTAGCTAGTGTATTGCGCGCCAGCACTAGTAACCATGACAATTATATAACATTATTAAAATAGTTTGCATGAATGCAGTATAAGTTATGCAACAACTAAATTCCTTTTCAAACAACAGAAGAGTATATACTGCATGCATGGGGATGGGACTAGAATCTGGGTGACCATTGCATCCCTAATTCAGGCATGTATAGACTTTCCTCTCTTTTTGAGAATGACTGCAGCACAGGACACTGTCAACAAAACACTGAAAATTTTTTAAATGTATGCCACGGTGTGTTAACACTTGCTATTCATGCATGGTAAATTACTGTGTGCATTTTCCTTTGCTGCTGTTTTGAGTGAGGCCAGTGTCTTGTCATATAAAACAATGAAATGAAAACATCTAACACCACATTTCATTTGCTGGCCTTTTAAGCTGATTTCTACTTGCTGAGTGGCACTGGCATTATAGAGTTTGAATGTTATTGAAAGCACAATTAACACTCATGATGACCGTTGGCTTTGGAGACATATTCCCAGTCAGTAAAGGTCCTTTACTGTGAAATGAAACAATATATCATCTTTCTGGAGGGACTTTTTGAGTATGTATGTGACAAATTTTCATGCAATTAATGCATAACATTATTACTTTTTATTTCTATTACTTTCAATTTCTATTACTTTTGATTTATTGGAATTTTATTGCCCTTTATTTATTTTACTAGCCAGGAGGTGCTGCCTAACCCATGGAAGCACCCCAATACCCAATGGGGTCCCCCATTTTTGTACCTGAACCAGGGATTCTACAAAACAGCCAAGTGAGGATACTGGAAACATGCCCAGACTTGTCTAAAGGATCTTTGCATAAGGTTGCAAAACAGTGTCCTCAAGGCTAATTCCAGTCTCCTGCCTTCCCCTTCCCCCTCCACCCAGCAATGGAATGTCTGAAACAATGGGTTCTCCCAGGTAAGTATCTCCATTTCTAAAGATGTCTGGCAACATCTGTCTAATCATCTCTTGTCTCCAATACCCTTTCCTGGCACTTTTTGTGTTACCTATGCTAATGTACAAACCTAGTTCCACAAGCCTCCTCTCCTCTCCTTCCTGCCTCCTCCCTCAGTGTACAAAGCTAAAATTAATCTCAAACATTAAACCATAATGGCCCTTCCTGACAGCAATCAGGAACACATTTTAATCTTTTATTTTAAATTGGCGATCTATTCAGAATATCCAGGAAAGCCCATCAACGATCATTAACTTGATCATATTCCAGGAATGGGTCTCTACCCGTCCAAATACTATATAAACTGAGAGCAAACCACACAGCTGTGTTCAATCTATGGGTACATAGACATGTTGTACCCCTCTTATATGTGGTGTGATGGCTGTGCACATCCCCATCTTTAATTTCTACATGGACTTCTGCATAACTGGATAGGTAAATATAATGAGGAAGACTCAGTATGGGTTCTGTAAGGGAAGATCTTGTCTCACTAACCTGTTCAAGTTCTTTGAGGGGGTGAACAAACATGTGGACAAAGGAGACCCAATAGATGTTGCTTACCTTGACTTCCAGAAAGCTTTTGATAAAGTTCCTCATCAAAGGCTCCTTAGTAAGATCATGGGGTAAAAGGAAAAGTCCTCTTGTGGATCAAAAACTGGCTAATTAATAGTAAACAGAGAGTGAGTATAAATGGGCAGTTTTTGCAGTGGAGGATGGTAAGCAGTGGGGTGCCACAGGGCTCAGTACTGGGTCCGATGCTTTTTAACTTGTTCATTAATGATTTGGGGTTGGGAGTAAGCAGTGAAGTGGCTAAGTTTGCGGATGACGCTAAATTGTTCAGGGTGGTGAGAACCAGAGAGGATTGTGAGACACTCCAAAGGGATCTGTTGAGGCTGGGTGAGTGGGCATCAACGTGGCAAATGAGGTTCAACGTGGCCAAGTGCAAAGTAATGCACATTGGGGCCAAAAATCCTAACTATAAATACAAGCTGATGGGGTGTGAATTGGCAGAAACTGACCAAGAGAGAGATCTTGGGGTTGTGGTAGATAACTCACTGAAAATGTCGAGACAGTGTGCAATTGCAATAAAAAAGGCCAACACCATGCTGGGAATTATTAGGAAGAGAGTTGAAAACAAATCAGCTAGTATTATAATACCCCTGTATAAATTGATGGTGCGGCCTAATTTGGAATACTGTGTACAATTCTGGTCACTGCACCGCAAAAAAGATATTATAGCATTGGAAAAAGTGCAGAAAAGGGCAAGTAGAATGATTAAATGGTCGGAACACTTTCCCTATGAAGAAAAGTTAAAATGCTTGGGGCTCTTTAGCTTGGAGAAATGTTGACTGCGGGGTGACATGATAGACGTTTACAAGATTATGCATGTGATAGAGAAAGCAGAGAAAGAAGTACTTTTCTCCCTTTCTCACAGTGCAAGAACTCGTAGACATTCAATAAAATTGCTGAGCAGCCGGGTTAAATCTGATAAAAGGAAGTACTTCTTCACCCAAAGGGTGATTAACACATGGAATTCACTGCCACAGGAAGTGGTGATGGCTACAAGCATAGACAGCTTCAAGAGGGGATTGGATAAGCATATGAAGCAGAAGTCCATCAGTGGCTATTAGCCACAGTGTATAGTTGGAACTCTCTATCTGGGGCAGTAATGCTCTGTATTCTTGGTGCTTGGGGGAGCACAGTGGGAGGGCTTCTAGTGTCCTGGCCCCACTGGTGGACCTCTTGATGGCACTTGGTTTTTTTGGCCACAGTCTACCTCTTGCTAATCCCCCCACCAAAAAGAAGAGACCCCAGCAATTCTGGTAGCATATGAAGCTTCAGCTTCTCAAAAAGTTCATTATGCTCCTTTATGATACAGAATAACCTGGCAGAATAACCTGGCAGATCCAGGGTTGTCATAGAAGTTTGGGGAAATCCTGTTCAACCACAAAGCAGGAAAACATCACTTTCACAGAGCTGCTATGCCTGTATTAGTGATAGGGTTGCCAACTCCAAGTTAGGAAATTCCTGGAGATTTTGAGGTGAAACCTAGAGAAGATAAGATTTGGGAAGGGGAGGGACCTCAGTGGGGTATAATACCATAGAATCTCCACCCGCCCCCCCCCAGGAGCCATTTTCTCCAAAGGAACCAATCTCTGTAGTCTGGAGAACAGTTGTAATTTTGGGAGATTTCCAGGCCCCACTGCTGGGTACAGTGTATTTTGGCAATCTACATTCCTCTAAAACCCAAATAAGCAACAACACTCCCAACCTACTATGTTTATTACAGCTTATAACAGAAGGAACTATGCAAGGAAAATAATATTTTTAGCTCATCTTTGTGTACCAGGCAAGCATCAGTCATCTGGTTTGAGGAGTACTGCCTACGCATCAATATGGTTTTCCTAAAGAAATGGTAAATGTTAGCAAATATACCACATATAACAAATGAGAACAAAACACAAATCAGACCAAGGAACTTCATAAACTAACTCTGTATCCTGTTTCCCCTATTAGTGACTAACCAGACACTTGCAGGAAGGCCACAAGCTGTGCATAAAGGCAACAGTCTTCCTGCATTCCGCCCCCCCCCCAACTTGGTGTTCAGAGACATACAGCTTTCTGAATCTGTTGATTCCATTTAGCTGTCATAAATAGCCACTGATATACCTGTTCTCCATGGTTATCTAATCTTGTTTTTAAGGCTATATAAAGTAGTAGATATTGAATTCATTACAAATTGTGCAATTTCTAAGGAAGTTTTTGCTTTGGTTTATCCAGAATGTACTGCCTATCAGTTTTATTCAGTGAACCTGATATCTAGTACTAGGAAGAGAAATGGAGGGGGGGGGGAATTATACACTTTCCCACACCACACAGAATTTTATAAATGAATTTTTAAATACTTCCCTTAGACATCTTTTTCTGAACCAGAAACCTCCAAATGCTTATCCTTAGCCACAGTGTGTGTGTGTGTGTGTGTATATATATATATATATATATATATATATATATATATATATATATTTGGCCGCTGTGTGACACAGAATGTTGGACTGGATGGGCCATTGGCCTGATCTAACATGGCTTCTCTTATGTTCTTATGTTCTTTCATCATGTAACCTTTTTCTGTGTTTTTTTGTCAACTCAGCAATATTCTTTTTTTTTTTTAAGATGGAACAGCATAACCGTAGAAAATAAAAAACGGGAATTCCAGCAACAAAAGTGAGTGAAACAAAAAGGCTCACAGTGACAACATATGAAACCAAAAAAGAAATCAAAAATGGCAATCAGCGATTTTACAGGCATATTAAAATCAGTTCACAGATCCATGACACCCACCTCTCAAGTCTTTAAGCACACAATTATTTAAGCACAGTAAATGAAATACCAACCTCTGTATTTGGGCTGCCATAGAATATAGATATATCAAGTTAATTAAAAATAGCTATCCAGCTTTTTGCTGAGTATTTGAATGCCTTATATACCCCTTTCTGTACTTTTTTGTTGACCCAAAAATCACAGACGTGGCTATTGCCATTACTCTAAAAGGACTGCAAATGACCATCTTTAGTCATTCCATTTCTGTCTTGTCCAGGTATGAATTTTTAAGATTAATCTTGAGTCCCAGCAAGAAATGGAGATTATAAATGAAAATAATAAAATGCACAAAATAAAAATCATGTGCTACTGTTTGTTCCTTTGAAGCCTCAGAGAAACAAGTTAAATATGGTTGTCTCTCCAGAGCAGAGAATGAGGTCAGTGCTAAGTACTGCAATTAGAGGCAAGAGGTGAATACTTCACTGAATAGGAAGTACAAGTAGAGCCAGTTTGGTGTAGTGGTTAAGTGTGCGGACTCTTATCTGGGAGAACCGGATTTGATTCCCCACTCCTCCACTTGCACCTGCTGGAATGGCCTTGGGCTAGCCATAGCTCTGGCAGAGGTTGTCCTTGAAAGGGCAGCTGCTGTCTCAGCCCCACCCACCTCACAGGGTGTCTGTTGTGGGGGAGGAAGGTAAAGGAGATTGTGAGCCGCTCTGAGACGCTGAGATTTGGAGTGGAGGGCAGGATATAAATCCAATATCATCATCATTTAAAGCAGTAAATTTAAAACAGACGTGTTTAAACAAGAATAGTTTTCAGTCAGCTTTGCCATACCATTGCAGTTTTAAATGTAACTTCAGTGGGAAAAAAACAGATCTAAGTTTCAGCCTGTTTCTTCTCACACCATAAGCAGATTACATACATATTGATTCACTATTCCATTAACATGATGCCATGGATAGGGTTGCCAATCCCCAGGTGGGGGCAGGGGATCCCCCGGTTTGGAGGCTCTCCCCTCGCTTCAGAGTCATCAGAAAGCGGGGGGAGGGGAGAGAAATGTCTGCTGGGTACTCATGATTCCCTATGGAGACTTATTCCCATAGAAAATAATGGAGAATTTATCCATGGGTATCTGGGGCTCTGGGGGCCCTGTCTTTTGAGGTAGAGGCACCACATTTTCAGTATAGTATCCAGTGGCTCTTCCCAAAATACTCCCTAAGTTTCAAAAAGATTGGACTAGGGGGTCCGATTCTATGAGCCCCCAAAGAAGGTGCCTCTATCCTTCATTATTTCCTATGAAAGGAAGGCATTTAAAAGATGTGCAGTCCCTTGAAATGTGATGGCCAAAACTCCCTTTGGAGTTCAATTATGCTTGTCACAGCCTTGCTCTTGGCTCCACCCCCAAAGTCTCCTGGCTTCACCCCCAAAGTCCCCAGATATTTCTTGAATTGAACTTGGCAACCCTACATGAGAAAAGGGAATAGTTTGGAATAAACTGTAGTTTTCTTTACAGATTTTGCTTCTTTTCACAATTCTTTCAAAATAATGAATTACTTATGAATTATTGAATGAAGCAAAAGCCATTTTCTTTGTATCAAACACATTTAAAAATGCAAACCTCAAGAAACTGCACTGTCATGCCTTCCAGTGACTGGAAATGGGACAGTCATGGTGCTCCGTTGTATGCTAAATAGCATACTAAGATTTAATCTTCTATAATTTGTACTCCACTGTGGTATGGAACTTGTAGTGATCTTCTATCCAAGCTACTGATCAGGTCCACAAGTGCTTTTGGGGACACTGAATCCCTTGGTTTGGAGGCCCTCCCCCTGCTTCAGGGTTATCAGAAAGCGGGGTGGGGGGAGAGAGGAAATATTCACTGAGCATTTAATTATATACTATGGAGACCAGTCCCCATAGGATATAATGAAGAATTGATTCATGGATATCTGGGGCTCTGGGAGAGCTTGTTTTTGAGGTAGAGGCACCAAGTTTTCAGCATAGCAACTGGTGCCTCTCCTTAACCCCCCCACCCCCAGTTTCAAAAGGATTGTACTGAGGATGAATTCTGTGAGCTCCAAAAGAAGGTGTCCTCCTCATCCTTTATTTCCAATGCAGGGGAAGCCTTTAAAAGGAGCACAGTCTCTTTAAATGTGATGGCCAGAACTCCCTTTGGAGTTCATTTGTGCTTGTCACAATCTTGTTCCTGGTTCCACCCCCAAAGCCCCCAGATATTTCCAAATTTGGGCCTGGCAACCCCACTTTAGAAAAGCTTCAGATTGTGATCATTCCCTGAACTTCCTGAACAATGCTAGCTGTTATGAATGCTGCAGACTTTGTGGCAAATATGTTTGATACATGAACATATTATTTTCAGCATCTATGATTAGCCATGATTGGAACCTTTCATAGCTTTGTCTTCCCACCATCTGCCTTGAAATGTGGTGCCAAGCAGCTTTGCAACTATGCCAGGAATGGTGGTGGTGGAGGTGGTGCTTTCATCTCTTGTCTTGTGTTCTTTTTTGCACATGATTTTTTTTAGATGGTTCTACCAAAAATCAGTCAGATAATTAAATGGATGGGTGTATGAAAATGTGCAGATACAAAATAATGTTGATAACACAGACTTTCAAACACCAAATGTGTGTGTGTTTGAAAAAAATATAACATTTATGTATAATTGTGGGCTGACTGATTCTCTGACTGATAGTTCATATAACTGGCTGCTGGATGGCATGCAGCAACAACTTTGTGCATGAGGGAGGAAAAGGAAAAGCAGAACTCCCATTTGCTTGCATGAGAATGTATATGCATAAAACACTGCTGATTGCCCTGTACTGTTAATGAATAGTCAAAGTAATGAATGAAAAATTGCCTTCCTGTTTATGACTGGTGAACAGACCCTGAACTGCTCTAGTGGGTATTTAAGCATCCATAGGAGTGATATGCATCCAGAAAGTAATTAAATCACATCAAATCAAATCTGTTTTCAGTTTCCATTTCACTGCATTTTATTTAAGTATCTGTTTCTCTGGGATAGTAAGGTCGAAGTGCAGTGAGGTGATTGACTTAGCAGACAGGTGTCTGACAGGCTTGCTCTCCGACCAGAACACATAGCCTAGGTTTGTCCTCCTGAGTGTCATCCTGGATTGTTTTTCTGTGCAGTCAGTGGGTGCGTTCACACACACTAAATAATGCATTTTGCAACTGAATTCTTACTGTGTAAGAATGGCGAAATATCACTTGCAAACAGTCGCTATGTGGAAGCACCTAAAGTCAGTCACAGTCTTGCTTCCTGGCAGGGGAGGGTGCAAAACTCCAAGAGGGGCACAATGTGGTGGTGGAGAGATCCACCCCTTCATTCTGAGTCAAAGAGATCCCCTCTTCTGTTCCTTTATTGTTTTAGAATTTATGTCTGAGTGGTAGTCAGGTTTTCCTAATACTGGTTTAAATATGGTTTTTCTACAATTTATCACATAATTGGAACATATGCAGTTTTGCCAAGGCTCTTCATGTCAGTTGTCCGTTCCTTCCAGACCCACATATTGTTGTATGCAAGTGCATGGATAAAACTCTGTAACCCCCCAAACAACAACAACAACAAAAACCCTTATAGATAGATTCAAAACACACTTCAGGTGTTGCACTGATTCTCCCCCCACTGGTCTTGACCTTGTACAGGGGTTGCTGAGGCAGGGTTTCTAGGTTAGGGCTCTGACTTGGAAATGGAATGGCAGTCATGAGGAGGAGCAGGAGGAGGAGGAGGAGGATGAGGGGTAGATGACTTTCAGGCAGCTTCCTTTGGCTGTGTCTTTCCAGGTCTTCCCTGAGTATATGCATAATGCCATTGCTGCCATCGCTGCCACTGGTTATTCCGCCTCCAAGCAGAAGCTCGCTGTGGGAGTTGCAGCAGCTGCTCTGTCCCTAGGCTGTCAGAGACCAGGAAAGGATGAGAACACTTTTCATTTGAGGAGGAAGCTTCCCCTTCTAGCTCCTACCTTCTCCAGCTATCCCGTGCCCTGCAGCCCAGGGCAAAGAAGGAGAGCAGGGCTCATAATTCATGCAAGGAACAGTTGAGAGGAGCAGGATTTGGACATGAAGAAATCAGTTAGATTTCCCAGAGCAGATTTTTCCTGTTAACAATCATATCATCAGCTCTTCCTAAATTGTGTTAATTTCCTCAATCATTTCACATGGTAGTTATCAGTCATGCTGAGGACCTTTTCATCTAGAAAAATATTTGCATGCAGGGCCAGGACTGTCTAATACCCTAGAATCATAGAATCATAGAGTTGGAAGGATCATAGAGTTGTCCAGGATCACCTAGTCCAACCCCCCGCACAATGCTGGAAACTCACAAATACCTCCCCCTAAATTCATAGGATCTTCAGGCAAGGCTAACTTCTGGCACCCCCATCTGCACTGATAATATCACTGAGTCACATGGGGGAGGCACCCAATATGGTACCCCCAGAAGACTGGCACCCTAGGCAATTTCCTAGTTTGCCTAGTGGCAGAGCTGGCCCTCCTTCCATGTAGGACATAAAATTATTTTAATGCTTGTGCATTCATGTATTTCACTGTGTGCATATACTCTGGGCATATGCTGGGAAGCCACAGTTTGCCTCTGCTTCTCAGCATATATGAAAATGTTCTACACATGGTAAAATGTGTGTGTGTGTGTGCATACATGTGTACTTTCTAGTTTTAAAACTTTAATAGTTGAAAGCTTGTTTTATTCTCTTTGATACATGCCAAACCTTATAGGAAAGAAGTAGCTTATGAAACAGATTTTTCATTATGGGCTTTCTATATGTTCACTGAAGGGTTGGTGTGCAACTGAAATATTCCCTTAAGTCCCCCATATAACTCTTTTTCATATTCGTGTACTGTCCTTCTCAGCAGATGGATTATACCATTTAAAACAACAATATTTTCTTTTGCCTGGCTGTATGATCCCTGCTAATCAGGAATAAAACAAAACAAAAAAATCTTTATTTCCCTCTTGCATCATACTATAACTTGGAGCACTGAGTGATGTTGATTAGCAATACAGTAAGGACAGATAAAAAGGAAGCGTTTCATCACTGAACCAAATAATTAAATTGAGCAATTCACTGCCAGTAGATGTACCAATGGCTACAAGCCTAGATGACTTTAAAATGAGATCAGGTAGTTTAATGGAAAATAGGATCCTTATGGAATATAAGACCATACAAAGAGACCTGCTGGATCAGACCAGGGGTTAGGGTTGTCAGCTCCAGGCTGGAAAATACCAGCAGATTTGAGAGTGGAGCCTGAGGAAGCAGAATTTGGGGAGGGGAGGGACTTTAATGGGGTATAATACCATAAAATCAATCTTTTAAAGTAGCCATTTTCTCCAGGTGAACTACTCTCTATTGCCTGAAGACCAGTTGTAGTCCTAGGAGATTTCCAGCTACCACCTGGTGGCTAGCAACCCTACCAGTGGTCCATCTAGTCCCGTATCCTTTCCCACACAGTGGCTAACTACTTCCTATGGAGGTCAACAACATCAAATGCAGGCCAAGGCCTTTCCCTGATGACTCCTGGAGGTGGTATTCAGAGGTTTAATCTCTCTGAATGTGGAGGTTTTATTTAATAACCAGTGATAGACTTGTCTTCCATGAAGCTGACCAAGAGAGAGATCTTGGGGTTGTGGTAGATAACTCACTTTAAATGTCAAGACAGTGTCATTTGCAATAAAAAAGGCCAACACCATGCTGGGAATTATTAGGCAGGGAATTGAAAACAAATCAGCCAGTATCATAATGCCCCTGTATAAATCGATGGTGCGGTCTCATTTGGAGTACTGTGTGCAGTTCTGGTCGCCGCACCTCAAAAAGGATATTATAGCATTGGAGAAAGTCCAGAAAAGGGCAACTAGAATGATTAAAGGGCTGGAACAGTTTCCCTATGAAGAAAGGTTGAAACGCTTGGGACTCTTTAGCTTGGAGAAACGTCGACTGCGGGGTGACATGATAGAGGTTTACAAGATAATGCATGCGATGGAGAAAGTAGAGAAAGAAGTACTTTTCTCCCTTTCTCAAAATACAAGAACTCGTGGGCATTCAATGAAATTGCTGAGCAGACAGGTTAAAACAGATAAAAGGAAGTACTTCTTCACCCAAAGGGTGATTAACATGTGGAATTCACTGCCACAGGAGGTGGTGGAGGCCACAAGCATAGCCACCTTCAAGAGGGGTTTAGATAAAAATATGGAGCAGAGGTCCATCAGTGGCTATTAGCCACAGTGTGTGTATATATATATAATTTTTTTTTGCCACTGTGTGACACAGAGTGTTGGACTGGATGGGCCACTGGCCTGATCTAACATGGCTTCTCTTATGTTCTTATGAAGCTGACCAATTAAAGCCATCTAAGCCTATGCTTAACGAGGCCCGTAGCCAGAAAATTCCAGTTGAGGGGGCCCACAGAAAAAAAAATTGGATGGAGGGGCCCCTCCCTCTGGGGGCCCTCACTATCTCCACTGCCACTTTTCTCCCTGCAGCTCTGGTGACCCTGGCCCCCTCTACGCAGCACCTCCCCCTCCCTCCCTCACACCCAGCCACCCACTGGGCAAAACTGTAAAGAGCGGACTCCTGGGGCTCTTGCAAGGCGCCCCTCTGCCAATCATGTGATTGGCTGGAAAAGCTGCTCCGAAGCTGGCGGTATCTACGCCAGCTTTTCAGCGCAATCAGCAAGTTCAGCACTGGGACAGCTAGCGCTGAACTTGCAGAAAGCACCAGAAAGCTGCGTACGAACTGCCAGCTTCGGCGTGGTTTTCCCAGCTGATCACGTGATTGGCAGGGGCGGGGGGTGTGCCTTGCAAGAGCCCCAGGAGCCCACTCTTTACAGTTTCGCCCGGTGGGTGAGTGGGTGGCTTGGTGTGAGGGAGGGAGGGGGAGGTGCTGTGCGGAGGAAGGGCTGCCAGAGCTGCGGGGAGAAAAGTGACAGCGGAGAGATCAGGGGCCAGGGAAAGGAGGGATTGTAAAGGTCCAAGGGGGGGGTTGGAGGTGCCACCCTCCAGCCCCCTGTGACTACGGGCCTGTGCTTAACACTAAGTAAGTCTATTCAGAGGTAACTCCCTTTTTATTCTATAGGTCTTACTCCCAGAAAAGTTTTCTTAGGATTACATCCCCAGTGACTACTAGTCATGATGACTAAAAGGAACCTTTATGTCCAGAGGCAAAACAAAAACAAACAAACAAAACCCCACAACCCACTGAAATGCAATATTAGGACCGGGTTAACAAGGTGGAGATCTTGGCCTCCTTTCAGCACATGTTCTTGACTCTGCTTTGCAACTGGTTGGCTACTGTGTGAAACAGGATGGACTGCAGGTCTGATCCAGCAGCAGTTTTGCATTCAGGTGCTAGTCAGGAAGCAATACTTCAGGGAACTCTGTGCCCTAATTACAACCCCAATATGTTCATATTTATAATTTATAAAGCATGCCTAACTTTTGGTGTTAAACATGTCAGTCAACAACAAAATAAACAAAAAACAACATTAAAAGTAAAAGAGGCCAATTTAAAACTCAATGACTGAGAAACTTGCAGTATTGATGTAACAAGTAACACAAAACTTGTAACACCAAACACCAAACACAAAAATAACATGGATGTGGAATCTTTGTATACCAACATCCCACACCGAGATGGATTGCAAGCTGTAAGTAATGTAATCTCAGATAAAAACATAGCTGACTCTGCTACCAAACTGTGCCATTTTGTTCTCACCCATAACTACTTCAGATTTGGCAATGAACTTCCTACAGATCAATGGTACAGCCACGGGCACCTGCACGGCCCCACAATATGCTAACATCTTTATGGCTGACTTGGAGCAGCGCTTCCTAGACTCCTACACACTCATACCTATCTTATACCTTTGTTACATTGACGACATCTTTATGGTCTGAAGCCCTGGATGCATTCCATCAGGCTTTCAATGACTTTCACCCTACCATCAACCTGACAATGAACCTGTCTATGCAAGAAATACATATTCTGGACACCACTGTAAAACTAAACAATGGACGCATTGACACCACTTTATACCAGAAACCTACTGACCGACAAACATACCTGCATGTCTCCAGCTACCACCCCAAACTCACCAAACAATCCATTGTATACAGCCAGGCTCTACGCTAAAGCCGCATTTGCTCCACACCTGCTGACAGAGATTCTCACCTGAGAGATCTACAACAAACCTTTTTGGAACTAAAGTACCCACCTGATGAAGTCAGGACACAGATCAACAAAGCCAGAATGATACCTAGAGAAAACCTGTTACAAGACAGACCCAAAAGAGAAAATAACAGAATTCACACAACTCTCGACATAAAACAGTTCAACGTATCATCAACAACTTAAAACATCTTTTGGACAGTGACAGCTCTCTTTCAAAAGCGCTGGGGGCTAAACCTTTCCTTGCAGACAGACAGCCCCCCAACCTCAAACAACTCCTCACCCACAACAATACAGCATCTCATCTGAGCATGGACACTGGTACCAGAGCTTGCAATAAACCCAAGTGCCATCTTTGCTGCCACATACACCCAGACAACACAATCACTGGCCCTAACAACATTAACTATACTATCTCAGGCTCATTCACCTGTTCATCTTCCAACATTATAGATGTCATTAAGTGCCAACAATGCCCTTCAGTTCTCTACATAGGGCAAACAGGACAAACCCTATGCCAAAGGATAAATGGACACAAATCTGACATTAGGAATCACAGAACTAAGAAATCTGTGGGAGAACACTTTAACCTTCCAAAGCATTCAATGGGTGACCTCAAGGAGCTGTTTTACTGCAAAGGAACTTCGAAAACAGAATGGAGAGAGAAATTGCTGAATTACAAATTATGATGAAACTTGGAACACCTCCCCAGGACTGAAAAGGGATATTGGTTTTTTATCTCGTTACAGATGCTAAACCCAGTCTCAGTGAGTATAGCTATACATCCATAGTATTTCAATGTGTTTCTCTTTTAGAGTTGTGTATCAGTGTAATAATTTGTATTGACATACTCAAAATAGGGATATTGGCTGTATATCTAATTACATATACTTTACCCATTTTCACTATATTTTATTGTATTCCTTTTTCCTATGGCAAACTAGAATTATGTTTACATGTTAAAAAGTAAATTAGGTGGACAAGAACATCACCATCCAATGTATTTCTCTTTTAGCTGTACTGACACACTCAAACAAGGACTTTGGTTGCTTATCCCACTACATATATTGAACCCATCTCCCATTGTCATTGACAGACAATCTCACATTTTGACATACTACTGTTTTGTTGCTTTCGCATGCTCATGCCACTCAGATCAAAGGTTTGCTCAATTTGTTAATTTTATTGCATACTGCAGTTTTGTTGCTTTCACATGCTCATGCTACTCTGATCAAAGGTTTGCTCAATTTGTTAATTTTACTGCATACTGCAGTTTTGTTGCTTTCACATGCTCATGCTACTCAGATGAAAAGTTTTCTCAATTTGTTAATTTTACTATTCTGTCACTGTACCATTTTACATTCTAAACCACTGCCTATCAGATAATTTTACTTCACTGTCATTGGTTCTTAAATCTGTATCATGTTGCATTCTGGGCCACTGCCTACTAGCTATGTATGGCTCTGCTCAGCTATGTATGGCTTTGCTCACTATGCTGGATTCCTCGTCTGATTAAGTGTGCTTAAGAGCACATGAAAGCTTATGTTCTAAATAAAATTGGTTGGTCTTAAAGGTGCAACTTGACTCCTGCTTTGTTCAACTGCTTCAGACTAACATGGCTGCCTGCTTGGATCTAAGTAACACCAAAGGTGATCATCATATTTCAATCTGCCAGAGGATAGAGTACAGTCTCTTCCAGGTATTGAATATTTTTGTAAACTCCCAGAGAGATTATATTGGTATGAGTCATATAACATACAAGTGATTTCTACATGGTTTCATTCAGTCCCCACTTACTTAATTACAGTAACTAAATGTGTGAACAAAACTGAAGCTTTATGTATGAATTGAACCTTGGTACATCCTTTCAAAAAAACTGAACATTCAACTTGGTTCCAGTTGTATTTCTTGAGAAACATGTCTTGCTGCTTTTTGCTGAGCTTACGTTCAAGGAAATGTGCTTTCATTCTTCACTACAGCCTTCTAATTTTGAAATCACTGACATGTTTAGAACAACCTATCATCATCAAAGGTTTGAGCTATTATCTTTTAATCTTTCTATCGATCTAAGGTGTTAAGGGCTTAATATTAGTCAGGACTCACTGAGAATTTTTAGTGTCAAAGGTTCAGCCTTATAACAGAAATTGGCAAAGCCTGGCAATTCTATTCTACAAATGTTCAATGGAGCATTTCTTAAGAATTCTATAGCAATTCATCTCTTTTTTGGGGGGGTGGGGGTACTTCACATACTTTGATGTGGAATTAGCCTTAGCAGTTAAATTGTTTTATTTTTTTTTAAAAAGTAAGAATAAATACACAATTTTTCTGTACCAATTTTAAATGCAGACCTCTTGCTCTCCCAATGATATAATTTGAACTACATGGTAGAAACTGTTATCAAGTCATAGCTGACTTATGATAACCTGTAAGGTTTTAAAAGGCAAGAGATGTTCAAAGGTAGTTTGCCATTGCCTACCTCCACATTATAACCCTGGTATTCCTTGGTGGTCTCCCATCCAAACTAAGCAGGGATAACTCTGCTTAGTTTCTGAGATCTGATGAGACTAGGCTATCAAGGTCAGGACAATGTGAAATATAATACAGTCCTAATGCCTCTTTCAACCTATCTCAAGTTCCTAAATCATTCTCCAGTGCTGCCTTCCCTTTTCACATGTATGGTATAGTAATGAAGGTGACAGTAGTGGTGAGATCTCTCTGTGAGGGACTCCTGCATACCTGAAACAAATTATAATACAGAAACACTGCAGGTGCTAATTTTCCCAAGGTACATGTGTCTAAAGCGTAAGGATCAAAGTAGGAAACTACAAATGCTAGCCCTAAGAAATCCCATGGCATGCCATTTCCAAGCAGGCCTGTAGCTATGGGGTGGGGGGTGGGGATGGTGGAGGAAGCTCCTCCACCCAACCCCACCTTGGACATTTATGACCCTCCTTTCCCTGGCCCCTGCTCTCTCTGCTGCCACTTTTCTCCCCATGGCTCTGGCGGCCCCCCTCCGTGCAGCATCTCTCCCTCCCTCCCACCCAGCCACCCACTGGGCGAAACTGTAAAGAGTGGGCTCCTGGGGTTCTTGCAAGGCACCCCCCCACACACCTGCTGATCACATGATCGGCTGGAGAAGATGTGCCAAAGCTGGAGACTCCTACACCGGCTTTGCAGCTTGATCTGCAAGTTCAGCGCTGGCCACACCAGCGCTGAACTTGCTGATTGTGCTGGAAAGCCAGTGCAGATACCATCGGCTTCGAAGCACTTTTCCAACCGATCATGTGATCGGCAGGGGTGGGAGAGCACCTTGCAAGAGCCCCAAGAGCCTGCTCTTTAAAGTTTCACCCAGTGGGTGAGTGGGTGGCTGGGTGGGAGGGAGGGGGAGATGCTGCATGGAGGGGAGCAGGGCCACCAGAGCCGCAGGGAGAAAAGTGGGGGCGGAGACAGTGGGGGCCACCAGAGGGAAGGGCTGCTCCATCCAAAAATTTTTTCTGTGGACCCCCCCAGCTGGAATTTTCTGGCTATGGGCCTGTTTCCAAAGCATCTTCTATCCAGATGAAAAAGTTAGACATCATGGTAAAATTATATTTTCTAGGGCTCTGGTATGTGGGATACTGCCATTGCAGTATTCCAATGGGCACCAGGAAGATGGGAGGCACTGGATTTTTCTCTGGCTTGACTCAGGATCTGTCCAGAAGAAATCTTGGGGAAATAATCTCCATTTTACATTGCAAGTGACCATTTGTTATTTACAAAATGTATACCTTCAATTTCAGCCCTCATTAAGGTCACCATTATGAAATTGTTTTTGTGGAACTAGATATTGAATCAAATATATATGAATTTTACTAGCACTGTTACATTTTTTGATCCTATCCAATAAACGGAGGTATTCTCTAGGCCTCTGAAAAGCCATGTTCTGTAAAACCTACAAGCTACAAAGGTGTTCTTTGGAGTGGATCCCTTTATGTGGGAGATCTATGAGATGTTTACAATGGCAGGTTAAAGCCAGGGTTGGAGGTGTTCTTCAAAAAAAGCCAACTCCAAGAGCTAGCAATTCCCAGTAGTCATAGAAAGTTGACTTTCTTGCCTACCAACTAATTTTGTTTTGTGTGTTCCTTGTTTGCTTAATTGCCCCTCCAGACATTCAAAACCTCATGTTTTTCTTTTTCCTTTTAGCACCCTGTCTGCAGCATTAAAAATGCATGCTTCAAGAGCAGGCCTGCTGGATATAATTTTGATGTTCTAAGCATCATAAGCTGAAATAAAGCAGCAAGGGAGCAATAGAGCAGATGTGATAATTTTCTCTTTAAACTTCTTAGTTTTGGGTTGTTGTTGCAAAGTAGTTTAATTTAAGTGCAAAATGGGTCTCACAATTATGATGTCAAATCCATGAAAGTGCTGTGCTAATACAGTGTCTGATCTTTCCACGATTAGTGCAAATAATGTGTAAGTGAGACCCAAACCTGCTCTAGAATTTTGATTCCTCTTCCCCAGTCTGCTTGTCCTTTCTATTAGTTCCATATTCTGAAAAGGAAGCTGCGCTTGCATGTAGGTCTTATATCAGATGCATAAGTATAAGCTACTTTCAAAAGAAGCAAAGCAGCATTAGAATGTAGACAAAACATATTCATTGTAATTACTTTTGAATACAGATGTGCAGTGACATAGTGTTATAACTAAAAGCAATGGTGAAGGTGACCAGACACCAGTGCAGTAGCAGCACTTCTGTTCCATTCCCTAAGGGCAAACGCCCCTGCAGTGGGCCTCATGAGACACAACCCTAACCACACCATCATCCCCAGCAACCATGCTGTCACATCTACAAGATGTCATGGGGTTGTGATGGTATGGCTATGAAGGACAGAGAGAAACTAAAAAATCACAGCTGCAGGAGCCCAGCCCAAGGAAGTTGTGAGAAGAGGGGAGAGGCAGGCAAATTCAGTGCCAGGATCCTGGTCCACTTTTTCAAATACATTGGTTTTTGCCAAACATAACAGAGGCAGCAGCATAAAATGGGAGAGGAGGAGGCTCCACCACCCTGTTACACCATCTCTAAAGCATGCCCCCACCCCACCAGGAAAGTGCAGAAGGTGCCAGGCAATCAGTGGCTGGGTACCTTCCAGCATCACAGGTACAGAAGAGAGGCCCACTCTGGAGGCTGACTTTGGAGACTTTGCCACTTCAGCTGCAACTTGGGATGATCCTGGGGATTTGGGTATGGGATTTGGGGAAGGCAAAGTTTGGGAAGGAGAGGGGGCCAGAGGAAATGTGGGGCCACTGAGGTCACTTTCCATAAAAGCAATCTTCCTCTAGTCTCAACCATCTGGCAAGCAGTTTGTTTGTTTTTAGCCTGCCCTTCCTGTAGAACAGGTTCAGGACAGGTTACATCATAAAAACAATCAACAGTTAAAAACCAATTTAAAATATATAAAATCTAAAATTACTGAGTAACAGTAAAGACTAAAACAGCAAATTCTGCCTCACAAACATGGCCTATTGTCCAGGTCCAGCAGGCCCAACAGCACTGGGGTGGAATGAAGGCTGTGCTTCTGAGAGAGCTCTGACCTTCACTAAGAAGCTGGGAACCATAGAGGTGTGGTTGAATGGGAACCCATAGGCTTCATTAAACTACTCTCTGTCAGGGCTAAACACAAACTCCATCAGCACTAAACTCTCATCAGTCAGAGCTAGACTTAAACCGTTTTCGCACACAGTTTACCTCGCAGTCACAATCCTGTTCCCTCCGCAGTGTCTGTTGGATTTCCCACCATCTGCGCCGGAGTTACAGGAAGTGCCGCGGCTTTTGCGTAGCAAACATAAACTGGGTTTTAGCGGTTTACGTTTGCTACGCAAAAGCTGCAGCACTTCCTGTAACTTTGGCGCAGATGGTGGGAAATCCGACCAGACGCTGCAGAGGGAACAGGATTGTGACTGCGAGGTAAGCTGTGTGCGAAAAAGGTCTTTGACTCTGTCAGTATTAGACTCTCCTCAATCAGGGCTGAATTCAGACTCCCTTCTCTTCAGCAGAGAGCTATTTACATTTACTTGTTAATTTCAGAGTTCTTTGCAAAAATTAGTCAATGATAGATTACAGCGATTGAGACCAATTTCGCACTCACCTTATTCCGCCCTCACATCCGTCTTCTCCGCGCAGCGTCCTCCCGATTTTCCACTATTTGTGCCTGGGCTGCAGCAAACATCGTGGTTTTCATGCAGCAAACGGAAATCACTAAAAACCAGTTTCCGTTTGAGGCATGAAAACCATGATGTTTGCTGCAGCCCTGACGCAAATAGTGGGAAATTGGGAGGATGCAGCACGGAAAAGACGGACATGAGGGTGGAGTAAGGTGAGTGTGAAATCAGTCTGAGTTTGTCTTTTGAGACTTTAAAGCAAATGAAATACTCCTCTGCATGTAAACTGTTCAGATCCAGAGTGTTACACTTTGATAAATGGAGAATCAACTGTAGAGCATGTAGGGTGTGCTCCTTGTGCTATTTGGGTCTCCCTACTCCAAGGTACGTACTGCAAATTTGTAACTGTTCCCAAATATAGAATACTCTTTACTAAGGCTAAATTAAAGTCACTATGGGAGTTAGCAGGCAGGTTCCTAGGGATTCCCTTTTCTGAACACTTTGGTGACTGTAAATCAGGGAATCTGGATACTACTTGGCACCTTTTCATTGACTGTAAGGGGCATGAATTTGCCAGAGACAAATGGATCACAGAATATATTCAGAAGTGGTATGTCTGTTATGTAAAATTTCCTCAGGAAAGGGATTATCCAGACTTGAAGTTTGGTAAATGAATGCCATCATAGAAAACTGTGGAGACTTTGTGTCCCACTTTGAATTTATAACTGTTCCCAAATACTCTTTACTAAGGCCATTGACAGTCTTGTATTGTGACTACTCTAATTCTTTGAAACCTCCAGGTGATGAATGGAGATCTCCCACTATTACAACTGATCTCCAGGTGACAGAGATCAGTTCGCCTGGAGAAAAAGGCCATTGTGAAAGGTGGACTCTATGGCATTATATCCCACTAAAGTCCCTCTCCTCCCCAAACTGCACCCTCCTCAATCTCACTCCCCCAAATCTCCAAGTATTTCTCAGCCCAGAGCTGACAACCCTGTTGGGGACCCCTGGTTTAGACAGCACATATACATTCAAAATCCAGCAATGGAGCGCATTCCCCACTCCAGTTTATACATATCAGGAATGATGCTGTTCCTCTGAAAACTGAATGAAGCTTAGGACATGATTGGCAGGTTGACAATTGTCCAGCCAATGGGGATTTGCCATTGGACACACCCATACTTCCATTAGGCAAGATGGGATTAGCCAGTTCCATTAAAGTCAAGCAGGAATTGTTGTGTTCCCTTGATTGGCCTTTCAGGGGATCTTCCGTTGTTGTTGGCTTCTTCACATTGCTTCTGGAAGGTGATATACATACTCCTGATTTTGATCTGTTTAGGTCATAGCTAGGGGAGAGTTGCTCAATATAGTTATAGTGATTTGAGAAGCACTCTGAAGCATCATATGACGGAAGGCTGTTCCTACACTGCAACAGTTCATCATTTGTCATACAGTGGGATACAATGAAATGGAATACCCTTGGTCCTGATCAGCCCCTAAATCTGTTAATAAGTGTATGGCAAAGATCAGCTGTTTAAACAATCTAGTCAAAGCCATGTGTGGCTATCTCCATTCAGAGAGATGCTGCAGACAAGTAATATTTCACAGAGACAAGATATTGTATTATTAGCTTAGAATTGGGGCTAGAGTTAGCCTAGCACTCTTGGAAGGTATGGCATCTGGAAAGGCTCCTAATTATCAAGTTCACCTTGATAATTGCCCTTTAACTGAAAAGGGAATGAATCAGATAGAGATAAGAATACATAACCGAAGCAACCACAGTCACATTTCCTAAGAGGACAGTTTTTTTATTCATTATAAAATTATATAATGAAAATGTGTTTCCCTTCAGCAAATGTTGTTACACACCCCTTCTTCAACTGGCACATTTTATCAACAGATGTTGATCTGCATATGCTTGAAAATGTAAGTCGTGCTTTACCAAAGTCCAAAAAAATTAGACATAGAACATTTTGGAATGCTCAAAGAAAATTATTTGGGGCCTTAGCTACTCCAGCCGCCAAATTTTTCATGCAGTTTTCTGATAAATACATCAGGCAGGACTATAATCTGTAGTGTACTCTCTGAATGTTCACTGCTTGCACCTCATTTTATGGAGAGGGATGATCATGCTTAGTCATGCATTTCCTAAAATGTTTTTGGGTTTTTTTTGTGATTGGTGTGGACTGAATATTACATCATATCTATTCCTGGCTATTGTGCTCTGCTTATCGGTGCCCTTTTATTGTTCAGGCAAAATTGCTAACAGTGTGACCCAATGAGATAAAAATAAGGACTAGCATAGCTTTTTACCTATGTGTATAAGCCTGGATTTTTGTGCCTTCATATTTCAAGTGACATATATATCTACTTCCATGCAAATGCTGGCTTCCTTTTTAGTTTACCTCCATGCTTCTGGAAGGATATCCATTTATTTTAGGCTGTTGTTCAAGGCACTGTTTCTATTATTAAAAAGTGCAGTTATACATTTATTATACATTTAAATCATATGGTATCTAATAAAAATGCAATTCTTGCCTTTGATACTCAAAAGCTGCTGTAGCTCAGCTACTTCATTGTAGATATCTGAAGCAGGAAAATGCTTTCCAGCATCTTATTCTGCAAATGAAGCCATCAAGGGCTGGTTAGGAAATAGTGAGACACCCTCTCTCTCACTCTGCCCAAGTCCGACTCAGTTGAGAATCCTCTTCCTGAGTAAGGTCATATCTTGAAATTAGATTTTGTTTCCTATGCAGTACTTTGGAAACCAATTATTGGCTGAAATGTGGGCTAAAACTTTAAGAAAGAAATATTATCTCACAGTTCTTAAACCCCCCCCCCCCCCACAAGCCCTGTTCACAAACTGCTTCTGAAACTTTCTTCAGTTCCCAAAACAATTTTTCAAGTGGCTCACGGGGTGGTTTGAGAATTGCATGCACAAAGCTCTCTTGGCCTTCAGGACCCAGATCCTTACCAATATCTTGCACTGGAATTGAGTTTGCTGAAGTCTGAGTTTATTTTTTACTCAACAAATGTGGTCTGAACTATTTTTTTTTAAAGTCCAACATCAATGTTCTCAAAACTTTTCATAAAAATGCCTTTTCCAGTTCTAAATATTCTACTTTAACAATATATTTTATGTGACTCAAGCTGATCATAACATCTTTATTAAGCAAAACTACTAAAATTACATCAGCAAACATGGTTCATGTCAGCTCAAAATAACGAAGTAATCTCACCTCAGAGAACCAGCTAACAAGAACACTGTCCTAAATATTCTATTAGCTCTGGTGGAGCAAAGATTGTCCCAATAAATTATCAAGTGGGATTCTAGTCAGAATATCACCTGTGCAGAAGCTTATCCTAGTTCTTTCAAAGAGGCAACAGTAAATTATGGCGTATGAAAATTTTTACTATTACCAAATATTAATTTATGATGACCTTTGTCACCGTTCCCTTGACACTGTATTTTGTTTCCTTCTCCCTTTTCTTGTATAATCATCCAACTAATGAAGTCCCTAGTTTGCCGTTCAACAAAACCAGAGAACTTCTGTCTTGTCAGAATTAGGTTTTAGCTTGTTCACCCTTATTCAGCACATTATTGTGTGAGGAAAAGCCCCCTTACAGAACATGGTGATTACCAGCTTGGTTGCCAGAGCACCTGGAGAAGTGACTCACACATGTCTGGCCAGAGAGTGTGGGTAAACCTATCCAGGGGCAAAAGGGACTTATGCAGTACAAGCAGCCATGACGCTACTAAAATACTCTAAACCGGTATAAGAGTGTCCACTAGGAGAACGGATAGTTTCCCGTTGTTCTGTATGACAGCCATCCCAGCATTGGAGCGGAGGAAACTGCGCCGCCAGGGGCTATCCAGGTGAACAGTTATGACGTTCTGACCATGGAATCCACCGTGGAAGGCTAATACCACACGCAGCCATCTTCCTACCAGGCTTGACTCCATTCCAGCGAAGCAGACAGCTCACATACACACCAGATGTCACCTATGCCTGCAAGCAACCTACCCACCCCAGGAGTGGTTAAATCGTCCAACCAGCACTTTCTTTGTTTAATGGAACTCTAGACAAAGACTGGTGCCCAGAAGAAGACAGAAGAAGAAGACCATCTTCAGCCAAAGCCAAGTTCGTTTGTACAAACTGGGTGTTACCTAGGCCATGATTTGACTCTCTATTGTCATCCTTTTAGATAAGTCTAATAGTCCTAAGCATCTCCCCACCCAAGTAATCTTTCTATTCTTCTCCCCAACTGTCATTTTGAAGCCTCCCCCTGGTCCGTTTCAACCTGAAAGTTCACTCAGGTATCCAGGATCCAGGCAAGTCCATTGGTCAAGAGCAAGCACCCAATTAGGTGCCACCAATGAACTTGTTGTCGCAGTAGTCCAGCCCTTATGGTCACTGCAAAACCTCCCCTTTTCATGAGGTCATGCACCAGCTGACCACCTTCCTCCTTCCTCGTACCTCCCATCCCCTAAGGGCTCAAGAGAGTCCTTATAATCTGTGGACTAGCTACCCACAGGTGTGCTTCTAGCAGTATCCCAATTTCCGCTGCATAGATCCATCCCTGATTCTAAGGCCAAGTTTTGGGTCCCTTCTCCCACTTCCTTGCTTGTCACCATTGGAGCCTTCCTCGAAGACTACGTAGGTAAATATCACCCTGTTTGTCTACCCATATGTTCCCCTATCTCTCTATCTATGTTTCCTAGGACTGAATGTGTGTTTTTATGAGTATTTTGTCTTGTATGGAAGCCTATATTCCTCTTAATAAATTATAATCGTTTTACTTAATTAGAGTCCCTAATATTTTAAGCATTACTTTTCTGGACGTGGAATCCTGTATACACAGGTTAAAAGATCCTGAGTTAGCCAGGTGCCCACCTGACAATTCCCCAACCTCGTTTTGAGGGCATTTTGGCTTACAATTGACTCCAAGCACCTGTTTAGAATATTAACAACATCCTTGGAATTAGGTGGAATAGAAAGGTGGAGTTGGGTGTCATCCACACATCAGTGCTACTGCAGCCTGAACCTCTTGATGATTTATCCCAACAGCTTCATGTATGTATTAAATAGCACAGGGATATGATCAAACTCTGCAGAATCCCACAGATAGAAGACAACAAAATGATAATCCATAGTCACTTTGCTTTTATAAAGCACCTCCCTGAACTATTCTGTTATGGTAGACCCCTACAGTTTTTATAGAAAATTTGCAAAATGATAGCATAGGAGCCTTCCTGGCTTCCTTAGGTAGGCCATTCCACTAGGTGGGAAATACGACAGAGAAAGCACATGTATGGGCAATTGTTGATCTTGTCTCCTTGCAGAGTGGTACAGATGAGTTGAGTGTTGTGGTGTCCTGGAATTATCTGGGTGTCTTATATCAATCTACTTTGTCCTGGAGATGTCATAAACAACTGGTCACTCAGAAACCTATGACTGCTATTAAGGCAATTTTGTCCTCCCCCCTCCCCAAAATGGAGCACAGTATATTCTAGCAGCAATTAGAGTTTTTTTTTTAACTCAGTGGTGATTTCACAACCTATGTATGATATCTGTATACGGTTTCTGTAGTAAATGACTGTAAAGACAATCGGAGGGTTCCCTAGGTGATTTAATCATCAACCCTTTGTTATGAATTTAGTCTTAGTTCTATAGAAGCCCATGCCTGGGTACATGGCTTTACTTTTTGGTTTCATCTTGGTTTTTTTTTTAGGGCTTTGAGAGTAGCTTGGTAAATCTAATTTTCAGGGTCTCTTATAAGGCTCCCTGGCTTCTGCTTTTTGAATAGAATATCTCTCTTATAAATCTTAAGACAGAGGTTCTCTTTTCTTCTTTGGCTAATCAATGTAAAAAAATGTGATTAAACTGCCAGAGAAGAGCTATACCCATTTTGATGCTAGGAGGACATGCTCTCTCTCTGCTTGTTTTAGGCCTTTCCTTCCTATTTAGAATCCTTGGTTAGCTCAAAGTCATGTAGGACCTTTATGCATGCATGATTTAACTATTGCTTTTAATGGTATTATCGGGTCATCTGCTAAGGATCCCCTTTTTGGATCAGTTATGTCCCTGTCCCCTTCAGTGGGTGGACTCTCTTGTACACAGGGCTGGCACTACCAAGTAGGCCAGGTAGGCTACTGCCTAGGGCACCACCTGACCATGGGGCAGCAGGCACACCCTCCCTCACGCCATGGGTACCATCTGAGGCACCACCCGCGTCTCCACTGCCCTCCTCTGCTTCACTGCTGTCCAGCCTGGCAGCCACACTTTCCCTCACCACAACCTACCTCTCTACCACCCTACTCTGGGGGCCTGCTTGGAGATTCCCTGATGTGGCAGTGGAGCTGCTGCAACCTGAGCTGAGGAGGCAGGGAGTTGCACCTGGCCAGGTAGGCCACTGCCTAGGGCACCACCTGACCAAGGCAAAGGGATGGTAGAAAGAGAGAGAGAGAAAAAGATGAAAAGATGAAGTAAGTTCTTGGAAATCACTGCATGTGGCACTGACCAGAGCAGATTTAACAGTTTTGCCAAGTCCTCTCCCCCCATCTATATATGTGTATCACAAGCTGTTCTTTAACCTGCAAAATCAGTCAAATACAGAAATAAGAGAAAAGGAGAGATTACTAAAGCCATCATCTGAAGCCCACCTCTGTATACTGCCATTTTTTGAAAAAGGTGATTGTGGCTATGCAAGACAGGGCTTTTTCTGTGGTGGTACCTCCATTTTAGGAGAGGAGTGCAAGGGCTTATCAAAACATTGCAAGTGATATGAGTCATGTTGGGGAGGACCCCTAAGCATCATCATATTTATTTATTAATTAAATTAAATTTCTAGACCACCCTCTCCTGTAAACTGGGCCCAGGGCAGTGTACAACAATAAAAACACAATCATAATTTAAAATTCACAGTTAGAACAATGAAAATTCAGCAAAAATTGTACAAAGCACCTTCCCAGAAGCACTGTGGGTAACACTCATTATATAGAAATCTATAGGGTAACTTCATTTCAAGTTCATTTTTCCAGTCCTGTTCACTTGATATCAGTTTTTTTAATAAAAAGTATCCTGTTAGATCATATGTAAGTTTCTTCACTTTCCCATTAACATTTTACTATGCAATACTTTTGTTAATTTTTTTAACAAAATGATTTTATTGATACCATAAATTCCTTCCTTCCTTCTTTCTATTTTTTGTTTAATTAATTGCTTAGCAAGTGCCAAGAGAAATAGAAACTATTTGTATCAACAGTCTTGCTGTATTAAATAAAGCATTGGTAAAGTTATACAAAATTCAGCCCTTCAGAGAAGCAGCCAGAGGCAAAGTCTTTCCCAGATATTAAAGCAAATGGTACCCAGTGGGCAGCAATGGGTCATTAAAGCTACTTCATTCATTTTATGAGCGATGCAGTTTCAGCCTAAAGCCTGCTTTTCTTTTCATCTCAGAATTTCATACATTGCAGGTTATCAAGAGCATTTATTTGTTTTTCTTGGAAAGTGAGAGTTACTGAGATTAAAAAAGACAGAGGAGAGTATTAAAAATAATCTACTGAAAGGGACCACAGAAAGAGAGGAAACACATGAAGCAGTCCTATTCAAATGTTCAGTTTTGGTACTCCAACCATGCACAATTATAATGTGTGCTATATACAATCCTTCTGATACACACAATCACCATTTTGTGTGAATGTAATTTTTTCATGCACACATAACTTCAGTACATATGAACAAATTTTTGAAGGAACACATTCATGTGTAGTGAAGCTGTATGAGCATAGAAATATGTGCATTTTCCCATTCATGCAAAATGAGAAACATATGTATTGGAAGAATAAAGTGTGGTGTGAGCTACCATTACATATAGTTAGAGTGCTAAATCTGGCCATTTTACAAAGGCTACTGAGCAAGACCATTTGTCTATCTACTCTGATGAGCATCTGCTCTTCAGGGTTTTAAATAGAGTTCTTTTTATATCACCTGTCAACTGATTATTTTAAATGCAGAAACCTGACCCCTGTGCTCAGGTTAACTAAAAATGACCCTTTCCATTTCCTCATGAGAGCCAGTTTGGTGTAGTGGTTAAGTGCATAGACTCTTATCTGGGAGAACCGGGTTTGATTCCCCACTCCTCCACTTGCAGCTGCTGGAATGGCCTTGGGTCAGCCATTGCTTTGGCAGAGGTTGTCCTTGAAAGGGCAGCTGCTGTGAGTGTTCTCTCAGCCCCACCCACTTCACAGGGTGTCTGTTGCAGGGGAGGAAGGTAAAGGAGACTGTGAGCCACTCTGAGACTCTGAGATTCGGAGTGAAGTGTGGGATATAAATCCAATATCATCATCTTCTCACTAGAAACAAACTTCATCTGTTTTCTCTCCTTGAAATCTGTTGTAGCTCTGTATTATTTCAGACAATTTGTAACTCAAGTGTGCTGGCTATCAGCCATTCTGCTAAGTTTCCTTACTTAGCTCAATTTTAGCAATAGCATATATTTGGAATCATGTTTATTCTCTATTCAACAAACACTCTGCTCTGCATTTACAGTGAGCAGCAGGCGCTCAACAGAAGCCAAGCAGGGACTACAAAAATTCAATCATCTTGTCACACCTCATGTTATGTGAAATGTAAACACATTCAACATTCCACTTAAAAGTCCCATTGTCAAACACGTTAAGGATATTAACTGTGTCTTGCGTAACTTTTAAAGTGTTGTGCTACAAGAAAGTAATTGTGTTAACAGAAAGCAGTGTATTATTTTTGCTAACAGTAATGCAAAGAATGGAATCCAATTCTTTTCTGAAATATGTAGTATGAGAGACTTGCATACTCAAAACAGACACTAGCATTTTGTTCTAAATTCCAGATGTTAAGACTTAAGATACTTTGCAATGAATTATACACAACCAATACTTGTAGGAATAGGCCTAAGGATACAGATGTGAGGCCTCCCCCTCTCTTCAATATCATAATTAGAGTGAATCAGGCATATATAGATTCAAAGGAGAAAGGTTCTCTGAACTTTTTATTTATTTACTTCATTATCCCTTCTCAGCCTTTTGTCTAAGATCAAGTATGTATTTACTTTATTTATACTCTGCCTTCCTCCCACATGGGGACTCATGCGGCTTACATTATTCTCCTCTCCTCCATTTTATCATGACAACAATCCTATGAGCAGGGCTTTTTTGTAGAAAAAGCCCAGCAGGAACTCATTAGCATATAAGGCCACACTCTCTGACATCACCAAAATGTGGTCATCCAGCCACAGCCACCTCATTGATGCTGGAAGTCCTAGAGAGAGTAAAGACAATATAGTCACTTCAGCAGACAAACATCACAAGTACCTTAAGAACATAAGAGAAGCCATGCTGGATCAGGCCAATGGCCCATCCAGTCCAACACTCTGTGTCACACAGTGGCCAATATGTGTGTGTGCATACACACACACATACATATACTGTGGCTAATAGCCACTGATGGACCTCTGCTCCATATTTTTATCCAATCACATTTTAAAGCTGGCTATGCTTTTAGCTGCCACCACCTCCTGTGGCAGTGAATTCCACATGTTAATCACCCTTTGGGTGAAGAAGTACTTCCTTTTATCTGTTTTAACCTGACTGCTCAGCAATTTCATTGAATGCCCACGAGTTCTTGTATTGTGAGAAAAGGAGAAAAATACTTTTTTCCTCTACTTTCTCTATCACATGCATAATCTTGTAAACCTCTATCATGTCACCCCGCAGTCGACGTTTCTCCAAGCTAAAGAGCCCCAAGCATTTTAACCTTTCTTCATAGGGAAAGTATTCCAAACCTTTAATCATTCTAGTTGTCCTTTTCTGCACTTTTTCCAATGCTATAATATTCTGTTTGCGGTGTGGTGACAGAATTGTACACAGTATTCCAAATGAGACTACACCATCGATTTATACAGGGGCATTATGATACTGGCTGATTTGTTTTCAAATCACTTCCTAATAATTCCCAGCATGACGTTGGCCTTTTTAATTGCAATCACACACTGTCTTGACATTTTCAGTGAGTTATCTACCATGATCCCAAGATCTCTCTCTTGGTCAGTCTCTGACAGTTCACACCCCATCAACTTGTATTTGTAGCTGGGGTCCTTGGCTCCAATTTGCATTACTTTGCACTTGGCCACATTGAACCTCATCTGCCACATTAACGCCCACTCACCCAGTCTCAACAGATCCCTTTGGAGTGCCTCACAATCCTCTCTGGTTCTCACCACCCTGAACAATTTTGTGTCATCTGCAAACCTGGCCACTTCACTGCTTACTCCCAACTCCAGATCATTAATGAACAAGTTAATGAGCATGGGACCCAGTACTGAGCCCTGCGGCACCCCACTGCTTACCGGCCTCCACTGTGAAGACTGCCCATTTATACTCATTCTCTGCTTCCTATTAATTAGCCAGTTTTTGATCCACAAGAGGACCTGTCCTTTTACTCCATGACACTAGAGCTTACTAAGGAGCCTTTTATTAGGAACTTTATCAAAAGCTTTCTGGAAGTCAAGGTAAACAACATCTATTGGGTCCCCTTTGTCCACATGTTTGTTCACCCCCTCAAAGAACTGTAACAGGTTAGTGAGGCAAGATCTTCCCTTACAGAACCCATGCTGAGTATTCCTCAATAACTTGCGTTCATCAATGTGCCTACTCATTCTGTCCTTGATAATGGTTTCTACCAACCTTCCCGATATCGAAGCCAGACTGACTGGCCTGTAATTTCCCGCATCTCCTCTGGAACCCTTTTTAAAGATGGGGGTGACATTTGCTACCTTCCAGGCCTCAGGAACGAAGGCAGATTGCAATGAAAGATTACATATTTTTGTCAGGAGATCCACAAGTTCAACTTTGAGTTCTTTCAGAACTCTTGGATGTATGCCATCCGCACCTGGTGACTTATTAGTTTTTAATTCATCAATCAGTTGTAGGACCTCCTCTCTTGTCACCTCAATTTGACTCAGGTCTTTCAACACCCCTTCCAAAATTAGTGGTTCTGGAGTGGGCAAACACATCTTCCACAGTGAAGACTGATGCAAAAAAATGCATGCAGCTTCTCAGCCATTTTCCTGTCCTCCTTCAGTAATCCTTTTACCCCTTGGTCATCCAAGGGCCCCATTGCCTCCCTGACTGGTTTCCTGCTTCTAATATATTTGAAGAAATTTTAGCTTTAAAGCAGTTTCCAACACAATTGTTCAGATTCTTCTCTGAAATGTTTTTGCTTCTTATTTTGCTGTTTTTCCTGTTTGTTGTCAAAACCAATAAAACATTATTTTAAAAAAGTGTCCATACCTTTAATAATTAATATTATATGTATTCTAAAAATAACAACAATAACATAAACGTCTCAAAAAAAGCACAAGCTTTCTCCAATTCGTTTCTTAGGAATTAGTTATTGATTGAGACTATGTACACTGCAGTATTTCAATCTAGAAACACACTGGACATAGGTAACACCACATTTCTGGAGACAGACTTTGGCTCATGAAAACTTGCAGCACAATGACTGAATTGGTCTTTAAAATTCCTCAGGTTTTATAAAATGAGCTTTGTGAATCCAACTGAAGGCTCTTCCAGTTCAGCATCCTGTTTTCCACATTAGCTAACCAGATGCCCTCAAGTAGTGTTTTAATACAGTTAGCCTTCTCATGTGTTTACTCTCCCCTTTTGAACTAGGAGGGAGGTTCAACGTAGTTAAGTACTGTTATGAAAACAGCCATTGTGGTAAGGATGCACCTTTTGGCAAAATTTGAGATTCTTATGTGCTGGGTGAGGAGGACTAGAGAAGTCCAGGTTTAAATTCCATCACCCCCTCAATCCAGAAGCATATTGTTGCTCTTGGTCTAGTAATTTACTTTCAATACAATCTATGTCACTGGTTTGTTGTGAGGATAAACATGGGAGACAGGAGAGCCATGCAAGATAAAAGCATCTCCATGGCAGAGAGACTGAACTTTGGTGTACTTGCTTGCCTTCTAGAACATATCTGAATCTTTCCACAATGTGTGCCAAAATAATTGCACAATAACACATGCTACTGTCCCTATTTACCTCAGTCTAAAATATGAACTTTAATAAACAAAACACTGTGACCTCATAAGCTTCATATAATTCAGGATTACACAGAGTGCCACAACAGACAGCAACACCAAGGTACAGTTTCCAACGCTACTGGCAGAGCTTTTTTTGAAACATAACGCAGGCAAAGCCAGCCAGAACAGTGTTTTGGTGTGTTCCATCTCAAAAAAGCCCTGTTCATTAGGTGGGTTAGGCTGAGAGTGTGTAACTGATCCAAGTTCATGCAACAAACTTCCATAGTAGAGTGGGTATTAGAACCTGGCTCTCCAAGAATATGGTCAAATAATTTTTTAAATGTTAGACAAATCTTTCTTTCAATATATCATGTGATAGCCACAGTTTCTTTCAATTTCATGTTGTTAAAATCCTGATATAATAATTTGTATTTTTAGTACAATGATTCATTTCTCGGATAAAGTAAATGTCCAAAAAAAGCATTTTGCATGTAAGAAACTACAGAGTTTTAAAATAAAAGTTCTCAACAATGTTTTGTGGAGCTATGATACTGCAGAATGAGAATCAATCCTTAAAAAATAAAGGCCTATTAAAGAGACATGGATGAAATTAATTTCATTCAGATGTTTCTCCATTTATATGAGAGGTTAAGGAGTGATAAGTTGCCAGAACTCATGATTTAATTCTTTCTCTTTTTCTGTCTTGAGTTATTGCTTCAATGAAGAATGCTCTGTTTGCAGGTCAGTTTTAAAAAAAATCTTACTCTTTGCATGTGTGGCACATTTTTAGTATGATGTAAATGAATCCATTGATCCCTTTCAGAGTCCAGCCACAAACCAAATTAGGGTAAGATTTATGTGATGTCAAGTGAGGCAGTTGTATAGCCAGAGCCCTGATATAATTAACGTTCCGTTAAGTGGAAGAGGAAAGAAATGAGATGATAGTGCTTCTGCTGACAAACAGAGAAAAGCATCACTGGAGCAATAAAGATTTTATCGTCTACATAGTTTGTTCACTGACCTTATTACTTTAACCATAAATGACTTTAAAGTCTACTAGTTTACAATAAAAATAATCACTATGCCAATGAGCTGTGTAATCACTGATTATATACACGGAAATCTTTGCTACATTAGGCGAGGCCTATGAAAACAAGCTTACTTGCAGTCATCAGAATGATAACTCCAATTGTCAAACAGAGGTCCATTGTCAAAAAAAGTGAAACCTTTTTTTAAGATTAGTATTTTCTATAGCAAATGAACAGGCATAATTGGCTCTGATCCAGTTCTAGTTCTGCAAAATCAATATTTATGAGCCAAAACTGGCGATGACAATTCTCATCTTAATTAAAAAAAAATCCCTCAGTGGTCTGAAACTAGGATAGTTGAAGAACTATCTCATCTCATATGAACCATAGGCCAAAGTTTGCTTGAAAAGCCATGCTGTGTGGCCGACCTGTGAAACTGGAGTGGGTGGTTACAAGAGACAAAGCAATGTTGTTTAACATCTACATGCGCCCCCTTGCCCAGATTGCCCGGAGGTATGGGCTGGGTTGCCACTAGTACGCTGATGACACCCAGCTCTATCTACTGATAGACGGCCGGCCTGGTGATGTCCCAGAATATCTGGACCAGGCGCTGCAAGCCGTGGCAGGCTGGCTCAGGCTGAGTAGGTTGAAGTTGAACCCAGCAAAGACAGAGGTCCTGTGCCTGAGCCATGGTGGCCTGGGAAGGGAAATTTCCCTACTGGTCTTTGATGGTGCGCCACTGAAAACAGTGTGCAGGGTCAAGAGCCTGGGGTGCTACTGGAGCCTTCCTTGTCAATGGAGGCCCAGATAGCATGCACTGCTAAATCAGCCTTTTTTCATCTGAGGCGGGCGAGGCAGTTGGCTCCCTTCCTGGAGCATGATGACCTGGCAACAGTGATCCATGCAACAGTCACCTCGAGGTTAGACTACTGTAATACCCTCTACATGGGGCTGCCCCTGTGCCGAACCCAGAAACTGTAGCTAGTGCAGAACGTGGCGGCCAGACTGTTAATGGGATTCCCTAAGTGGGAGCACATACAGCCTAGGCTGCAGGAACTATGTTACACTAAGATCGTAGCACCAAATTAATCTGTGGTTTTAAATTGTTGTTTTAATTGATGGTTTTAATGTAATTGTATATTTAATTGAGGAATAACTGTTATATAATTGGGGTGTTTTATTATTGTACCATTGTAATGTCATATTTTATAGATAAGCCGCCCTGAGCCTGCTTTGGAGGGGAGGGCGGGATATAAATTAAAAATTATTATTATTATTATTAATTATTATTATTATCTCTGCATGGCACTTTACCTTTAGTAATTCTCTCCTCTCTCCATTTGTCTGATACTTCTGTTGTCGAGATGTAACACCAGGTAGATTTTTTTTTAATTTTCAGAGCTATATTACTGCTGTCAAGCAGGGACTTATTTGAAGTTATTAAAATTGTTGTTTTTCTGCTTTCAACTTATAGCTCTTTTAAAGTTCTCTTTTGCTGCCCAGTATCCTCCAAACTCTAGGAAGAGAGGAGCACGGTTTATTTATTTATTTACCTTTCTTCAGCCTGTCACCCCATCAGAGATATTTGTGCCCTTACCAGGCTGGTTTCAAAGGATTTTCCCACTCTCTTTAGCTCATTTACAAACATGTAGTTTTTTTTTTCTTGGAAGCCTCCCTGATAAGTTGAGATTCCTGCCTTCTGTGGATGGCCTGGGTTCACATTTTTGTCGCCAACACAGGAACCAGCCAGTTTACAGAGTATTATAGTAATTTCGAGATTATTCAAATTCAAAAAGGAACATTTTGCAAAGAATCAGAACAAATTTGTTTCTGCTGCTTAGATTGTCCAAGAGAGTGGAGGAATCTTTCAGGAAAACCAGTTCCTCCATTTTTTCTTCTGACTCCTTGTCTTCAGCATAACTTTCTTCTCTATCACCATTCTAGTGGTGTTGCAATTGTCAATGCAGCAGACAACACTAAGAGAAATTAAAACTGGCATTAGTTCAGTGACCCCTAATGCGGATGCAAAGGAAAGCATATGAAACTGCCTTCTGCTCAGTGAGATCATTAATTTATGTAGCTCAGCGTCATCTGCTCTCACTGGATATGACTGTTCAACATCAGGGACAGAGAAAGGTGTGCTACATTAGTACATGCCTGATGAAGGGAGTTTTGCCTCTTGAAAGCTTATACCCTTACAATCTTTTGGTGTCCAAGGATGCAAATCTACTACATTACTATGAATCTAACTACAGTACTGGATGCAAATCTAACTACATTACTACTTCCATCCTAAGAATAACTCTGCTGAATAGATCTGAGTAGGATTATGTTATCATAAACATACTGGCTGTAAAACACCATCGATAATTCATTGCTGACCAATCCAAGATGTTCCCTTTTGCAAGCAATCACTTTGCTATGTTTAGAATCGGAGTATTTTTTCCAATTTCTGTTCTCAGACACCAGGAGAAATCCTATTATGTATTACAGAAAAACAGAATGAATCCTCTCATGTTTTGAAAAGCTAAATTGAAAGCCATCCATTTAATCTGTTTTCTAAGTGATCTGTGGTGATTATATTGATTTTTATTTTAAGTTATGCTGGGAAGCTCTTACTAGGTATCTTGTCACTTTTATTGGATCTGAATTATTTATTGATGCATTATGTTATCCTAGATTAATAAACATGGCTTGCTTGCTCTTGACCTCCATGTATTGCATTATATTTCATTTTCTGACACATTATAGCAGCATATTATCCTGGTTATGCAAGATAAACTATTTACACATTCATACACATCTTAAATTTTCATATTCTCAAATCTTGCTTTTCACATTTTGGAGATACAAGATACGGAATATCTTGGCTATAAAAACTAACTTACAGTGTATAACTGAAATATTTTTTAAAAAGGTAACATATAATAATTTCATTTTTGAAAACCTCAACATGTCTTTGAGTTGTTTCCCACCTATATCATGAAGTTCTAATTCTGTAACTTCAACCTAATTAAAATGTATGCTTCAGTGCAGTGTCCCTAGCATCATTCCTATGAGTGGCCTGGTGCCTGTCAACACCCTTTCGGGTGCCCACCAAGTGTCTTTAGAAAGGGGATGGGGCCAGGTGGGGCTTTTGCCCAGCAGAGCTTCTGATTGGCCATTGGAGATCTGATTGGAGGTGCTTTTTAAAAAATTGTTTCAGCTGCCTTCACACCAAAAGGATCTTTACTACATGACTGAAGGTAAGCTGTGAGTAAGCACAAAAAATGTAAAACAATAAGTTTATTTTATTTTATTTTATTTAAATCAGTACAGGGTGATCCTTTATTGTCTGTGGTATCCATTTTTAATAGTCTTTTTATTTTCTGCAAAAACCAAAAACAAATTTAGCAAACAAACAACCAAAAACTAAACAAAAACAAATTAGGATGGAGAGTGCAGCTTCCATACATAACAATAATACACCACTGTATATCGTTTACTAACCTCTTAACTGGCATCATTCTCTATAATAACCCACATACAATTAATTATATCTGCATATCCAATCATTAATCGGTAACCCATTCCATGCTTCATATTAATTCTGTTCGTAATATTTTTAACAGAGAATCTCTCTCTCTCTCTCTTTTTTTCCTTCCTCTTTTTTTTTGGGAGGATTGAGATCATTTGTATAGGCTAAGATTAATTTTAACCTCTTCCTCAACAGCCATGGAGTTTCTCTTAAAGCCTTAATCTTTTGTTCAATAATTTTTAATGGTTGGTCTATTAAATCTTTCCAACTTGTCTCCTTAAACATTCTTCTGTTAGAGATACTATGAACCTCCCTCTGAGACGAGTACGTTCTAATAAAGGCTGAGTTCACCCAATGTAAATCATCTATTTCTTTCTCTATATCCAAGGGCTCTATTTTCATTATTACTACCGATGCATCACTTGCTATTTGTAATAAATCTTCTTGTTTTTGTTCTAGAGCTTCTTGAGGTCTCAATTTGTAAACTGTCTGTTCCATCCTTGAATCCAACTAACCTTTCTTCTTCTTCTATCTCTTGAGTTATCTCATCTACCTCCATCTTTGATTAGCAACCTTCATTTTAATATCAAGGGATTTCACAGACTGAGTTAAGCCCATGATTTCTTCTTTAGCTCCTATTATTTGTTCCTGTAAGCCTTTTGACATCAGAGGTCTCAACCGGACCTCATTTTTTGAGATGGCATTCCACACTCGCGCAAGCGTAGTATGTGGAATATTGTGCTTGGCTTTTTTTTTTTTAAAGGTGCCAGAAAAGGGGGGTGATCTGCCCACCACCCATTTAAACACCCAGAAAGGAAGGGGAAGCCCAGCAGCTCTCGTTGCTGTCTCTCCACCTGGTGGGGAGACAGCAAAGGTGGGTGATCTTTCTCCCCCCCCCATTTAAACACCCCACCGTGGTGTTTAAATGGGGGGGCACAGCAACTCTCTTTGCTGTCTCTCTGCCTGGTGGGGAGACAGCAAAGGTGGGTGATCTTCTTCCCCCCCATTTAAACACCCGAACGTAGTGTTTAAATGGGGGGGGGGGAGCATGGCAACTCTCTTTGCTGTCTCTCCACCTGGCAGGGAGACAGCAAAGGTGGGGGATCTTCCTCCCCCCCATTTAAACACCCCGCCGTGGTTTTTAAATGGGGGGGAGCACGGCAACTCTCTTTGCTGTCTCTCAGCCTGGCGGGGAGACAGCAAAGGTGGGTGATCTCCCCCCCTCATTTAAACACCCCACCGTGGTGTTTAAATGAGGGGGGAGCATGACAGCTCTCTTTGCTGTCTCTCCGCCTGGTGGGGAAACAGCAAAGGTGGGCAATCTGCCTCCCCCCTCCATTTAGGAAAGGTCCCCTGTGCAAGCACCAGTCATTTTCGACTCTGGGGTGACGCTGCTTTCACAAAGTTTTCATGGCAGACCTTTTACAGGGTGGTTTGCCATTGCCTTCCCCAGTCATCTATACTCCCCCCCCCCCAGCAAGCTGGGTACATATTTTACTGACCTTGGAAGGTTGGAAGGCTGAGTCAACAATTGCTGGCGCAATGATATCATTTGGAGTGGGCTCTCACAGGGAAGTGGATCTGCGCTTGTGACGAGTTGGCTACAATGGAGCGTTCAAACATAGAAAGTACGCGTGGAAGTCATCGGAAGCATTCTTATTCTGGATTTAATGTACTATCAAAAAAGTCCGCGTCTCGGTCGTGGCAGTTCGGGACACGAATGAGCCAATGACCATTGCCAGATGCTGATGTTTGGACAACCGCATAAAATCCGACATGCATCTGGCTTTCTTCCATGCCCATCTCATCAGTTTATGTACGTCTGACCTTGGCCTTTGAGTAGTTTACTGACACTATAAAGACTGAGTGGGGAATACTGGGTGACAGATCAGGGCATTTGCTGCCAGAGTACTGTAGGCAGCTGTCCACAGCATCTGCCATTGAAGGAGATCATTATCTGCAACAACAGGTGTGAGAGAGAGCCCCAGGGTGTTCCATTTACACACCAATTCATTGCCAGAGGCTTTCTGAAAACGAACTTGTGGATTTTCTTATGAATAAAATATCCTTATAAGTGTTATTTTGTTTTGAATGTTTTCATTTGTTGACTGATAAAAAAGCAGCGAGGAGCAGAGTAGGAAATAAAATGTACCAAGTACGATTGAAATACTTGATACAAATACATAAAACATTTAGTGGCTCGTTTGGGAGCCTTTTGCTTCCTTAGGGACAAAATTTGTGTAGAGGAGATGTTATCTATGTATTTGTCTAAGCAAATTGTCTAGTGCTTTTATCTGTGATCTGATAAATGTGATCTATATAGTCCAATTTATGACAAAATCACATTACCAGATTAGCAGCATGTTGTTAAATGGATCCTTGTAGAAATCAAATTAATAATAATTAAATATTGCTAAATCATGACTGATTCAAGGTGGCCTCTCATGGGTTTCCAATGCAAAAGTAGTTTGCCACTACCTTCCAACCCAGGTCTTTCTCCCATCCAAGTACTAACCATGGCCAATCCTGATGAGCTCAGGTAGTTTGGGCTATTTAGGCTTCCTGTAGAAATTCAGATGTGAAACTGCTTCTGAGGGTTTATATCTTGTGACTCACATTGAACACTGCACTGCTGAACCCACTTTCAAGACAGTGATGCAGTGAATGGGATATGAGATAGGCTGGAATTTGTGTGCAAAGTGAAGCAAGCTCCAGTTGAGACTGTACAGGCCACACTCTGTTGAGACTGTGCAGACCCATATTCATGCAATGCCTGTTGGAATATGTGAACTGGTGCAAGGTATATCAAGAAGAAAAGAAAGATGTGGTGACATCTTAAATACCTATGAATCTGCTTGTCGTTTCAAAGCAGGGTGAGCCTTATTAAGTAACGTATGAGACTAATTACACAGATGCTAAAAACTTACATGCTGAAAGTTAGTGCGCTGATCAGAGTGTCAGGCAGACCCAAGTTCAAATCCCTAGCTTGCTGGGTGACCTTGGGCCATCCTAACCTACCCCACAGGGATGTTGTTATGAGGATAATATGGAGGAGGGGAGAATGCTGCTGAAAGCCATGTTGGGTCTCCTTTGGGGAGAAAGAAGGGTATAACAAAAATCTAAGTATGGGAATGATGAGGTTTGTTGGCCAAAGAAGAGTTAGTTTTATACACATTTTTCTCTGCTGTAAGGAGTCCCAAAGCAGCTTGCAATTACCTTACTCTTCCTCTCTCCATAACAGTTTCCTTGTGAGGTAGGTGGAGCTGAGAAAGTTCTGAGAGAACTATGACTGACTCAAGATTATGCAGCAGGCTTCATGTGGAGGAGTGGGGAATCAAACCCAGTTCTTCACATTAGAATCTACTGCTCTTAACCACTACACCACACTGAATCCAGAAGACAGAAAATCCAGTATCAAAGGAATGGTGGGCACGCTTGTATCTGAGGAATCATGTGTGCACATGAAAGCTCATACCTTGAATAAAACTTTGTTGGTCTTAAAGTGGCCACTGGACTCAAACTTTGTTCTACTGCTTCAAACCAATATGACTACCCACCTGGATCTATCTCCATACAGATACACTGAAGAAACGGTGTCAAACATATGGCCTGCAGGTCACATTTGGCCCATCCAGGACTCTTATCTTGCCCACCTCCTCTCTGCTGGTGCACCTCTTCCAACAGCATGGGCACCAGCAGTCATCCTCCCCAAGCTCCATTCTTTTATTTTCCTCCTCTGCTTCGAATCTCACCTCCTCTGTTTCTCCTTAATCTGCTGGTCCTGCCATTAAGCTGGCCCCAGCTTTCCTGCATTGGCCACCCTGGGATCAGCTGCAAAGCTCTGCCCTGTGTGGGCCTTGTGGCTGTGTGGGGCTGCCCCATAATACTTGCTTTGGCTGAGTCAACATGGGGGGAGGACTGCCTGGAGCTTCAGATGGTGGAGTAGAGGTGGTGGTGCAGACAACAGGAGCCTTTCCAGAGTCTGGTCCCTCTACCTCTGAGGCCTTAGGGGCTGGAGGAAGGTGGACCAATGGGCAGCAGCTGAGCAGGCAGACTCAGAGAATGACAGCGGTGTAGGGCAGGTCAAGTGGTTCAAGCCTAGGGACTTCCATTCTCCCCTGCATCCAAAGAAGGCCACCAAGAAATTGGCCAGAGGGGCTGCTGGTGGAAAGGAGGCAAAGGGATGCCATGGGAAAACAGTGAAGCTAATCCAGCTCTGGGTGGTGGTGGAGGGGTATGGGGTGATTTTGGCTGCCCAGATTTGGATGCTATGCATGCTGTTACTTTGATAGGGGCATCAGACCTGGCAGCCACCCCTGTCTCACCCTTTAGGCCTGCTTGGCCTGTTCCCCTCTTGCTCCATGATGGCTGCTGTACATGTGAGGAACTTTGCCTGGCCACTTCCTGAAGTGCAGCCAGATTCCCCAGCTGGAGCCTGCCTCCCCCTGGCTATTTTATGAGTGTTCCACCTAGGGTTGCCAATTCCATTGGGAACTTCCTGGAAATCTGGGTGGGGGGGGGAGTCTAATGTAAGGGAGACCACTCTCCAAAGCAGCCATTTCCTTCAGGATGATGCTCTGTGTTCTTGGTACTTGGAGGGCAAAAGTGGAAGGGCTTCTGGAGTTCTGGCCTTTCTGGTGAACCTCTTGAAGGCACTGTGGCTTTGACCACTGTGTGACACGAAGAGTTGGACTGGATGGGCCATTGGCCTGATCCAATATGGCTTCTCTTATGTTCTAACCCAGTGTGCTGCAGCAGTGAAAAAAAAAGAAGCAAGTTCTTGGGGATGATTAGGAAAGGGATTGAGAATGAATCAGCTGATATTGTAATGTCCCTGTATAGATCTATGGGGTGGCCTATTGTGTAGGCTCAGAGGAACTGATTGGCCACTGTGTGAGACAGGATGAGGGACTAGACGGACCACTGGTCTGATCCAGCAGGGCTGTGCTTATGCTGTTATGTTTAATGTATGTTTGTATTTTGAGTAAAATGCAACTGGCTGTGAGAGTCAGTTTGGTGTAGTGGTTAAGTGTGTGGACTCTTACCTGGGAGAACTGGGTTTGATTCCCCACTCCTCCACTTGCACCTGCTAGCATGGCCTTGGGTCAGCCATAGCTCTGGCAGAGGTTGTCCTTGAAAGGGCAGCTGCTGTGAGAGCCCTCTCAGCCCCACCCACCTCACAGGGTGTCTGTTGTGGGGGAGGAAGGTAAAGGAGATTATGAGCCTGAGACTCTGAGATTCGGAGTGGAGGGTGGGATATAAATCTGATATCTTGTTCTTAAAAATAATATTGCTAATTGGATTTACCTGTCTCCCGCCTGACAAAGTGACATTTATGTCAGATCCAGCCCTCATAACAAATGAGCTCAACAACACCCCTGTACTAAAGGATAGGCAGAACCATACTAATGGATGCTCTCAACCAGCCTGAATTCTTGCTTAAGGATTGTAAGAAGGAAAGATGGCCCTTTCTCCTGGGGACATTCACAGCATGTGAAACTTGTGAGGCTCTTTTCTTCTTCCTCCTGCTGTGGGGGAACTGAATCATAGAGAAATAATAGCAAGGCTATTAAAGTTTGTAGCCATAATAGGTTTTTTTACTGATCTCCTGAGCTCTAAAGCACCATTTTAACTATAAGGCCATTTCCTCTTCAGATTTTTTTTTAATGCAAGATGTTTCAAACATGCTTTTTTATTTTTTAAAAAGAACACAAACTCTCTCTTTTTACAAATGACTATTCTATTTGGCTTATTTCCAATTATGTAATATTTCCCTTCAGAAAGCCTTTGGCTGATTGCTCCAGGAGTACACAGAGAAGAAGAAATGATCAGGGCCACACAGGAGCATGAAATAAATGTCATATTCTTTGCTTGGATAAATAATAATTCATGTCAGGGAGAGAAAGATAGTCATTCTTCTCCAAACGTGAGTCAGCCAATTTGCTGTACAATGTTTACTTCCATTCTTAGTCAAAGGGAGGATTTCCTATATTTCAAATTGCAAATGTTTCTCAGGAGTAATGGGAAGTAGAAACCAATGTTAATCTTTCTCTGTTCATCCAATAACAATAGAGGTATTTGCATATCTTTTCTAGTAAGATAAAAGCGGAAAGCAGTTCCTTTCTCACTTAAGTAAACAAGTAATGGTTTTTTACCCAGAAATCATGTGAAACATTCCTTCAAAGAAAAGTGCTTAACAGCATTATCATAAAACCATAAAGCTTCACTCCAGTCTCTCAAGTGGGCATTTTTCTCAGGTGATCTGAGAAAGTGTAGGAATGTCTTTTGTGAATGTTGCATTGCATGTTCTCTTGTTGCTGTTCTAGTGTCTGAGTTATGCTTGCTTTCCAAAAATCTGCTCCATCGGCATTATTTTCCCTAGGATCTTTTTTTTTTTTGCCTAAAAAAAGCCCTGTCCACTTAATGCAGTTTGGATAATGTGGTTGGAATGACCATGCTTCCTTTCCAGTGTATCTCTGTGTTAAAAGGGAACATAACATAAGCCTGTCACTAATAACACAGGTCGAGATGCAGGACAGGAACCCGGAAGTGACCGACAGGCTGCTTCAGCGTGCCGCTGCGCCGGCCCCCTGGGCCCCACAACGATGGGACCGATGCCACAGGGACGGGCTCGAAACACTCTATGACCCCTCAAAAGAACAGCAGTCTAGCTCGCTTCCCCCGAGCCCTGCCGCCATAAGCCTCAAGGGGGCTCATTTTGCGGCATCTCCCGGCGGGAGGGTGGCATCCACACGGGACACATATCAAATGAAAGAGGGGGCGCAGGGCTATCAGAAACAGCCGGCGGAGGGAGTCGCGAGACCACCCCACTGGGGGATCCACACCCCGAAAGTGATGAAGGTGGCGCAGATAGAGCCAACAGAGCAAACAGGACAAAATAAATAGGCTGCATTATGCAGCACAGTTGAGAAAGTGCCTTATCCCATATACTGATGAAGTAAATACAGGATCTGAGAACAAAATTGCACCAGAAGACACAAACACAAAGCTCCCTTACACTGAATCAGTGCTTGGGTCCACCAAAGTCAGTATTGTCTACTCCAGTCACAAACACAAAGCACCCTTACACTGAATCAGTGCTTGGGTCCACCAAAGTCAGTATTGTCCACTCCAGTCACAAACACAAAGCTCCCTTACACTGAATCAGTGCTTGGGTCCACCAAAGTCAGTATTGTCACATAAGAACATAAGAGAAGCCCTGTTGGATCAGGCCAGTGGCCCATCCAGTCCAACACTCTGCGTCACATAAGAACATAAGAGAAGCCCTGTTGGATCAGGCCAGTGGCCCATCCAGTCCAACACTCTGTGTCACATAAGAACATAAGAGAAGCCCTGTTGGATCAGGCCAGTGGCCCATCCAGTCCAACACACTGTGTCACATAACAACATAAGAGAAGCCCTGTTGGATCAGGCCAGTGGCCCATTCAGTCAGGAAGGGAGGAGGGAGGGAGGGAAGGAAGGGAGGGAAGGAAGGAAGGAAGGAAGGAAGGAAGGAAGGAAGGAAGGAAGGAAGGAAGGAAGGAAGGAAGGAAGGAAGGAAGGAAGGAAGGAAGGAAGGGAGGAGGGAGGGAAGGGAGGGAGGGAAGGAAGGAAGGAAGAAAGGAAGGAAGGAGGGAGGGAAGGGAGGGAGGGAGGGAGGGAAGGAAGGAAGGGAGGAGGGAGGGAAGGGAGGGAGGGAGGGAAGGAAGGAAGGAAGAAAGGAAGGAAGGGAGGAGGGAGGGAAGGAAGGGAGGAGGGAGGGAAGGGAGGGAGGGAGGGAAGGAAGGAAGGAAGGAAGGAAGGAAGGAGGGAAGGAGGGAGGGAAGGAAGGAGGGAAGGAAGGAAGGAAGGATGGAAGGAAGGGAGGAGGGAGGGAAGGGAAGGGAGGGAAGGAAGGAAGGAAGGAAGGAAGGAAGGAAGGAAGGAAGGAAGGGAGGAGGGAGGGAAGGGAGGGAGGGAAGGAAGAAAGGAAGGGAGGGAGGGAGGGAGGGAGGGAGGGAAGGAAGGAAGGAAGGAAGGGAGGGAGGGAGGGAAGGAAGGAAGGAAGGGAGGAGGGAGGGAGGGAGGGAGGGAAGGAAGGAAGGAAGGAAGGAAGGAAGGAAGGAGGGAAGGAAGGAAGGAAGGAGGGAGGGAGGGAGGGAAGGAAGGAGGGAAGGAAGGAAGGAAGGGAGGAGGGAGGGAGGGAGGGAAGGAAGGGAGGGAGGAGGGAGGGAGGAGGGAGGGAAGGAGGGAAGGAAGAAAGGAAGGAAGGGAGGAGGGAGGGAGGGAAGGAAGGAAGAAAGGAAGGAAGGAGGGAGGGAGGGAGGAAGGAGGGAAGGAGGGAGGGAAGGAAAGAAGGAAGGCCAGCCGCCCCCCCTCCGCCAGCCCCCCCCCCGCCAGCCGCCCCCCCCCGCTTTTGGCTTACCTTGATCCAGGGCGGGTGGCGGCCTCTCCTCCGGGCTGCTGGCGGGGCTGGCGGCGGCTGCGGAGGCCGGGAAGGTGGCGGAGAGGCCGGCGCTGGTCTCTGGAGGGCCTCCAGGGACCAGCGCTGGCCTCTCCGCGGCCTCCGCTGGCCTCTGGAGGCCCTCCAGGGACCAGCAGCAGCCTCTCCGCTTCCGGCGCTGGCCTCTGGAGGCCTCCAGGGACCAGTGCCGGCCACTCCACGGCCTCCGCGGGCCTCTGGAGGCCCTCCAGGGACCCGCGGGGGCCTCTCCACTGCCAGCGCTGGCCTCTGGAGGCCTCCAGGGACCAGCGCCGGCCTCTCCGTGGCCTCCGTGGGCCTCTGGAGGCCCTCCAGGGACCCGCGGGGGCCTCTCCACTGCTGGTGCTGGCCTCTGGAGGCCTCCAGGGACCAGCGCCGGCCTCTCCGAGGCCTCCGCGGGCCTCTGGAGGGCCTCCAGGGACCCGCGGGGCCTCTCCGCGGCCTCTGCGGGGCTCTGGAGGCCCTCCAGGGACCCGCGGGGGCCTCTCCACTGCCGGCGCTGGCCTCTGGAGGCCTCCAGGGACCAGCGCCGGCCTCTCCGCGGCCTCCGCAGGCCTCTGGAGGGCCTCCAGGGACCCGCAGGGGCCTCTCCACTGCCAGCGCTGGCCTCTGGAGGCCTCCAGGGACCATCGCCGGCCTCTCCGTGGCCTCCGCGGGCCTCTGGAGGCCCTCCAGGGACCCGCGGGGGCCTCTCCACTGCCGGCGCTGGCCTCTGGAGGCCTCCAGGGACCAGCGCCGGCTGCTCCGTGGCCTCTCCGTGGCCTCCGCTGGTCGCTGGAGGCCCTCCAGAGTCTCTGGAGGGCCTCCAGCGACCAGCGGAGGCCGCGGAGAGGCCTTCGCTGGTCAGCGCTGGTCGCTGGAGGCCCTCCAGAGTCTCTGGAAGGCCTCCCGGGACCAGCGCCGGCTGCTCTGCGGCCTCTCCGCGGCCTCCGCTGGTCGCTGGAGGCCCTCCAGAGTCTCTGGAGGGCTTCCAGCGACCAGCGGAGGCCGCGGAGAGGCCTCCGCCACCGCTGCCGGGCCCCGCGCGCGGGCGGGGAAGGCGGCGAGTGAGGGAGGGAGCGTCCCTGCGGGGACGCTCCCTCCCTCACTCGCCGCCTTCCCCGCCGGCGCCCGCGGCCCACCGCCTCCGGGGCTGGCTAAACCGGGACCTCTAAATGGTCCCGATATAGCCAGCCCGGGAGGCGGGAATAGGGGGCCAGAACCGGGACATTCCCGGGCGCCCGGGATGGTCTGGCCACCCTATCTATATCCTGCCCTCCACTCAAAGTCTCAAAGCGGCTTACAATCTCCTTCCCTTTCTGTCCCCACAACAGATACCCTGTGAGGTAGGTGGGGCTGAGAGAGCTCCTCAAGAACTGTTCTTGAGAGAACTGTGACTGACCGAAGGTCACCCAGCAGCTGCATTTGGTGGAATGGGGAATCAAACCCAGCTCTCCAGATTAGTGTCTGCTGCTCTTGACTACTACATCAAATTGGCTCTTATGTGGGTTTATGCAATTGGGGCACAAAATGGCAAATATAGTGGAAGATGCTGCGTTCCTTTTGTTCCTTTTCTTGTGTTCCTGGGTAGAAGCTGAGTGACATTTCCAGTATCAATGTGCATTTACAGGCTGCATACATATATGGCTAGCATGTGTACCATCAACATGCCATCCTATGATTAGGGGATGTGGGTTGTATTTCTTTGTACTCCAGTGCAGTTGCTGTGCTCTCAGTTTTCTTGGAGCTGGATCTGTTTTGGCATTTTAGAAAATCTGCTGAAGGTGCATAGGACATTGAGTAGGTATCCTGTGGTCACACCAACATCAAAAGTATACTGCTATCCAGGATTTAGGACTGAGCTGCCATTTCTTAGTTTTGTGAATTTCACATAGAATTTTGTTTATGTATAGCAGATTATCACATGGTTGTATTACATGGATTAAACATACGAGATGCATATAGGTAAGGGAAATACACTACAAACTTAAATTACACTTTGATCTGTCATTTATGCATTGTATTTCAGGATTTGGAACAGCCAAGAGTCAGAAAACATAGCCTAGTGGCTGATAAGAGATTGAACAAAGCACTGAAGTTGCACTATAAAACTGTTCCTTCTGGACCTTGAAATCAGCATCCGCTTGGCATAGCTGCCTGGAAATATGCCACCAAAATGATGTGCAAATTAAGCACATATGTGTATGTTGACCCTATGAATTAAGGACCTCCAAAACATCCTATTATTAACAACCTTGGCTCAGATCTTGCAAACGGAGGGCTGTGGTTTCCTTCATTGAGTCGATCCATCTCATGATGGGTCTTCCTCTTTTCCTGCTGCTTTCAATTTTTCCTAGCATTATTACCTTTTTCAGTTAGCCATGTATTCTCAAAATGTGACCAAAGTACAACAGCCTCAGTTAGCTTATTTTAGATTTTAGGGAGAATTAAGCCTTGATGTGATCTAGAACCCATTCATTTGTCTTTTAGGCAGTCCATGGCATCTGTAAAACGCTCTCTGTTTGCCTTGTTGGGAGAGTGATTCTGAAAGTCTCTCCAAATAATCTGTGACATCGGAGCCTCCTTGAGCCCGCTGCATCGCAGCGTGGCTAGAGAGGGAATTTTGCCCCCCCTGGAGGGAGAGCGGACTTTTTCAGCGTGCTTTTGAGCGCGTCTCTAGGGGGCGGGGCTTCAGCGCTATTGCTGAAGCCCCGTCTGACGGCGTGCAGTCCTCTCGGCGTTTTCGGAAGGGCTGAGAACGTGTTTGCACGCTCTTAGTTCAATCGTGGTCTGTGTTGGCTGAGAGGCTGGTGCGTCGTTGTGGATCGTGTCAGAGGGAAGCAGGGAGCGTCATGGGACGTCGTAGTCTGCTGCATCGTATTATACGAGGGTGTTGTTGTGTGCCCTCGAGCATTTTCCTCATTTTTCTGCCTTATTTTTTGTCTGGTTGACAGGGATGCCATTGGGGCAGTGGGAGGTTTTTTCTTTCCAGGGGCCCTGGTTGCCAGCGCTTCTTGTGGGGAGTAGATCATTGGTTTGTGCCCTGTGTATTGTTAAGGGTGTTAGGTGTGCCCTCGAACATTTTCCTCATTTTTCTGCCTTAATTTTTTGTCTGGTTGACAGGGATGCCATTGGGACAGTGGGAGGTTTTTTCTAATGCAGGGGTCCTAGTAGCAGCACCTTCTATAATTAGCAGTCCAGTTTTGGACCCCTTCCCCCTTCATTCTGTCAGGGGATTAGGTGGCCATTTGGCCAAGACAGTGGTGAGCAGCTGGGCTCGGTGACCATTTGAGAGGCGGCTATTGGTCAACGGGTTCGAGGGTGCTTGTAATTGTACTTTCCCCTGGGGCTTGGCAGTCATTTTAGCCTTGCTGCTTCTTCCCTGTTCCTGGTGCTTTGGGTGGCCATTGTTGAGTTGCTGTACTTTCCCCTGGTGCTTGGTGGCCATTTTGGCTTTGCGTCTTCTTCCCCACACACTTGCTCTTGGGGAGGCTATTTTATGAGGTGTTGAGGCAGCGGCCATTTTAGAGTTCACTGGGGTGGTGGCCATTTTGAAGGCTGTTTTTTCCCACCTTTATTCCTTTGTTTGCCTCAGGCTTGGTTAAGCTAACTAAAGAAATTCTGCTTTGTGCTGTGCTCTTCAGTGAGCATGTCAGGTCGCAAAGGCAGTGGAAAGTCAAAAGGGAAACAGCCTGCCCCTGAGGCTCCTAAGCTTCCATCTAAGCCTCCGCTCCCCCCTTTGTCGGACGAGGAAGAGGACGATGAAGTTAATGCAGCCATTTTTCAGCGGCTGTGGGCACTTGAGCAGGCATCGGGGTTTCCACCTTCTCAGTTGCCCAAGAAGGGGCGGTTGTCTAAGCATGCTTTGCAGGCAGATATATTGACCCGCTTATCTCTTTTGGAGGGCAGATCTGCTGCGGTTGCTGCTGGAGGAGCTGTGGGGCCCACTGGCTCTGATGTTGGAGCAGGCCTGTTGTCCAATGCGGGCGGTACCGGATCAGCTTTGGTGCCTGCTTTACCTTCTGGTAAGTCGGGGGACGGCTCTTTGCCTCATTCCGGGCCTGTATGGCCTTGGGGGGCTTGGGGGTCTGCTGGTCCTAGTGGGGCGGGTGCTCTGTTAGGCGGTGCTGGGGCTCCTTCTGCTCTAGGTTTAGAGCAGCAGAGCAACTGGACGTGGCCACAGGGTCAGTTCGGTCCGTTTGGTAATTGGCCCGGGGTGGGGCAGCAGGGGTCAGCAGCGACTTGGCCTGGAGGCTGGGGTTGCCCATCTCTGTACGGGGCGGTCCCCTTTAGTGCTATGCCTTTTGGGGAAGTGGCTTTGCCACTAGGTGATCACCTGCTGCCTGCCACGAGGGAGAAAATCTTAAAAGGGGAATACGTGGACTTATTCTTCCTTTTATTTAGGGAATTGGAGAAAAAGGACAAGGAGGAGCTGGATGATAAAGAGAAGGAGAAGCTGAGGAAGAGGAAGGTTGATCGGACCTGGGCCAATTGGCTTCCTGGGTTTTTCATTTATGCGGGAGTGATAGCATGTGTGCAGCCCTGGCGGGCCGCCGCGTTGATTCAGTATATGGACATCATATACAAGGGGTATACGATGTTCAGCGGCCCGGCATGAATCCAATATGACCAGGAGTTCAGGATGAGGGCCGCTTTGTACCCTTCACTCCCTTGGGATCGGATTCACCAGCAGTTGTGGCTGCAGGTGATGTCACCTGCTCAGCCCAATTTGGGGGACCGATCCGACAGTGGCCACCTTGTAACCAAGGATTCCTCTTCTCCTTCCAGTGCTTCAGTATCCTCCCGCAGCGCTGCGGGGCAGGTGGTTCAGCACTGCTTGCTCTGCTGGGAGTTCGGGGCCCAGGGGGCGTGCAGTCGTAAAGCTTGCCAGTTCAAGCACGAATGCCCCCTGTGCACCGGCCCACACTCTTTCAACAACTGCCCGAGAGTCCGGCCGCGCAAGGGTCAGAAAGGATCGGGGGGGCCCTTCTCAATCTGGAGAAAGGCCTCAGTCCGATGAAGGTGGGTCCTCTTGAGGAATAGCTTCGCAGGTACCCACGTAAGGGGGACAGTTTATATTTGTTAAAAGTTTTAGTTTCAGGTAGGGATGTTAAGTTATCAGGGGGTAAGGTAGCTCTGAGGTTGCGAAAAGTTGTTGTTCTGCCATTTTGAGGGTAGCCCTCTGGCAAGACGTCAATTTTGGGGTTATTTGGAGTGAGGTTTTGTATCCATTTCTTAGAATCGGCGCGGCCTCTACGGCTGCTGCTCTGGGTTATCCTACTTCGTCCATTCAGCCTTGGCCATTGGCGGTCTCAGGCTTACAAAAGAGCTATTCGCCCCTTTGCTTCGCTGGTAGTTGTTATTAGGAGCGGGGGGGGGGGGGTAGTTTAAGTTTGGGTTTTATAACTTGTATGTTTTTCCTTTTAGATGCTGTTGTTCCTGGCTGGAGGAGCAGAGTTCTCATCTGCGGACACAGTCAAGCTTGGAGAACTGCTGTTGGCTCTCAGCTGGGGCTCAGCAAATATGTTACGGTTGAATGGCAGGGGCGCAGGGGTCTTCAGTGGCCTGGCTTGCTCCCCCTCCCTTTTTTCTTATTTCAGGGGTGTTTGGGCCCTCCTCCGTAGGTATTAATTGTTCGCCTGGGAGGGAATGATCTCGGGCTGATTAAAGGCAAGGCTTTGATCTTGCAGGCCTGAGACGATTTCAAGTACATAAGGAACAGATGGCCTGGTACCATTATAGTTTGGTTGGCCATGATTCCGCGCTTGGTGTGGCGCAGTGCTTGGAATCCAGCTGGATTAGAAAGGGCTCATTATAGAGCGAATAAGGAGATTCGCAAGGTTTTGGAGGGTGGTTTGGGCCACTATTTGCCCCATCCGGATATTTCTAAGGAATGTCCTGACCTCTACAGAGGGGATGGGGTACATCTCTCGGAAAAGGGTAATATGCCTTTCCAGAGGGAGTTACGGCAAGGGCTTGTGTTGGCTTTGGGCCTTTCTGTGGGTGCAAAGCCCTAAGTAGAGACTTGGCCTTAGTTGTGGCAGGTTTTACGGGGTTTATGGCACCATGCGGCCTGGGGAGGACCGGTTAGCCTCCCCCTTTTGGGGAGTTAGGGGTCTGGCAGGATCAACCTTTGGTGTGGCCTGAGGTATGTGAATGCAGACTGTCCTGGAGACTCGATTGGATGGGTGCCTTTCGCTGAGACTCGCGTCTGGTGTTTGGGCCCTCCGGTGCGAGCCTCCCTGCTGGGCCTGCCTAACAGGAGCTGTGGCTCACAGCTCCAGCTGGGGGGCCGGGTCTCTCGCCCGCTGAAAAAGGCAGGGGAGCGGTCTGAGGAGACCCCTGGCCCTGACCTGGCCGCAGTTCGGTTGCCCTTGCCGTTGAGACCCCTGGCCCTGACCTGGCCGCAGTTCGGTTGCCCTTGCCGTTGCTGGTTATTTTAATAAAAATGGCCCATAGTTTCACCAATCTAATTGTGTCCGTCTCTTTATTCCGACTTGGGGGGCAATAGAGTCTTCTTCACCTTGTTTCTGGTTTTTCTTGTCCCTCAAACAGGAAGCTGCCATTCTAAGTTTTCTAAGCCCTTTTCTTTCTCAAAATATAACAAAGGGTTATTTTTTCATTTATACATTTAAAGGTCCAGCTTAGCCATTTTCAGCATTGACTCAATATTTACATAAGTAAAAAAACAGTATTTCAAAGGTATATGCTTTAACTACTTTTGTACTTCTTTCAAGCATTAATCAACTTGAGTTTTGAGTAGCTAGGTTTACAGGCTAAAATTTATTGCACTAACCTGTTAGATATATTAAAAAGGAGAGTAGGAAAGGATTAAATATAGAGTATTAGTAAGGGAGAAGAAACACTAATACAATAAAAGCAGGGCCAGATCTACATGTTTTTTGAGGGGGGGGAGTAAAAAAATGGTGCCCCCTTATATTTGGGAGGAACTTCAGTGGAGTCTAATGCCATAGAGTCCACCTTCCCAAATGGCCATTTTCTCCAGGTGACCTGATCTCTGCTGCCCAGAGATCACTTGTAAGCCCACATAAGGAATACAGCACTTCCAGTATTTTCAAACTCAGTTACTGCGATAAGAGCATACAAGTCCTACAGTTTACTTGCCTTATACTCTGTGAATTTTTTCATGAGTTACAGAAATCAAAGACACCCTGCCTCACTCACTCACTCACCCACACCAGGACACTGAGTTAACCACAAAAATGTTAAGAACAAATGACAAGCCATGTTGGGTAAAGCCAGTGGCCATCCAGTGTGACACTCTGTGTCATACAGTGGCTAAAAACCAGGTGCCATCACAAGGTCCACCAACAGGGCCAGAAGTCCAGAAGCCTTCCCACTTCTGTCCCCCAAGCACTAAGAATACAGAGCATCATTGCCCCAGACATACCTTGCAGCTAATAGCCAGCTCTGCTCCATGTTAAATGATGCATTTAAAAATGATAGCATTTTACTTCAGATTAAGTCATAAGCAAGCTCAAGGTCAGTGTGTGCTGACTGGTTTACAAACAGTTCTCATTCTTGACAGTTAATAAAAAGTGGCTCAAAACAACTCTGTAGTACAGACTGCCACCCCCACCCCCCAACTATGCTTGCAGTAGCAAAAGATAAAGGGCGTTTTCGCACTGACCTTAATTGGCAGCGACGTGACGTCCCTCTTCACCGCACAGGATCTGCGTGGATTTCGCACCAATTGCTGCGGAGCACCCGGAAGAGCCGCAAAGTCCTGCGGCTTTTGCGGCGCAAATGGAAACTGGTTTTTTGCGGCTCTTCCGGGTGCTCCGCAGCAATTGGTGCGAAATCCACGCAGATCCTGCGCGGTGAAGAGGGACGTCGCTGCCGATTAAGGTCAGTGCGAAAACGCCCTTTATCTTTTGCTACTGCAAGCATAGTGCAAAAACGCTCCCTATCAAAGTGATCAACAAGGTACTCAGGTGCCTCTTGTCATCAGATGTGCAGTGCTGCCACATTTTAGGGCTGCCAACTTACTGGGAGGGAAACCAGAGGGCAGCTCCCAGAAGAGTGTGTGGTGGGTCACGTGGGAGCAGCCAGGCCTGAACAGCCAAGAAATTGGCAGGTGCCAGATAGAGCTCAGCATGTGCCTCTCCCCCGTGGTGTTTGGAGCTAAGAACCCTGATTACACACACACACCTGTAATTGACAAGACAGCCCATTGTTACCCTAGCTCTTATCCTCCCCCCCCCCCCCAAAAACCTTTTCTTCATTCTCCCCTCTTTTCCCCTGGAGCTTGGTGATTTTTATGTGGTGTGTGGGGGGGAAGAGAGGTATTCTTTCTGCCTCTTCTCCCCCCACCCTGCCAATTCTTCTTTTCTGACTCCCTTCCCTCCCCAATTCTGCCCCACTCTCTCTGTGTGATTCTCCACCTCCAGCACCTGCTGCCTCCCTCCCCCACTTCTACCCAGATCTGTGTGCTCCTCCCACACTGGTTGCCTCCAGTGCCCGCTGCCTCCCCCCCCAGACTTCCAGCCTGTCTATGTGTGTTCTGGCTGCTGGCTCCACTGCTGCTCTGTCTGCACTTGCTTAGCTACCAAACTGTGCAGCCCAGGCAAGCCAAGCCAGCCAACTTTCCCTTCCCTCTAACTGTTCTCTGCTTGCCAGTACAGTTGTCGATTGTCAGAAAAGGCAGGCTTTGGGAAGCAGGCAGGACTGGGCTCATGCCTCAGTGCTGGAGGCCAATGGAGGCCTAGGGGGTGGGGCCAACAGTGCCCCAGAGAGAGTGGAAGGCGGCTCTGTGGGGGAGGACAAGGGTTCCGGCGGCAGGATGGACAGAGGCGCAGCGAAGGTTCTCCTTCTCTGATCATGTGCCTTGGTATGCTGATGCCGCCCCCCTTTCTCAGCACCCAGGGCAAACCACACCATGTGCCCCCCCTAAATCTGGCCCTGAGTAAAAGGATATAGATTAACAGGGAAAGAAGTGAAGGATTTGATATTAAATATTAGTTAAATTAGTATAATTTAATGTTGAGATTTCAAAATAAAAAAGGTTGCAAAAAGAAAAAACAAAGACATGTCAGATTTTAGTATATTATAGAGAGGAGGAGTATCAAATCTTTATCCAGCTGACAGGATGTAAAAACACTTGGTCAGTAGATATCTTTAGAGCTTGTTAATTCAGCGTGATTGCTTACATTCCTGACTTTTTGCAAAAAGTCAGAGCTATCCTCCTAGCAAAGAGGGGAGATGGCAAACAAGCAGTAAGATGAAGGTAAAAAATTCAGTTTATTCCATTATATGGATCTAATCCAGACCTGAAAATATCCAGCCAGCACAGGTGGGATATGGTATATTCAATCAGTAAATCACAAAAAACAAAGATAATTCCACAGAGATGGGGAAGAAAGGGGGGGGGGGGAGCCCATGATTCCTATAAACTGAGAGTTCAAATTTTTGTTACTATGCAATTTTTTACTTATTTACAAAAATGTAGTAATATCAAAAGCTTAGAAGTGGGTTGGCATCTGTAGAATACTATCAGATTCTAACATTGTCCCTTGATGTTTTAATCTGTATTTCCAAAGTCAAACTGATATGAGACCTGGTTGGAAGAATGGAGCATAAGAGTTCTTTAAAAATATTCATTAATGTGTATTGAAAGCTTTGGCAGAAAATAGCAGCCTCATTGGTCTGGTATTCCTCCCCTTCAAATAAATTATTTATATCTTGTTGCCAGTGAGAAAGAAATATTTCCCTTCCAGGATGAAACTGTTAATCATATTAAGACGATGGACCGGGGGTGGGGGTTGGGAACTGGGGGTGGGGATTTGGGGAAAGTCAGGGAATGTCCAAAGGGTACTGAGGTCTGCTCCTACCCAGGGCCGACTCACTCACTAGGCAAACTAGGCATTTGCCTGGAGCACCGGGAGGGGGGGCATCAAATTGGGCTCTCCCCCCTCCCCATACCCAAGGCAAATGCCTAGTTTACCTCCCCCCACCATCACCTCGCTGCACTGCCTCCTCCCTCCCCCTTCCCTTCTGTGCCACCTGGGAAGGGGCGGTGGAGTGCCTTCCCAGGCTCTTTAAAGCCCCCCCTCCCGCTGATCAGCTGATTGGTGGGTAAAACACTGTTGCTATCCCCTCCCTTCCCTTCCCTTCTGCGATACCATGCTCCACTGCCCCCCTCCCCCGTACACTCAGAGTAGCACATCTAGAATTGGCCCTACCTGCTTAGACTCGGCCTGAGCCTCTCAGTGCTCTCTCTTAAGAGAGCACTGGTCGAGGCTTTGCTCCTCCCTCACTTCTGCCAGAAGTGAAAGTGCTGAGAGGCCTGGGCCAAGTCTAAGCCAGTAGGGCTGATTATAGCTGTGCTCCTCTGAGCATGCCCAGGGCGGTGGTGGAGCCTGGTGCTGCAGAAGAGAAGGGGAGGGAGGGGCTGGGTGGCAGCAGTGTTTTACCCACCGACCAGCTGTTTGACAGGGGGTTTTAAAGAGGCTAGAAAGTGCAGCACTTCACTGCCTCTTCCTGGGCGGTGCAGAAGGGAAGGGGGAGGGAGGAAGCACCGCAGAGGGGGGTGGCAGGGTGCAGCAGCTGGCATGTCTGCCTGGGGCGCCATGTGCCCTAGGGCCGGCCCTGCTCTTACCAGCAGATATGCCTTTCTTTCCCCACAGTCTTGATGTTATCAGAGTTGTTTTGGAAAAATTCTAGATGAGGCCACCTGTCAAAGCCCCTCCTCAGAAAGGGGAGTGGTTTGAAAATGGCTCCTTCCAATGTTTATAGCAGAATATCTTCTGTGGGGTTGAGAGTACATCTAGCAAGCAGCCACAATCACTGGATGTCTCACAAACTGGCGTACTTTTTAAGTCTTCATCTATTTGAGCACTTTCAACAAAAGTCTCCAGGTTACAAAACTGGTTGAAACATTTTACATCATTCACCATCACATCTCAATTAGGGGTGTGCATTCGGTTCACATACAGCCAAATCGAATTGGGGCCCATTATGCGGGAGCCGAGTATGGCTCCCTGTATACTTCTGTATAGATATTCAGAAGTATATGGAATTCAATGCAAAAGGCGGGAAAGGGGCTTCTGTAGCCTCAGGGGAGCTGCTTGCCTCCTTTCCCGCCTTTGGTAGCCTTTTCCCGCCTCTCCCATAGCCTTCCTGGGATCAGGGACGGGGAGAGGGGGAAGAGGAGCCCCAGCAGCCAATCCAAAGCATGCATTTGCAAAATGCATTGCAAATGCATGCTTTGCAAAGCTGTTGTGTAGATGATCCCCCCAGCCATCAGCAACATTGTTGTTCTTTTGATCTTTTGCTTACTTGGGTATCCAAGTAAGCACTGTTGTCTGGCCAATCACAGAGCAGTGCTATTTTTTGAAACTGCTCTCTGTAGGACCAGAGAACCTTTTTAAGGAGTCTGCCTGGCTGGACTCCTCCATTGCTGCTGTGTTGGTGTGTGTTGGTGTGAGAGAGAGATTGTGCTGTGCTGGCCCTTGACCTCAGCTGCTGCTGCTCTCTATCAGCCTTACCAGACTTGCCTGAAGTAGAGAAGACATCTAAGGTAAGACAGTCTTGGGGTTCTTGTTTTTATTTTAGTTGGTAAAAGGACTTTTTAAGACTCAGAGTCCCTTTACTTATCCAGATTTGGGTGGTGGGTAGTTTATTTGGGGTTAGGGTTAGGGGGTTCTGCTGGGGGAGGGGGCCTGGGGTAGGGTTTTTTTGCCAATTTGCCCATATCTTACTTTAGTGAGAGGACTTTTAAAAGTGCAGTGTCCTTTTTCGTTTTCTTGATTTGGGTGGCTTGGATTTCTTGGGGTTAGGGTGAAGGGTTTTTTTTTGGGGGGGAGGGGTTGGTAAAGTTCCTGTATTGTTAAAAGTTAAGGGTTTTTTTTTACTGTTTTTAAAGAATTCTGTGTTTGATTTGTTGCTGCTGTGTTATGCTGCTGTTGTTCCTTTTCACTTCTGGTTCTGGTTCTTGGGGGGAGCCTGTTTGGCCTAATTTTCATTGCTTAAAAGGCCACTTTTTAACAGTTGAGTTTCTTGGCCTTCTCCTGTTGTCCCTTTTCCTGGTTCTGGTTTTGAGGGGGGGGGGGGAAGCTGGCACCTGGGTGAGAGACCCAGAACCAGCAGGCTTGTTGTGCTTGGCCAGTTCTCCCCGTGTTGTTTGGGGCAGGGCTGGAGAGCTGGCATCTGTATATTGTGTATTCTGTGGCAGGGAAGCTGGCATCTGGGGGAGAGACCCAGAACCAGCAGGCTTGTTGTGCTTGGCCAGTTCTCCCTGTGTTGTTTGGGGCAGGGCTGGAGAGCTGGCATCTGTATATTGTGTGTTCTGTGGCAGGGAAGCTGGCACCTGGGTGAGAGACCCAGAACCAGCATGCTTGTTGTGCTTGGCTAGCTCTCCCCACGTTCTTTGGAGCAGGGCTGGAGAGCTGGCATCTGGGTTTGCTGCAGCCAGATCTGCAGAGCAGAACTTGAGCAGATTGTGTTTTGTGTGGCAGGGTTCATAGATGTATATAGTGCATTTGGGTCCTATAGAGATTCTCTGGTGTGAAGTTAGGTTTGGCTTTGGGTGCTCCAGGAATTGGACCCCCTGGCCCAATCTTTTCGGGACTTGGGAGGTTTGTAGGGGAGAGTCTCCTGCAGGTCCCTTGCAAATTTGGGGGCTCTCCCTCAAACCCCCTCCCCTCCAGTCAGCTTCATAAGAACATAAGAGAAGCCATGTTGGATCAGGCCAATGGCCCATCCAGTCCAACACTTTGTGTCACACAGTGGCAAAAAAATTTATATATACACACACACTGTGGCTAATAGCCACTGATGGACCTCTGCTCCATATTTTTATCTAAACCCCTCTTGAAGGTGGCTATGCTTGTGGCCGCCACCACCTCCTGTGGCAGTGAATTCCACATGTTAATCACCCTTTGGGTGAAGAAGTACTTCCTTTTATCCGTTTTAACCTTCAAATATACCCTATTTGCCATTGATTTCAATGGCCCATAGGGTATAATGGGGCCGTATATTCGGAAATAGCCGCGCATCTACCGTATATGCAGCTATTCTGACTACGGAATTCAGCAATATACGGGATTCCGAATCCCCCCCCCCCCCGTATATTTCTGAATCTGTGTACTACAGATTTTTTTTTTTTGCACATCCCTAATCTCAATCTCTGAAATATTTTATGGTATGCTGAACATAATCAAATGAAAGGGCATCAGTTAAAGTCATTTCTGCCAGCACTGAAGCAAAGAAATTTTATTTCAAGTTCATGGCTAAATTTACACTTTCTCTTTGGTGTATTCCTGATCATGAAAGGAAAAAAAAATACACACAGCTTTACCTTCCACCTTGCTGGCCTGGATATTCCAAAGGGCTTCTCTCCAGCACACAGGATTGCTCACCAGTAGCAGCACCAGCAAATCTAATGAAAAGCCGCCTGTGAAAACTCAATCACAATCCAAGGTGGAGGACTGTTAGCCAGAGGAGCTCACTAGTGTGACCATGTCCCTACAGTCTTAGAATAATAAACAGGATACTTGGATTTGAGATTCAAGATGATTAAATCTTAAGGAACACATGAACACAGAGCATTCCAAACAGAAAACAAGGCCTTTAGTTCTCTCTCACACATAGACATAAGATTCTAGTAGGGAACCCAAGCATTGTATCAAACTTGGTTGCCAGGTAGCCTTTCCCAAACTCATTTTCTTCTAGACCTCTAAAAACATATTAACTATTTCCAGTCATGATCCATTGCTACCAGGGCCAGGCCTGACATTAGGCAAACTAGGCAATTGCCTAGAGCACCAGCCTCTTGGGTGTGCCAAATTGGGTGCATCCAACATGTGTGTGGGGGCACCAGAAGTTACGCTTATCAGTGTGGGGGGAGGGCGCCAGAAGTTAACCTTGCTTAGAGTGCCAGATAGTCTAGGGCCAACCCTGATTGCTACTGCACAGCTAACATGAGCAACACCAGGAATTTCCAATGTCCTTGGCACTTCCTGGCATTGAGCAGGAACTTTGTGCCTTTGCTATGGGGAGGGAAGGAGTAGAGGAAATGGAGCAAAGCAGCCCATAGACCTAAGAATATCCCAATTCACAACAATGAAATAGGAAGTCCTTTTCAAAATGCATGCTGGGAAGTAGTGCTGGTGGCAAAACTGAAGCTTTTCTCCACTGGGGGACTATTTATTTATTGTATTTATTTATTTCTGTCAGTTTGTAGTCTGCCCTTTCCCATTGGTTCAGGGCAGATTCCAACATAGTAAACCATTAAAACTAACAATAAGCAATCTAACAGATAAATAGTAAAACAATCAAACAGTTACAGGGCAAAACTACAGGGCAAAATAGGCTCAGCTCCCCAATCAAAACAGTGGGCATTTTCATCATTTTTTTTTTTTAAAAAGGCATATCCTCTAAAAAGAGGACATCTGGTCACCCTGTTCACAGCTTACCATGGCAACCAACCAAAGCTCCCTGGATAGAGGTGTGCATTCGGATCTTCCAAAACAAAAATGTACCTGTAAAATAACTTATAGGTATCTTTGGGGTATGTGTTGGCATCCCAGCAGAGGAGAGGAATTAAAATGAAAAACTGGAAATCATTAACAGCAAAGGCACGCAGTAGCTAAGCCCAACCATTCAGGGTGAGCAGAGACAGGGTTGCAAAGAGCCCTGGGTTCACTCAAAGCCCAGAAAGGCCCAGGAATCTCAATGAAAATGTGTGTCCTCATTCAGCCAAGGTATCCAGTAGCTATGCTCAGTGTGAGCAGGGAGACAGACTGGCTCATAGCCTAGCACCTCTGCTCAGTGTGAGCAGGGAGACAGGCTGGCTCATAGCCTAGCACCTAAACCCCAGCATGGAAGATGAGTTCAGAATCAATACAGAATAAATGAATGTGGTATGCCAGTCAGCTATTAATAAGTTCCCTGCCTCTCTACAAACAGCTGACAAACAAAAGGGTGTGGAACTGAACTGAGGATGGATGGACGGATAGATGGCAAGATGATTGATAGATATATAGAGATAGATATATAGAGATAGCTTTCTGATCCCATAGAGCAGAATGGAAACTTTGTTACTAGCAGCCAACAATGCCTGTTAAGCTTTGGATGATTCCTATTGGAGTTTTTTCCAAGGCTGAAGTACTCTACTCGCCTATTGCCTTGGTGTTTTGTAAATAGTTTAATTGAGCAGAGACAGTCTGTCTGGAAATGTATCCATTTGTGAACCACCACCAACCACCAGGAATAACACCAAAATTCATAAAATGTTCTTGCCAGTCACCCCTCTACAAACATTGCTTCATGACCCCTGAACTGGCCCAAATCCATAAAAAACTTTAGTTTGTGAGCCAATTTGTGCCCACCCCTACCTGTTCCTTCCCCAGGAAGCTGTGTATAATAAATCAGTCTTTAAAAACATAATTATTCCAGGTCAAGTTCTGCTTCCTTCATTATAAAAGCAATACTGATATCAATTCAGTAAATGTGTTTTGTTGGGGGAAAGTCTAGCATGACAGAATTCTTTGATCATTCTAGCTTCTCCTTTTCCCTAGCTAGGCTAGAATAACATCAAAAGGATGCTTTAACTTGCATCTTTGACTATAAAATGTACTGCACTCCAACTTGTCATGCATAAGGCTGAGTCATACTTGTTAAGAATCACAGGGAGTTTTATAGTCTTTGCAACCAACATCAATGAATTTAATTGGTTAGAACAAATCATGTGAAAAGGCTAATGATGACTGACAGAAGAAACAGATTTAGTGATTGCTGTTAACAAGACAACAATCAGGTATAGTAAGTATCCTTGAAATTAGACATAGCACAATTTGTTAGCTCTGCAAATATCTGAGAATAATACCAAGCGTGCTTTTTTAAAAAAAGTGTTATCGATGAACCTTTTTAATGTTGGTCATGGTGCACAAGCAACATTATTACTGTCATGTAGCAGGTACTGTTAGCTTGTTATGGCTTCAGATGGGGAAAAGTTAATTCTAATGACCTCTATTTCTGTTTCTTTTCACAGGCTTCTGCCTTGCAAGGAGTTTCCTGTCATCATCTGCCAGGTATTTATTGCCTCACTATACTTTAATAATTTTAATTCACTTTGTATGCAATGGAGAAAAGATGAATTAGACACAAGCTGTCACTCATACTGGTCTTCTGCTTTCAGGTTCCCTTGCCTCTGGCCTCCTTTGGTTATGTGGATGTCCCTTCTTCTGGAAAAGACATCTATCAGATCTTTCTTCCTGGGGATGGCTCCTTTTGTCTTGGTTGCTTGGCAGCTCCTTTTGTATCATCCAGATCCTCCCCCTTTCCTGGTGAGCCTTCTTCTACTGTTTCCATTATACATTTTAATGTTCCAGGAGGTTGGAGGGAGATGACTGTTCTACTAAAGCCAGCCCTGTGTCACTTCTTGTCCAGCTGCATTTACATTCAGCTGGGTTGGCTGAGGCATGGAGGTGCTGCATTGGCTCCGGAAAGCTTTCCTGGTTACACATAGCTTGAATAGTAAGGTTGAACTGCAGGAAGCCATCACCAACAAAAAACCTTTCTGATGTAGGGTGAGAGCTCTATAATCCAACATCACTTTTATTCCTGTATATATCTTTCATTTCCTGGCACCTGTTATATGGACAAAGAAAGTCCAGTTCAGGACCAGCAAAATGAAGATACTGTACAAGTTAGGATTTGTTATTAGCAAACTTCTATAAGTAATCCCAACACATTGCGCAGGACAATCCAGGGCTTGCTTTGTTAAGTACAATAATGATTGTCAAAAGTGGTTCTAATGTTTAACTTGTAACTGAAGAATCTTACATGACATAATTAACTTTTTACCATTTGGTAGGTTAAAAAGTAATCTTAGATCAGTGCTAACTATATGATATAACTAGATAGATAGTCTTGCCTCCAAGGTCCTTATAATTTTGTAAAAAATAGTTTAAATTTTGTACAGTATTCAGTATTTAATTTTTTACTAAAACTTCTGATAGTTTCCACCAGATTCCAGCTCTATACAGAGGCAGAAACTTGGAGTGCCATTTGCCATAGCATGGTCAATCATAAAGAAATGAATAATGCAGTCAAAAGGCCCACCTCCAGCACTCCCCTGCCATACACTTGCCTCTTAGTGCCCCCTAGAAGATCCTACCACCCCCCAGGGAGTGGTGCTATTTACTTTAAGAGTCACTGCTGTAAGTCAAGTGGCCCCTGGTGGAGCTACTGAGACTTGACTCTACTTGATCCTGGCTGCCCATGGCCTTCCAGACCATCAGCCTATCAGGAACTTTCTCACCAAGTTACAGTGCCAACCCATGCCATGCCTGCCAAGAGCAAAAGAAAAGGAATGCAAGAAAGGGAGAAAAAATTGACCAAGAACTGTAAGAACAATAAATTGGGATGCCATTACTGGTGCAGTCTCCATTGTTACATTAATTTGCAGATCCTCCTTACAGGTTATTTATTTCATGTGGTTTTCTTGTGTCTCATTATCTAAACAGTGCAAGCACCTAGATATTAAAATAGCATTTTAGGGACTAGTTAGGTCTTTGATTTACATTATTTGCTATTGGAACTGTTCTTTTGGAATATTAGCTTATATTGGGAACCTGTGCTTGATATTTTAAAAGGAAATGGGCATATTCTTTCCAGCAGATACTTAGGCTTTATATTATATTTTATTATGCGATACAGCTGCCAGGGCATTTAAATGTGGAACAGTGAAATGTGCTCATGAAGATATATCTTGCCAATCATCAACATTCGAGAAATGATTCAGCTTAAGCCTAAATAAAGACAGAAACCATTTTTTTCCCTTTTGAAATGATGCTCATGTTGATCAGTTTTCTCAAAGTCCTCCCAAATTAATGCGGAATTAGTGTTTACTTTCTGGGGTTTTCTTCATACAACAATGCAGCCATGTCTGAGGGAGGCTTGGCAGAAACTGTCAGTCATTGGGGTAGGGAGGGGCAAGAGCCCAAGTGAGCCAAGCACATAGCCCTTTGAGGCAAATAGGTGAAAGGCCAGGGTAGAAGGCACAGAGGCCCTGTCCTCCTGCAAAGCCAGCCCCAGGTCTTTTGGCACTGGCAGCCTGAGGTCAGCCCACCTCCACACCAACCTTTAAAAAGCTTTCTAAGGGCAGGCCAAGGAGGAAGAGCTGGACATCTCCTGTGGCTTTCAGGAAGAGTAGAGGTGCACCTTGAGAGAGGGGGGCAGGAGTGAACCTTCCTGTCACACTTCTGAGGCTCATCCTAGCCCAATGCCAGAACAGAGGCTGGAGGGCAAGCCAGTCCTGGGCACTAACCGATTCATGGGGAAGCCTGACAGAACTCAATAACAGAAATAGTTTTTGTATGGATAGCTTCCATGAAGTGGCTGTTTAAAAGTTAATTTGTGATAGAAAGAAGAGAACTGCAGCAGGTTATTTTTGTGCTCTAGGTTTGACCGTGGACATTGAAAGATAATTGGTTTTGATCCTTGTAATTCTAACTGGTTGCTTACTTCTAGAAGAAAACTTTCAAAAAAAAGAAAAGATTTTGTCTGCTTTAGGTTTTAAAACTTCTGTACTAAAGTACTCTGGTTTACTACTTCTCAGCCAAAAATTTATACTTTTGCTGTTTAATTTAGATTTTATCTTGCCTAGTCCAGGAAATATAGGGCATATTACAACTTTAACAACAACAACAACAAAATAAATAAAAAAGAGAATCTATAAAACAAATTAAAATCTGTAAATCCTGGACTAAAATCAACTTAATACCATTTACACACACACAACAAAAAGGGGGATGGGGAATATAAACACACACACAATAGCAAAGCATACAGAAGAATATGACCAATGAAAGAATGGGAGGTTAAAATACTCCCATAGAGGAGATGACCAAGGAGGAGAGAAGTTCTCCACTGCTCTTGTTCTCCCTAGCTCACACCAGCTGATAGCTGATCTCTGGGTTCTGTTTACAGGATCTAGTAAGTGGTAGGCAGGATCCAAGTGAAAACCATCTTTATTAGTATGAAGAAAGCCAGTCACTGGTACTGCATTTGCAATAGCCCCACTTCTTTCCAGAAGTTCATGGGGGACTTCTGGGAAGTGCATGCAGATGCTATGACTCCATGCTGTATAGGTATATTATATGCTATTGGGTTTGCTTTTTATGTAGAAAAAAGCACAATGTGTGAAGTAACACAAAGTTAAACTAGCTTTTCCACCAAAGTCAGTGTTTTTTAGTCTTATTTTACCTTTAAAATGCAGAGATCCTTGGAGCCTTTTGTTTATATCCCATTCCTCTACTTGAAGATTTACCACTTTCTTCTTTATAACAAGCTGTCACTACAGTTATGTTATTATATGTTCTAGAGTTGCTGTAGCAAAATTTAATAGAAATGATCATGTTGTATAAGGTCATGAAATTTTCGAGGAAAGAGAAAACCATTAGCAATGGATTGACAGTAGCAAAATGATTTTTTTTTAATCAGTGGGAAAAAGTCTTCTCAACTATAACAGGCAGCTGCAGCACGATAATCTGCTGTAACCCTTATACCATGGTGGCTCATTCCATCAGGTTTAGGAGTTCTTTCTTGCTGAGAAATTATGGATTTGAGGCAGTCATTATTCTATTCATGCATTCATGATGTTCAGAATGCAAAATTACATTCATCAAAAGTCTACTTGCTTTTGAGCAGAGTGTCCTATAGTGATGACTGGTTTACCGTTTAGCATGAGCAGGTGTATTTGTGTCTTTGCAGACAATGCTCTTCTGCATGATGGCATAGGTAGCTGCAATTGGCACATACTCATAACTGGAGATACAGCTTGGATCACATAGATCCGGGGGTGGAATTCTAGCAGGAGCTCCTTTGCATATTAAGCCACACACCCCTGATATAGCCAATCCTCCAAGAGCTTATAGGGCTCTTTTTTGTAAGCTCTTGAAGGATTGGCTACATCGGGGGCGTGTGGTCTAATATGCAAAGGAGCTCCTGCTAGAATTCCACCCCTGCATAGATCATAGTCATCACAGGAAGGACATGCATCCTCTAAAATCAGCACCATTTTGAGTGTATGTATTGCTTTTATTTATTTGTTTGTTCGTTTTATCCAATTTTTAGCCCACCCTTCCCGTAGAACAGACTCAGGGTGGGTTATATTATAAAAACAATCAACAGTATATCTGTTCCTTTGGCAGCATTCTTCATGTTGGATCATGGTGAGAACTTACTAAATTAAACTATAGTTCCCAAGTTGCAGTACAAGAATGAGAAAAGAATTTTAATACAATTTAGAACAGTCTAGACTTTAGAACAAACCCGCCCCCCAACAAATCTGGGAGCCAGGCAGGCAGGCAGACATATGGGCAATACCATCTTCAGCACTACTGCCAACTCTCAGGATTAACTGTGCAATCCTAAATAGACATATAGCTTTCAAAACCCATTGAAATCAATGGATGGCAAAGGTTATAATTTTAATTGACATCAAACTGTGATACAAATTTTGTAAATTATTTTTTTTCCTGCTTGGTGGGTTGCTTGGATGGTGGATAGTAGTTGGAGGACAGCAGCAGAAAAAAACATACAAGAATACACATGTGCAAAACACTTGCAAAAGAATTTGGAACAATTTTATTTATTTATTTTAGCTGATTTATATTCCACCTTCCCCATGAATGGGGTGGATTACAACATAAGAGTCACATCATTAATTAAAACATAATTAAAACAGGTAAAAATGGGAATTAAAACAGACTTAAGGATTAAAAGAATTAGACAGCCGATGGCCAGGAATAGATGAAGATACACAATAGGCTACACAGAGGAATGAAGTTGCAACCACATAAAACAAACCACTCAGTGAAAAATAGTATTACAAAATGTAATTAATACAAGGGGGAAAAAGTGCATTTCAGCAACCTCATTATTTTACATACTGCATGTGCATATTTATGCACATATATACAACAGTGTGCAAATAGTCCAAATCATGAATAAGTCCAAATCATGAATAAGTCCAAATCATAAATCCAAAAAGAGCTCCAACGGACCGCTAGCAGAGTAAAGCCCATTTTGGATGGCCAGGGCTTTCCTCCAGGGAGCGTCTTGGAAAACTTGCGGTATATGTGTAGAAAATATTCACAATGTTCTGAAAGATATATCCATTACAAAATTACAAATATACATTCATAACAAATTTATCAGTTTACAATATTTAAAATAACAATGTATCAGGGTACAAAATGCAGGCTCACCAAATCTCTCACAAATTCATGCACAAAATCGGAACGCTGCTGCCTCCATCTGGTCAGCAAGTTAATTTTATCCGAAAAGGGAAAACTTTCCCCAATGTATATACCAATTCACAGGTGTGAGCAATTCACAGGTCCAAGCAATTTAACAGTGAAAATATACAGATCAGTTATCATGACAGTTTTTTTACAGTTAAAATATGTAGGCAGTTTTTAACCCAGAAAACAAGAAAGATCAAGTTCATGATTGAGACCTGAAGGCTCTACAGTTCCAAATCTGTAAATCAGCTTTGCCTCCTGTTGCAACAGAACTTTCTTAGCATCTTGTCTATTGAAGGGATGTGCATTCCATTTATACACAACCATAAATCTTAAGTCTTCAGGTTTATGCCCTGAGGTTCGAAAATGTTCAGCTAGAGGAACATCTTTGGCGTAGTGTTTAATTCTCAAGATATATTCAAGGATTTTGACCTTTATTGGGCGTACAGAGTACTCAAAATAAACCTGGTTGCAAGGGCACCAGATTGCATAGCAACATTTTTTTGTTTGACAGTTTGCAAAGAAATTAAAATGTATAGTGCCCCCTGGCCAGGAATATACAGAGTCAAGGACTGGAGCAGCTGAGTAGAAACTTCTAAGAACTGGACCCATGCAGAGAGGGCTGCGGAAGGGAGGCCAACTTATTTAGATGCCCATAGCCTCAACTAAAGGCCTAGCAGAACAGCTCCATTTTCCAGGCCCTGCAGAATGGTAAAAGGTCCCCTAATCTCAAGGGGGAGCGTGTTACACCAGGTTGAAGCCAGAGCAGAAAATGCCCTGGCCTTGGTCGAGGCTAATAGGATATCTTTCGGGCTGGAGACAACCAGCAGGTGCTGATTGGTTGAGCGTAAAGCTCTTTGGAGCACATATGGGGAGAGACAGTCCCTCAGATATGTCAATCCCAGGCTGCACAAGGCTTTGAAGGTTAGTACCAACACCTTGAAATGGATCCAGCACTCAACTGGTAGCCAATGCAGTTGGCAAAGCACCAGCCAAATGCAAGCCCACACAGGTGATGCAGTCAGCAGACATGCCACTGTGTTTTGCGCCAGCTATAGTTTCCATAACAGTCCCAAGGGCATGCCTATGTAGAGTGAGTTACAGTAGTCAAGCCTAGAAGTGATTATTGCATGGGTCACTGTTGCTAGGTCCTAGGGGAAGAGATAGGGTACTAGCGGCCTGATCTGTCAGAGATGGTATAAAACAGACCTGGCAATAGTGGTGACCTGGGCCTCCACAGAGAGTGAGCATCCAAGATCACATCTAAGCCCTTCACTTTCTGGGCTGCTGCAAGCACTGTGCCATCCAGGAGTGGGAGCATGATACCTGATCCAGTCCTGCCATGACCCAGGTATAGCACTTCTGCCTTTGTTGGATTTAGCTTCAACTGGCTCTGCCATCCAGCCACTTCTTCCAGTGCTAAATTAAACAAAAAAACCCCCCTGAATATCTGAAGGTGCTGCTCACAGTTTGTGATCAAATTGCAATTTGAGCAGATGGGTATTTGGGCATCACAATTTGGGTGGAATTCTTTTGAAAGTGGAATGAGTTCATTAAAGGGTTTTTTTTTTTTTTTGCTACCTTCCCTTTCCCACTTCAGCTCCCTGTGAATTCACCTTATTCTGTTTTTTTCAGCTACACAACCCACCAAGCTGAGTGTAGCACATCAATCCTGTGAATGGTGGCTCACCTAGGAGTCAATACATGTCCTCTTTTTTACATGCCTTGGATTTCCTGAAGACAGGTTTGTCAAGCACCCATTAAGACACTGATGGTGAGTTTTGTTCAGCCCAGTGACTCACAGTTTCTTCAGGCCTTGTATAGTTAGATGATAACAAACATTGAATGAAAGCATTAGGAACATATGCCATAATTAACCCAGGCATATGTTTGCTCAAGGATTTATGGATTGACTGTGCATGAATATTGAACATACTCTCGGAAATGGAGGTTTCCATACAAAGATAGTAGTAGAAAACATTTAAGTACTGTTTTCCTTACTCTACCCTGTAGTGGAAATACAGTACATCGTTTTAAGAAGTTGGGTGGTGTGACACAATTCTCTTCTGTATCGGACTTCCGGGGTTGAAGCTTGGTGAGCTGTCCTGTTTCCCCGTGTGGAACAGACCAGGATCTTTGTTTTTGGACAGAAAAGGCTTTTTAAAGCCTACTGTCTACTTTTTCCAGTAAAGGAAATTGTCTACGGCATGCATGTTTATTTCAAGGGGGATTCACTCTGGCTGACGAAAGATTCCAGGAGGGTTTTTTTTTCGGCTTTGAAGATTCCCCCGATGAATTGCATTCTATCGCCTACAAAGAATCCTTGGAGTCATTAAATTGACATAAACTCACTAAGGCTTCAACTTCCTATGGACTATAACAACATCTGAGATAAAGTGGACGGGATAATGAGAGAATAGACATCGTTAAATAAGGTAACGATCCTTATCTGCTACTCCGGGTTCAATTTAAGCTTGTTAAAAGGGAAGATCTGGGACCCAGAACTATTTTTCAAAGTGGAAAATCAAGAAGAAGTGGAAGGGGGTAGAAGTGGGTTTTTTGGACTCAAAAGAAAGCAGAAAAGTGCAGAAAAATACTTGCTGTTATGAATTCCTGTGGCTTCGGAAAAAAACCCCAGTCATAACAAAGCTGCAGTCTCTCTCCTCAAAACAGGAAGTGACGTTTCCTGTAATCATTATGAGATTTCAATGCTAGAGAGTCAGGAAGTAAGTGTGGAGTGAAGAGGAGCATCCAAGTATCCGGATACTTGCAAGAGTCAGTAACCATAGAGAAACATTGGAGGCTAATTACAGAAAGGCCAAAATATTTTCACTAAATAACTTGAAAGTGAACTATAAAAGGATTCAAAATTTATATAAACAATCCCCTAAGGGCTAAATAACATGGACTATGTGCTTGAAATTGGAAAATAAGCCCTAGAGGGTAAAAGGAAAACTTTTTAAAAAGAGAGGCTTGGAACTTTAAAAATTAATATCTTGAGCTAGGAAGCTTCGAGGACGGCGTTTTTAGGCTTGTTGAAAAGGGCATGCTCTGTTCTGTTAAATGCAACTATCAGATTGGGGAGTAAAGATACCATTTAAAAACCCATTATTTATAATGGACCATCAGTAATGTCTGAGTAAAAGTTGGAATCAAGAATTACAAGGTTAAGAGCTGCCTTAGTGAGCGAGGGTAAAATGTCTAAACAAGTTTATGATCAATTGTACACTATGGAAGGAAGAATATTGAAGGCAATGAGTGATTTAATAACTGGAAGTGAGAAGAAATTAACTAAGGAAATAAACTCCAGTGCAGAAGAGGTAAAGAAAGAATTTAAGAAGGAAATTGATGACTTAAGGAAAGAGTCTCAAGCAATAGCTAAAAAGACTGCTGACACAGAAGTGAAAATTAGAGCTCAAGATGCCACCATTAAGAAAATGCAAGAAAAAGCAATACTACAAGACTGTAAGTTGATGGAGAATATGATTCGGCTAAGGGGAGTGCCTGAGAATGAACAAGAGGATGTGAAGACTCATATTGTCACAATTACAGCTGAATTTTTGGAAGAAGATCCGGAGGAGATGGAGCGTTTATGTGATGATGCATACAGAGTCAATTCAGAGCTTGCCAGAAAGCGTAAACTACCCAGGGATGTTGTGAAACAATTTTGGATAATGATTCAACAGGAGATCTCGAAAATCTTGGGTTATAACATTAGGAGAGCACCAGATGTCTTTCTGGTGGGATTACAAATGGAAAGCTTTCCGAAGCAAGACAGAACATTGTTGTGGTATTTGCTTTCAGCTGCGAGAACACTGTATGCGCAAATGTGGAAGCAAGATAGAATACCTGAAAAATGGGACTGGGCTTTAAAGGTTCTTAACTGGAGTGAAATGGACAAACTTACTAGAATCTTAAATGACATAATTTGGAGAAGTTTAAAGAAGACTGGAGTAAATCCCAAAGTTACGTGGAAATATAATGGAGGGTGAAGAGTCATTTAGTCTTTTATGACAACATTAACTGAACTTTAAATGATAAAGATGAATTGTGATTATTTAGTTAGTAAGATATAGTTACATGGTAATTATACATATATGAGTTAAGATAAGAATAAGATAGCGGGAATTCCGGAGTTGATTTTATAACTATGAGTTTTGTGCGTAATGAATACCAAGCGAATTATAGAGAAAAGGTTATTGAAAAATTACTTTTTGTATAAAAACTTTATAATGGTGAAAAGATATTTAGTAGTGTTTGATAACATTAATTGAACTTTTAATGATAAAGAGGAATTGTGATATTGTGATAAAAGCATTAGTAGAACATGGTTATTTGGTAAACATATATATATGAGAGTTAAGATAGGGGGAACTCTGGAACTGAATCAATAGCTATGAGCGTTGTGTTTAATAAGTGCTAAGTGATTATTACAGAATAGGTTAGTGAATGATAATTTTTTTTTCTTTTTAAAGATTTTACAAGTGTGAATTTACCTTTAATATGCTTTTAATTTGTTTTAAGTACCGGCGGAGGTCATGAATAAGAGTGGGGGGGGGGAGGAAAATATGTAATGTATTGGAGAAATATATTTGAATTTGTAGAGATGAATTTATCTCAATATATTGCAAAATAAAAAGTTTGGTCACAAAAAAAAACAATTCTCTTCTGTATCTAATTAACCTTTTCATCCTATCTTCTGCTAGCAGGTATACGTTTGTTCCCTCTCCTTTGTATTTGGTGATGGTTATATATGTATTTAATAGGCATATGGAGCAGAGACAACTGCAGAAGCTTATCAGCCAGCATTGGGAGAGCCAGTGATGTGCTATCCCTCCCAAGTTTAGTCATTAGAGATAGGCACAAACTGGGAAAATGCAGCTTGGTTCATTTTGTGACTGTTTCATGGTCCATGGTCCTGCAAACTCCACAAAGGAGCCACAGTCCCTTTAAACGGGGTTTGCAAAAAAGCCCCCCAAAACAGCTGAGCAATTGCAGCTGAAGGATTGCAGAAGACAACCCAAATAACAGTGGAGTGACAGGGAGTGCTCATCTGTTTTTTGGCCTGTCTTCTGGAGTCCCTTTAAACTTTAAAGGGACTGCAGAAGACAACCTGAAACTGCTGAGCAGGAGGGAGTGTCTCCATAGCACTCAGTTGTTTTTGTGGTTTTGTAGGGAACAGAAAGCAGGGGTTTAAAGGTACTCAGTCATTTTAAACCCCTACTTTCTGTTTCATCTATGAATTCATGATGAATTTTTCTCTGTGGTTTGGTTCATGCCTATCCCTATTAGTTATGGCTGATTAGGATCACAGGTGCAAGACCTCTTCTTGTAAGAGAGCCTCAGCCAGAGGAAAGCCAAGGAGAGCCAGAGAAGCCAAGCTGTAGAAAGAATGCTTTGTTGGTTAGGATTTGGCAATCTGAATCAGCCGTTCAACCTAATCTATTCAATAAGCAGGACGTCACCCTCCTATGCTCTTTGTCAAACCTAAGCTATTTGTCAAACCAGAAGTTACAATGCAGTGCCTACTGGAAACCCTGTATTTGATGGTGCAGCCCCAAGACAAAGAGATCTCTGTGAACCTAAAGCCTACCCATTTAAAAAGCAGGTGGCCATACACCAGCACCTACTGGAAACTGGTCTCTGATGCTTTTGCAGCCCTTTGAAGATCAAAGGCAAAAGTGGACAGAGTTGGGAGAAGACCGTCACACTCATGAGTGGCTGTTTTTTCACTCCACTACCCCATCAAGACAACTTCCTCACACATCCCTAGGCAGCAGCCAGCATGCTCCAAAATCCCCTCCCCCATCTATATCTGATCCCTCACAGGATACTTGACCTTGTGGTGCCTCATGCTCTGGGTGTCCTCTTCTTGGGGGGCAGGGCATTAGCATCAGATAGAGGCAGATAGTGCTGGCAGACTGAATCTTTATTCTGTCTTTTAGCAGAGGGTGCAAATGAGACCCCCTGTCCTTTGCTGAGGGAGAGTTCCTGGCACCTCTTCCGCTTGCTCCTTTCAACCTGAGTTGCATTCCAGAGACAAACCTGCATCCTGGAGGTCTGTGTGCCCCACCCATTCCATGATGGGCTGATGTTTGGGGCAGGCCACAGGAATCTGCTTGAGACCTCACTGGCTACTAGCCACTGCTGTGCCCAATTGCCCCAAATCGTCCTTGCTTCCTGCTTCTTACTAGCAAGGTACTAATGCCCTCCTCAAGCCTACAGCTAGGAGCTTGTATTTCATTAAATCTTTATCTGCTGCTGTAAGCCTTGTTTTCCTATTTTTAGTACTTATTAGCTGGTGTTTTGTTAATGAACCTTTTTTACCAACAACTTCCATTACAGTTCATTGCTTCCAAATCCAAAAGAACCTCTGCCATTTGGTTAAAAACCTTTGACAAAACTGCTGTGAGAGCCCTCTCAGCCCCACCCACCTCACAGGGTGTCTGTTGTGGGGGAGGAAGATAAAGGAGATTGTAACCCCCCCAGAGCCCCCAATACCCATGGATCAATTCCCTATTATTCTCTATGGGAATCGTTCTCCATAGGGAATAATGGAGTGCCTAGTAGACATTTCCCTCCCCCCACACGCTTTCTAAAGGGGGGGCTCCTTTTCTATATCAGTTACATTCTGCAAGCAAAAATTCTCACATTTTAAAGAACCGATATTCTGAAGATTTTGAATATATGTGTGTAAAGCTGAATTTTGGAAGCCACCTCACAGAGTGTCTGTTGTGGGGGGAGAAGATATAGGAGATTGTAAGCCGCTCTGAGTCTCTGATTCAGAGAGAAGGGTGGGGTATAAATCTGCAGTTGTCTTCTTCTTCTCCCTCCTTCCTTCCTTCTCTCATTTAATCCAGCTAATATGAAACAAACAGGAGACCATAAAGGATATGGGTGGAGAAGAATATAATGGAAAGTTATGACTGATTCCATTAAAGTAAAATGCAGTTGTTTCAAAGGAATTGTATATGCTTACGTTTAAATGATTCTCCACTCTCATTTAATGTTATCTCTAATTATTTTGCTAATACTGCTTTCATTTCCAGCAGATATCAGTGCCAACATGTTTTCTTAACTGTGGGACAATTTCCCCAGTGTTTTCATTCTCAGACTATTAAAAGTAGGTTTTTTTACTTTTTAAAGTGCCTTTAATTGCCACAACTACAGAATTCAGAAGCTATCAGCTGCTGTGAACTCAACATGCCAGATTTAATTAGTCAGTCAAACTCCCTCCCCCCCCATCAGTGGTCTCAAGTCTATTGAATTCTGTGGCCATACACATGTCTAACCCGCCCCCCGCCAAAACCTAATAGTATTTTTTACAGCTAGAGTAGTCTGCCAGATTCTATTATTCTTTCTCTCCAGAGACACTACTGGAGTTAAAAATGGTTGTGTACCTTAAAACATCATTGCTGGCACTCTAGGTGTTTCAACTGAAATAGACTGCTCTTTCTCAGACCTTCATGACAAAATCTCAAAATCACACAGGCTGCTGCCTATTATGAAAGTGTCACAATGAGGTTTCTTGACACCCAGTATATTTTGATCAGTGTATTCTTGCTCTCAATTAATTGCAATATATGCTTTGAAATAAATTGATATTCTGGCGGCAATCACCATCCATTTGTTTGTGTGTTAAGTGTCATCAAGTTGCTCCTGACTTAAGGTGACTCTATGAATTAATGACCTCCAAAACATCCTATTGTTAACAGCCTTGCTCAAGCCTTGCAAACTGAGGGCCATGGCTTTCTTGATTGAATCAATCCATCTCAGGTTGGCTCTTCCTCTTTTCCTGCTGCCTTCAAATTTTCCTTGCATTGTTATCTTTTCCAGTGAGTTTTGAGTTCTCATAATGTGACCAAAGTATGATAGCATCTGTTTAGTTATTTTAGTTTATAAGGAGAGTTCAAGCTTGATTTGGTCTAGAACCCGATTTGTCCTTTTTGGCAGTCTACAGTACCCATAAACTCTCCTCTAGCATCACATTTCAAAGGAATCAACTTTCTTCCATCAGCTTTTTTAATTGTCCAACTTTCTTGTTAACGGGGAATACTAGGGCATAAATAAATGCGATCTTGATCACCAGTGACACATCCTTACACTTTAGAATCTTTACTAGATCATCTTCCCAGTCTCAATTGCCTTCTTTCTTGCTTGTAGTCTCTTTTTTAGTTGATGATAGAGCCAAGGAATAGGAAATGTTGAACAGGTTCAATTTCTTCATTTTCAAATTTTCCCAGTTGTCTTTTTGATGTTCAGCTGTAATCCTGCTTCGACACTTTCTGTTTTAACCTTCAGCAGTAGCTGTTTGGTTCTATAGACAGCTATTTAAAATAGCTGAAAGAGCTCTCTTGGCAGTTATTGCTAAAATAAACAGGCATAAATTTTTTTGTCTCAAAATTATTTAAGGCTGTGAAGGCAGGAACACACCCTTAAGTTCCAGTTTTCCTTTTTAAACACTTGACAGTGATCACTCCCTTTTGCTAGGAGTTATTTCCCTCAGGGTCCTACTAGTCCTACTTTCCTAACTTAGAATCCTCACTTGATCCTCTCTTGACCCTTGACTATGATTAACTGAATTAAAACTAACTGCCACTCTCAACTGTCACTCTTCACTGACACTCTCTACTGTAGAATTCCATTGAATCCCCCGGGACTCAAGGTTATCAGACCAGGTTAAAGCATTAACCATTAACTGCCAATTACAGTTGTCTATCTTAGCTTTACAGTAACCTACGAGATAGATTAAGCTAAGAGAGTTACAATATTCAGTGGATTTCATGATGGAGCAGAAAAAAACTGAACTCTGATCACCTCACTGCATCCATAACACTACCCATTATTCTGATGCTTCCTAGTCTTGGTACCTATGATATGCTTTGCTACAGAGTTTGCATGAATGAGAGATTCCCATACATTTAAATGAATTTTTATTACATGTGCTGAGCAGAAGTGCCACGGAAGATGATGGAGGCAGTTTATGCTCACAGGAGTTTTCTGCATATATCAGATCTCCAAGAGGTGTTGTATCATGGCTGGCTATATGTGTGTATTGTGTGGCCAGTTTAATGTAATGGTTAGAGTGACAGTAGGATTTGGAGACCCCAGTTTGAATCCTCACTCTGCCATGGAAGCTCATTGGGTGACTTTGGGCCAATCACTTGGTTTAACCAAATTCACAGGATTTATGTTGTGAAAATTAAATTTTATGAGTGTGAGGCTCATCTATGCCCTCCCCCCACGGGGTGTTGTTTCCGTGACTCTGGGAGGGGCAGGGTCACTTGTGGTCTCAGAAACGGAGGGTAGAGGGGTTAACTGTACCCCTCTAATGCCTCCTGTGGAACAGGGTGCGGCTTCTCTCTATGTGTGCACAACCATCTCCATGTCTTCCTCCCCAGCCAGCAGGATGCTTCCCCCTTTTATACCCCTTAACACCTCTGTCCCCAGTGCTTCCACCCCCACTCCTCTGGCCTCCTATCACTCAGCCTCCCCTTCTCCCTATTGGCCTGTGCCCCCATCTCCATCGGCTCTCCCTGCCCCTGTACTCTGGACAAGAAGCTACTGTTAGGACATAATACAGAGAAGCAGAATCGTTTTTATTTGGCAAAAATGTCAGACAATTTTGTACTTTATTTTTCTATCTTTTTGTACTTTATTTTCCTATCTTTTTAATCTGTATTAATCTCTGTATTATGTCCTAACAGTAGCTTCTTGTCCAGAGTACAAATTGTGCATCAAAACAAATATATATTGTGGCACACCCATTTGTTTTAAAACCAACTACGTATTTTCATGAACCACACAGTCACAAGCTTTGCTGTAATCTAGAAAACACAAACTGATTTTCTTCTGAAATTTTCTGGTATGCTCCAGTAACTAAAATAAATTTGCAATATGACTAGTGTGTTGTTCTTTTCTAAATCTGGTTTGAACATCTGGGTTTTCTTATTCCATATATGATAAAAGTCTTTGTTGTAAAATTGTGACCATCATTGTACTTGTGTGACTATCCAACAATTGCTGCAGATGTCTCCTTTTTTCAGAATTGATATGTAAATTTTTTCCAGTCTGTGAGGTGTTGTTTTATTTTCCATGTTTGTTGGCATATTCTTGTTAAGATTTTGATGGACTCTATTTCTATAGCTTGGAATAGGTCTACTGATATCCCATCTACTCCATGTGATTTGTTTCTCTCACTTCATCTTAGTGAAGTTTTTACTTCACTTTCTAAAATGAGATGTTCTTCAAAAGGAATCTGTCATCTTTTCAGCTTTTTTGTATAGTTTTTCAGTCCATCGCCCCATCCTTTCTTTCTTTATGTTGTCTGAAAAATGTTATGATGATCTTGCCTTCTTCCCTCCCTCACATGCAGGATTGTCCCTTCTGTCTTCTTTCTCAACTGAGCAGTCCTATTATCTACTTTCTTCTTATTTGTTTGCCTAAGACTGTCCAGTAACTTTTCTAGAATAAAACACTTTATTATCTGTCTGTCTTTCTAGATGCTGGCCTAGCCCAGGGAACTGAGGGAAGAGACCAAAATCACCTTCTTATATTCTGCTTTTGAAATGTATAAAGTGAACAGATAATAAACCTGAGGTAACTTTGTATTCACACAAATACCAAATAATTTGTTGCCTATAAGTAACTTTCTGCTGTTGAACAAGGTCTTTAAAACTTTGAGGACTGTTACCATATATGGAATAAGAAAACCCAGATGTTCAAACTGGATTCAGAAAAGAACAAGACACTAGTCATATTGCAAATTTATTTTAGTTACTGGAGCATGCCAGAAAAGTTCAGAAGAAAAGCAGATCTTTCTATGTGATGTACATCATAGATGGACCTGGATATGCAAAACCCAAATCCAGTTTTCTTCTGTAGTCATCACAAATTACTATTACTTAAACTCACAATCCTGGCTCAGTGAATCCTTTAAGTGCTCCTTTCAGATCTATCTCAACTGAAGCAAGCTGGCCTGGCAAAGGCTAGGTTCTTCATTAGTTTCTAGCATTACATAGGATACTAAAGTTTCATTCCTGCTTTAAGCAAATGTAAATGAATGAAAATCAGAAATAGACATATGTCCTTGTTTTCTTCTGCTGCTTTTTAGACATATAGGTCATAAGAGTTTTTAAAATAAATGCCATTTATATGAGACACTTTTTCCAGACTAAATCAGTTATCTCACTGTAAACCTGCAGTTATTTGCTTGAAAGCAGGGTTTTTTTGAGCAGGAATGCAGTTCCAGCTGGCTTGGCATCAGGGGGTGTGACCTAATATGCAAATGAGCTTCTACTGGGCTTTTTCTGCAAAAAGCCCTATGCTAAACACTGGTGATGCCAGGGGGTGTGGTCTAATATGAAAATGAGTTCCTGCTGGGCTTTTTCTACAAAAAAGGCCCTGCTTGAAAGTAATATGTTTCACAACAAGGCTTCGTTCAAAGTACTTTCTCCAGTTTATAATGTGCTATCAGTATCTCCTTCTGAAGTACTACTGTGCACACAGTGAGAATTTCACAGAGGTTGGGCCAGATGGTAAAAGATACTTCAGCACCAATTACAAATCTAAAGACAAGAAACAACTGACTGCATGTTATGTACGTAAATATCTTTCTTGAATAACACTAACAAAAGGATTAGATGCAGTGCTGATTCTTATTGGTTATTTCTACTGATTATATTTCCAATACTTTTAAAAGGCCCTGTATGGCCTAGGACCTGCCTACCTTAGGGACCGTCTGTTCCCCAGAGGGTACTTAGATTGGAATCTCAAAATCTACTAACAATCACTGGGCCAAAGGAGGCCAAATTAAAGACCACTAAAAAGAGGGCCTTCTCGATTGCAGCCCCCCACTGGTGGATTCAACTACCAGAGGAAGTGAGGCCTTGAGGGACCTTGTCCAGTTCCACAAGACCTGTAAGACCACTCTCTTCCGGCTGACTTTCAACTGATGCTGAGGCTGAATCGTAGGAAAATTGAAGAAATACTGTCACCATTGAAATTGAAATTATATGACATCAGAGACTAGCACCAAAATATTTGCACTGTTTTAATTATTGAATGTATAATTTTATAATATGTATGGTTTTAATTTTTTGTTGTGGTTTTATACTGTGAGCCGCCCTGAGCCTGCTTCGGCAGGGAGGGCGGGATATAAATCAAATCAAATAATAAATAAATAAATAAAATCAGGTTGCTTGTGTGGTTTTCCACTGTTGGGGTTTTGCTGGTATTAAATCATATGGAAATTAAAAGAAATGTTTATTTCAGTGGCAGTGATACCAGTGAATGTATGCATTACTTATAACTAGATATGCTATCTAGAGATCTGCATTCAAATGTTTCTAGTCTGAAAATATATAAAAATTATCTTGGTACAGTTTGGATATATTTAGGTTTTTTTTAAAGATATGTATTTGGGAAGCCAGGGTTCCAGAACTTCTCCCATTCTTTGCTGCCCAACCCCCCCCCCCCCGGATATTTCAGTGCCCCTATGTCTTGGTATCAGCTTGCCAGGCTACTTTAGGTAAGATTTGGGCAATTTCATTTTTTAAAAAAGTTTGCTCACTGCTGTGGCTTGTTGGCTTGTGCTGGGTGCAGAGGTATTTATATAGATCCTTGCATTTTTCATAGGTAGAGATTATCACATTTTACACAGGTTGATATTCTCATGGTTTACATTGGTTCAGATTATTAGGTTTTACATAGATTCAGAGTCTCAGGTTCAGATTCAGTAACCCTTCTAGTAGTGATTCTATGGGGGAAGATTCTCATGCTGTACACTTTTCATGCCTCTTCCCTCCATAGGCAACAATGGAGGAAGGCTGGGAACACCTTGTTCATGGGCCCATAGTCTTGGATTTTTTTGGTTCAATTGACTTGAAATTTGGGTTATTTCAAAAAGCAGACACTAGCAGCTCCCCTGCAGTTTTGGTTCCAGTACCTTAAAAACACCCCTCACACACACACCCTGTAAAATTTCCCAATAGGGAATAATGGAGCTGAAAAATATCAGAAATCTGGAAAAAATCCAGAAAACTGGTACAAGATGAATTTCAGGAAACTGGACATGCTGATATCTTTTGGCTCTAATATATTGAGATTCCAAAGATACTGTTTTGTGTGTGTTTTGCTACACATATCTAATGCTATCACTTTGTCTAATCTTAATTCTGAGATTATAGAAAATAATGTCACTTGGCTACATGTTTCACTTGAGTAAATTTAAGTAACACCAAAAAAACCGCTTTTCCCCGTGGAAGCCCCATTCAACAGAAAGAACAAAAATTGTCAATTCCAGCAGGAACTCTATCATAATTTGGCATGCGAAATACCTTCTTTTGTCTTTCTATTTCCTGTTTCAATTAGTGCAGTATTTCTCTCTGCATTTGTTCCTTAATCTCCATCTAGTTCTTGACCATCTTCATTGTCATTCAACACTCAAATATCTCTTTTCTTCATGCCACATGTGAATATAATTTATATAAAACAGAATATTGAAGAGAAAGAATGTAACATTTCCTGTCTCATTTTAGACTGATTTAAACACAATCTTCTAAAGATTTTTCATCTGTAGTTTATTAATGACTCTGAACAGTTGAAACTATTGGCTAAAGGTGATCTTGCACAGATCTTCTTCGTGGTCTCTGTGCATCACACTGATGGGATATAGGCGCCTGCGCCGATCTCGATCGGTATTCTTGAAAGCTGCGGATTTCCGCGCCCCGGACCCAGTGCGCATGCGCAGAAGCCCCACCGCGCATGCTCACAGGGACCGGAGCGGACATCCCGCCAGTTCTCTTCTGACCGCCGTTCGGATCAGTCGATCTTTCAACCACGGTCGGTAGAACCCTTCTTGGAAGTTGCGTTATTACTACGGACTTTTAGGACTTTGACTTTTATACTCTTTCTAACTACTATAACCTTCAAGGCGAGCGAAGCGGACTCTTTTCGGGGAAAATCCCCTCAGCCTTTGTCCTTTCCCGCCTCCCCCCCCCCCCCAGTCTCCATCTCCCCGCATGGAAAAACGGTGGGGATTTTTTAAGAGGTGCGCGAACTGCGGCAGTAAGATTGCCCCCCCGGACAGACACAATCTTTGCCTCTTCTGCCTGGGGGAAACTCACATACCTGACACGTGTGTGCACTGCGCGAAGTTTTCCCGCCAGACGAAGAAGAATCGAGCAGGTCGCTTGGCAGCAGCGTTAATAGAGAAAGCGCTATCGCCTAAGAAAATGTCGACGGTGACACACAAGCCATCGACATTGGAGTCGGTCGGTACCGACAAGAACCCTTCCGACGCCGATTGCCCCACAAAATCGGGCTCGGCATCTAAGTCGGACTCCTCCACTCCTGCAAAACGGCTAAGGGAGGAGAAAGGGCCCCATTCGGAAGCGAAGAAGCGGAAGAAGTCCGACAAACATTGGTCGGCCGCGGCTTCGCTCCCGACATCACCATCAGAATCGGTAGCGAAGGTGCCCCCCTTGAAGCTGTTCGCTTCACCTCGCCACCGACTAAGCCCTCCGGTGTTGGCTTCGATGTCCACGCAGATTGCTATCTCTTCGGACTCTGATCGAGACTTAGACCTGACTCAATGGTCGGGGACAGAAGATAGCCCACCTGAGATACATACAGTGGAGGACTCTGCTCGATCCCGTACACCGGTCCAAGACCCATCACACAGTCCTGAACAACGAAACCGCAGCCCGAACAGAGGTCGGTCCACCACACCTTGACGCGGAAGCCGCGGGCGGGACTATTCAGACAGTCCTCGGCGTCGACACCACTCCCGGGATTCAGAGGAAAAATCCCTTCACAGGGATCGTTCCCCACTTCGAAAGCCACCGCCACCGATGTCATGAGACCAGAGACAGTGGCAATACCTGTACGGTTCTTGCCCAATGCCATCTATGTTTCCATGGTTTCCCCCGAGGCAACTAGACTGGGACCAACATTCCGAAGCTTCGGGTAGGTCCCGTATGTCATATCGGACCCCAAGGCATACACCTTTGGCATCGATATCGAAACCACCGGCCACATCTCCCAAGACTCGAAAAACCTCCCCGCGCTCTCGGAGCACGGAGCGACGTAGAACCCCAGAGTCACCGAAGGCACTGGAGTCTCCTAAACATTCCTCCGAGCGCTCGGAGTCGAGGGAAGGTTCCCCCGGGTCGGAGGAGGTTTCGCTGCAGGAAGAACAAGGCGCCTCCTCCCCAGATGAGCCATCCCCATCCAACAAGGTGGGCGAAGAACAGCCCATATCCCCCTCTGAGGACCTGAAATCCTATGGGGACTTAGTCAAGAGGATGGCCCATACCCTAGTGCTACCGACAGTCCAACCGAAGCCAGTGGTAACCGACGTCTTCGACGGCGTCCAACTTGACACCTCGACGGCTGTCGCCCTTCCTCTCACGACGGTTATGTTACACACTGCTAAGGCATCGTGGGACAAACCGGCGTCGACCCCGATAAGCTCCCGCAGACTGGACCACATGTACCGAGTCCAGGAAACCACGGCAGAGTTTTTGTTCAACCATCCAAAACCAAACTCTGTCATCGTAGCTTCATCTTCGAAGGCGAGAAAGACCCACGCTTCTCCCCCAGACAAAGAGGGGAAGAAGTTGGACAATCTAGGCAGAAGATTCTACACCGCGGGCTCTCTTGGCGTGAAAGTCGCTAATTACGGGGCATGTATGGGTCGATATCAATATGCCTTATGGGAACAACTGTCCAGCTTGCCAGACTTATCTGAGCAAACCAAGCAGGCAATGAAGAAAATTCAATGGGAAGGTATAACATTGGCCAAGCAACAAATTAATTTGTCAAAACACGCTGGTGACATCTCAGCGAAAACACTTACCTCAGCCATCACGCTGCGACGCCACTCTTGGTTGAGATCGACAGCACTCCAGCCAGATACTCAATCATATGTCGAGGATCTCCCCTTCGATGGGAATGGTTTATTCAGCTCTAGTACAGACTCTGTATTGCAAGAGATGGATAAAAGCATTAGAACATCACGAAATTTAGGGGTTCCCGTCTCAACCAGATCCCAAGGTAAACGTGGCTGGACCAAGCCATGGAACAAGAAACTATTCCCCAAACAATCCAGTGAGCAGCAATGGAGACCCAAGAGCTCCACAGGCTATCAAAAACCTCCATACAACCCGAAGTCAAAGTATTCTCTGACTTCAGCTCAGACATCTAGACAGAAGGGGAGTAGACCATCCAAACAGGGCCTTTGACTGCCTCTTCCCCTGTTTCTCCCCCTCCCTCAGGTACCAGGACCATACCAGGCTTCTCCCATATTTCCAGGCGTGGTCTTCAATTACAACAGACAGATGGGTTCTAGCGATAATCCGGCTGGGTTATCAAATCGAATTTTGAGAGAACCCCATAGTTCCCACGGTCGTTCACACCAAAACATCTCCCACTCTGCAGGCAGAGGTTCAATCCCTCCTCCAAAAGGACGCAATCGAACTGGTCCCAACCAGCCAAGTGGGCCAAGGCTTCTATTCCCAATACTTTACCATTCCCAAGAGGGACGGGGGCCTTCGACCCATTATGGACCTACAGGGCCTGAATTGTTTCATACCACACCAAAAATTCAGAATGATCTCCCTGCCAAACATCCTGCCTCTACTCAACCGAGGGGATTGGATGGCCACGTTGGACCTGCAGGACGCCTACTTTCACATAACCATACACCAAAACCACAGGAAGTTCCTCAGATTCTCGATAGGAAATACCCACTATCAGTACAAGGCCCTACCCTTTGGCCTCTCTACGGCACCAAGGGTTTTTACAAAGACTATGGTGGTAGTAGCGGCCCATCTACGACTTCAAGGGATTACCATATTTCCCTATATCGACGACTGGTTGCTAGTGGCAAGTTCCAAACCTCTTCTATTGCACCAGATAGACGTCACTTTAAACCTCTTACAGAACTTAGGCCTACAGGTCAACTTAAAGAAATCGGCACTGCAACCCTCGCAAAGGGTGCAATTCATAGGGGCCATTCTGGACTCACAAGCCTGCAGGGCATTCCTTCCCACACAGAGAGCGGAGGACATTGCATCACTAATAAAAGTGTTTCTAACAAGCTCCACAGTCACTGCGTTCCAAGTTCAACGCCTCCTAAGCTTAATGGCAGCGACCACAGCAGTCATACGCTTTGCCAGATTCCACATGCGGACACTGCAGCTGTGGTTTCTTCGAGCCTTCAACTGTCAAAGGGACCCTCCTTCACTAAAACTCAAGGTTCCAGAGACAGTACTGTGCACCCTGGCCTGGTGGCAGGAGAGGGAGAACCTTCTCCAAGGAGCCCCCTTCCACAGGAAAACCCCTACCCTGACCATAACAACGGATGCGTCCTTATGGGGCTGGGGAGCGCACGTAGACGACATGTGTGTGGGGGGCAGATGGCCTCAGAACCTGCTACGTTACCACATAAACTTTCTGGAGTTATTGGCGATCCATCATGCCATTCTTTCATTCAGACCCTTGGTCACGGGATGGACAGTTGCGGTCTTGACAGACAATACCACCGCCCTGGCTTACGTGAACAGACAGGGGGGCACGGTTTCGAGGAAACTATGCTTCCTGGCACTGAGGATCTGGGAAATTTGCAGAGCATTGGACACAACCCTAGTTGCCGCCCATCTACCGGGCAATCTGAATGCCTGTGCGGATTACCTCAGTCGCGGAGGAGCCACACTCCACGAGTGGGAACTCAATTGGAAGTTCCTTCAGCCGGTGTTTCAAAAGTGGGGCACACCGGAAGTGGATGTCTTTGCCACACGCAGCACCTCCAAGTGTGAAAGGTTTTGCTGCAGGGGGGGTGCAGACCCGATGTCGCTGGGAGACGGGTTACTAGTCTCCTGGGCTCACAGACATGTGTACCTTTTTCCACCGATCCCGCTAATTACGAGGGTAGTTCACAAGATTTGCTGCGAACACCCCAGAGCGATCCTCATCACACCGTGGTGGCCCAGACAACAATGGTTCCACCTGGTGCTGAGGCTGTCCCACGGAACGTTTCATCAGTTCCCAATGAACTCAGATCTCCTGCTATCTCACGGAGGTCGAGTGATTCACCACGACGTGCCTCACCTGAAATTAACCGCCTGGAAGCTGGAGTGACGGGATTGTCTGATAGAGTTTTGAATGTCATGTTAAACAGCAGAAAATCCTCTACCAGAAAGTCGTATGAGTACAAATGGACTAGATTTGTCGAGTTCGTGGCGGGAACTGGCAAAGAACCCAGAACAGCGGGTCTCCCGCTGATCCTAGACTTCCTACTCTCACTGCTAGATAGAGGACTGGCTGTATCGTCGGTGAGGGTGTATTTGGCAGCAATATCAGCTAACCACGAGCAGGTAGAGGGCTATCCTGTGTTCTCACACCCTGACACTAAACGGTTCCTCAGAGGGCTGCTGAAGTTGTACCCAGCGGTGCGGGACCCAGCCCCATCCTGGGACCTTCCAGGAGTGTTGCAGGCCTTAACAGGGAAGCCGTTTGAACCTATGGTGACGTGCTCCCTACAGTTATTGTCGTGGAAGACAGCTTTTCTGGTGGCGGTTACCTCCGCTCGTAGAGTAGGCGAACTAGCAGCATTACGCTGCGATGACCCATATTTGAAGTTCAGGGCTGAAGGAGTGTGGTTACGCCCTGATGTTACCTTTCTCCCGAAAGGGGCATCTTCGTTCCACCTAAACTCAGAAATATGTCTACCGATATATTTTCCGAATCCAAGCACAGACCTGGAGCGGAAGCTCCATACCCTGGATGTAAAAAGGGCACTCTCATTCTACTTACACAGGGTAAGGCTGGGACGTAAAGACCCTAGACTCTTTGTCTCATATTCCACAGCATCGCGAGGTGTGAGAGTTTCATCACAGAGAATCTCTAAGTGGATAACGGAGACCATAAGACTATGTTACCTGTTGAATAAAAAACCCCTACCGAGGCAGATCAGAGCTCACTCTACTAGAGCCCTGGCGACTTCGACAGCCTTCATGAGAGGGGTACCTTTGAGAGACATTTGCGACGCTGCCACGTGGTCCTCCTCGTATACATTTGTTAAACACTATGCACTGGACCTGAACTGGCGTCGGCGTTCATCAGTGGGCCGTGCTGTTCTTCAAGAGGCTTCTCGCTGATGGACCGTTGCACCCTCCTCCAGGTAGGAAGCTGGCTTGCTAGTCTCCCATCAGTGTGATGCACAGAGACCACGAAGAAGATAAACAGGTTTCCTACCTGTAACTGATGATCTTCGAGTGGTCATCTGTGCAGTCACACTACCCGCCCTCCTTCCCCTCCGCTGCCGGTCCATCGCTAGGGTTTATGCAGCGGTCAGAAGGAACTGGCGGGATGTCCGCTCCGGTCCCTGTGAGCATGCGCGGTGGGGCTTCTGCGCATGCACACTGGGTCCGGGGCGCGGCAATCCGCAGCTTTCAAGAATACCGATCGAGATCGGCGCAGGCGCCTATATCCCATCAGTGTGACTGCACAGATGACCACTCGAAGATCATCAGTTACAGGTAGGAAACCTGTTTTTCTCGACCATGATTTCTCAGAAATAAATACTATTGATTTTATGGAAAAACAGAGAAAATCTGGCATAGCAATGTCCCTAGCTTTTCTGAAAGATGCTTCTTCTCTGTTTGCCAAATTTAGGATGCCACTTCAGTTGCATGGAGGAATGAAGCCCAGCTACTTTTATGGCACTGTGCTATGGAGAATCTGACACTGACATCCTGCTATGACTTCAGCAGTGCTTTGTTGCATAAAGTAGTGTTAAGTTACTGGAAGTTTTTTCTTGAGTCTGAGAGGCAAAAATAGCCTTGCATTTCTAAGAACTATGTAGCACTTCAATTATAAACATATTAATTTACAGCAACTTTTTCCAGAATCAACCTACTATGGCTCAGTGGTACAGCATCTGCTGTGCATGCAGAAGGTTCCAGATAATCAGATGGGAGACGATGTGAAAGATGTCTTCCTGAGAGTCTTCAGACCTTGATGGACCGATTCAGGATAAAGCAGCGTCAGGTTTTCATGGAGGCAAACTAAACTTTGATTTTACTTTGCAAGGAATATGCAACCCATATAATACCAACACTTCATGATGGTTCCAGTCTTAAGACTAAAGTTACGTTTTTGGGTGAGTTGGGTTGGGTTTCCCTAGACCTGGTTCAGCTTTAGGAGAAAGTATTTTTAAATCCCCCAGGAGTCTAATTCATCTTGGAATTATGGCATGAGGGAAGGAGAGGTTCCTGCCTTTCCTATCCACAGTGTTGCACCACCCTGAAACAGTCCCAAAAAGAATTTATTCACATAACTTTGGAGCTGCACAAGCTCAGAATGTTTCATGTGCAGTTCCAAACTCCCTACAGGTGCTGCTGTGGATTGGGTAAACCCTATGAAGAGGAAGGCAGGAGCCTTATACTACAATTTCAAATTGAGAATTCCAACACAACCTGTCAAAAATGTAACGTGTAGTTTGGCCCTAAATTAGTTTCCACCAAAGCTACAATTTAAATAATCTCAGCCAAAGAACAACTGTAGCAGCAAGTTTTCAAATGCAATCAGGTTTTAAAGAGTTTAATATATCTTCATCAACTATCTCAACTCTTTCATTTTTTAAAGATTTCTAATAGTAAACATGTATCTGAATCTTAGAAATAATCTTTGCTTGACTGATCACACACATCTGTATTTCTATGAATGAGTCTCAGTTATACTCAATAAGTAAATCAGAAAGGCAAATAGCTGTTTTATGAGGTTATGCCCAATTAACATAAAAGGACCTAGAGACTAAATGGTAATAGGTTCTCTGTCGAGTTTTCCCTTTTCCAATTGTTTAGCAAATGAAATAGCAAAACAAAAAAAGCGTGGCACATATTAAAATTGCCTGTGATTTACTAATGCCATTTGCCTCGCTTGTCTTATGCCAGGTATTTTTCTTCTAATGGAGCTTTAAACTTTAGCTGTATTCTGATAAAGATTTCATTGAACTCCATCTGGGATTTAGTTAATGGCCTCTTATTCTCACATGTACAGAGAGTACTGCAGGCTGAGCAAGCAATAGCACATTTAATAATATCAATGCCAACAAATCCAAGAGGAAAAATATAAGTTAGTCTATCATTTAAAAAAAATGGAAAAACAAAACCAAGAATTCTCTAGAAAAGGTACATTTCTTACTGGCTGGAGAGCTTTCAAAACTTTATCATAAGGGGTTTTTTTAAGTGTAGCATCCTGAATTTATGGCTCAGTGACAGCAAGAATGCCTACAGACACAGTGTCAGCAGCATTACATCAGCCCAGATTAATATACACTCACTCCTTTATAGAGGATCTAGGTATGGTTGCTTTTGCTCTGGTGCTCAGTAGATTGGCCTTCTGCAGAATGCTTTATGTGGAACTGCCACTGAAAACTGGTACTACAAAACCCAGCTTCTGAACTATAGCCAAATCAGTATCATTTTTGAAGAAAGACCCATTACTACTGGTCCCATCACTTGTCATACTGCATTTCAGTCGTGGGGGTATTTTTAGTACTACAAAACCCAGCTTCTGAACTATATAGGGTTGCCAAGTCCAATTTAAAAAATATCTGGGGGCTTTGGGGGTGGGGCCAGGAGACTTTGGGGGCAGAGCCAGGAGACATTAGGGGTGGAGCCAAGATCAAGGCTGTGGCAAGCATAATTGAACTCCAAAGGGAGTTCTGGCCATCACATTTAAAGGGACGGCACACCTTTTCAATGCCTTCCTTCCATAGGAAATAATGAAGGATAGGGGCACCTTTTTGGGGGGCTCATAGAATTGGACCCCCTTGTCCAATCGTTTTGAAACTTGGGGGATATTTTGGGAAGAGGCACTAGATGCTGTACTGAAAATTTGGTGCCTCTACCTCAAAAAACAGCCCCCCCAGAGCCCCAGATACCACAGATCAATTCTCCATGATTTTCTATGGGAATAAATCTCCATAGGGAATAACAGAGTTCCCAGCAGACATTTCCCTCCCCTCCCCCCGCTTTCTGACGACCCTGAAGCGGGGGGGAGGGCCTCCAAACCGGGGGATCCCCTGCCCCCACCTGGGGATTGGCAACCCTAGAACTATAAGCAGAGTCAAACAAACATGATTGTATTATTCCAGACACTGTTATAATACAGTGCACACTGTACATAATTATGCAGGTTCCTTTTTTCTTGGTGTGACCAGTGGGCTGCTTATGAAGTAGCCTAATTAATTTTTATTAAATTTTGATTGTCATCCAACAATGTTAAGCACAGGTCCCATTGTACTTCGTGGAAGAGACTGACATATGTGTTTAACTCTTCCATTAAGTGGCAGGAGCTAAAACTACTCAACATTAGCTGGATCAGGGCCAGTGTGCTATTATTCATAGGAAATAAGGTATTATGAATGATCTCATTAAGGTACTGATCTTCAAGGTACTGCAGAACATTAGCTTAATATTACTAGACTCAATATTGAAATGTGCATATAATTTTAAAAAACCCTAAGTAGCAAGCACTAAAAGCCAATATTGGCTTGTGTTTTCTTATGTGAAATTACCTCACATTTCCCGGAGGAGATGTTAGACAGTTGCTATTGTGTTCCATTTGAATGTAATCATGGATGATAACACAACATCAGAACATTAAAAAATGAGAACAAACCGCGACATTATGTCTGCCAAGGTCTTGTTTTCTGCTAATTTGTTGCCAGAGTTCTTAAGACTTTCTCCCCCTTTCTGGTAAGGCTCATTTCCCCAACACCTAAAAAAACTATCTTAATTAAAGCAAACTTTTAGTCTTAGAAGCTTTTTGCCATAAATATCCATGTCAGAAAATTTTTAAAAGCTGCAGCTCTGAGAATCATTCCAGGTTTTATGTTACTTAACTCTTTATTTCCAACAAACAAGGACTTAGATGAATCTAGTCTCATGAAACTGTGGGCAACATGAAACATTATTTTCATGTACATGTAAGATTTCTGTTTATCTTATAATAGAAATGTTACTAATGTTTTCGTAAATGCATACTATGCAGGTGCTCATATCAGACAATCAGGAATGGTAACTTCAGACAATAATCCAATAGGTGGTAATCTTCTGTTTGCTGACACATAAATTGAAAAATAACCCATATATTCCACTACTATTTTCAACCCCAATTCAGTTGATAAAGTATGTATGATTATTTTATCTCCTTGCTACAAAACTAAAATAAAATTCTGTTATTTGTTGCCAGATGGATGAGATCAAAATGAATCTTTTAAATGGAAGTGATGGTATTTTGTGAAATCGTTTTTAGCTTCCCAGTTCAAGTTTTGAAACAGATATATTTATTTGTCTTTTCTTGCATAAGCTCAAAGCAGCAAATATAAAATCAATAGCCACCAGAATTAAAAAAGCAATGAAATATATTTAGTTAGCAGAAGTCTCAAAGGTTTTAAAGCCTTCAAAGCAAGCAGTGAAGAAAATTCCTTGATTACAGTGTGAATCTTTGAAGCTTCAATTATAAACCTAGCAGCAGGTATGGATATTAATGATTACACAGTAAATTAATCAGCCAGATAAAGATGGCACAGGGGTTGAGATAGGAAGAATTTGTCTCAATGGTATGTGTGTCATGTAGAGCTTTATAAGTTAAGCCCACATCTTGAATTGTTTTTCTCTCTGTTCTGTTTCTCCAAGGAATTCAGGGCAACATAACCATGGTCTATTTTATTCTTGCAACAGCCCTGAGTTAGTTTAGGTTGGGAGAGACTGATTGATTGATCACTGATTGTTATGGCTGAGTGGGCATTTGAACTCAGTCTGCCTTCAACCACTAACCACATTGGCTCATTGTGCCCAGAAGCACACCAGCAGGCAATGCACTTGGTGAAGCAAAGGCTGCAGATATTCCCTTCTCCTGATATTTAACTAAGGATCATTTTGTACCAGCTGAAGCTTCTGAGTCACCTTCAAAGGCATTGCCATGTAAGGGAAGTTATAATAGTCAAGCCTGGAAAATAGAAAAATGTGGAAGAGTGAGGCAAGGTTCTTGTCCTTCAAGATGAGACACAGTCTGTGCAGCAGATATAATTGACAGAAAGTTGCTCTAGAGACCACAGTAACCTGCTCATCAAAAAGCAAGGATCCAGAATGTCATCACTGCTACATTCATGTATTGAAGGAGCAATCTCTATCCTAGTGATTTTCAGACTATTTAACTCTTGTAAGGTTAATGCCATCTTGGACAGATCTAAGCCTCTGTTTTTATAATTGACAGAAAGTAAGCTGTCAAAAAAAGCAAACTCCCCTCTCATTTTTATCTAATAAAATGAACCTTTTCTGTAAATAGCAGTTATTTTTGAAGCAGGACTTTTCAAAGGTCTTATTTGTTTTGTGCTCTGTATTTTTTATTCATTGCAAAAGTAGATCATGGGTCTTGAAGTTTATTTTTCAGACCTGCAAATAATTCCTGTAATAAATGTCATGAACACATAGACATAAACATGCTTTCCACAAACCTAGATTCTTTTATCTTGCATTACTAAAACCAATGCAGACCAATATGTTCACCTTTTCACTCACACAACAGTTTAGTTAGAGATCTATGTGTAAAATGTAAGGCTCCTCATTATGGCATTGTATATCCCCAGAAATGGTGAAAACCAAATAACAACTTTAGTGTATCATAAAGCCAGATCCTGTTTTGTCAGACACAGATGCTATATATGTGGTTGTTTTGGCTGCAAAAGATTAACACAGCTATTCGTCTGACTCTGAAGGATCTTGCTTTTAAGAAGACTTTCATTTCTCATTCTTTCTAGGGTGAGTTCTTTGGGGATATGCGGGTGAAAATGTGGGATAGGTAGCTGTCAGAATATTGCATAATAGCTTCAATTATACTAGCTTCTCTGCTGGCAGGAGAATGGAGGGAGGCAATCTTCCTCTCTGCAGCCACTACCCTCATTACTTTTTCTCCATGCTACTCCCTCAGTAGGTCAAAATGGGCCTTCTTCCATGTGCCAGTGGAAGACCTGTCAGATCCAACTGTATGTTATGTAGTATGGAACAGAAATGTGTCTTGACTAATATCATACAAGTGTACAAAGTACTTCACACATACAAAATCTTGTTGTGATCTTTACAACAACATGGTAAGGTAGGTGAATATTAGGGTGATAACAGGCATTTTAAGCCACCCCAGGGATGGGAGGCAGGCAGATAAAGAAGCACATCCACATGTGCACATCTGCCTGATGTCACCATCCCACCCCCAAGTTGCCCCAGCTTGCTGGGAGCCAACTCAAAAGCAGGGCATCTCTGAGGCACCTCCCTGGCCATCTGGAAGGTGGAGAAGCACCCAGAGAGTGCTTGGGAAGTCGCAAACAGGGTACGCGAGCATCCAGATTCTCCCTGGGGTACTTGTGGCCTGTTCCTCTTCTGAGTGCCGTCTGGACACTCTATTTCCAGTCGGATCGATGTTGCATGGATCAATGTTGCAGGGTCTGACTCAGATAAATAAGGAGCCAGCTGGTAGGCCTGGCATAGGTGAAAAAATGCTGCCATGCTACCATGGACATTTATCCAATGATAGTGCAGAATCCAACCATACCCAAGGCTCTTTACAGAATATACAGCTGTCAACTGAACACCATCGAATCTCAGGAGTGACCCCACCCCCAGCTAACATCTCAGTCTTTCCCAGCCAAATGACTTCCATTTTGGATAGATTCAACTTCAGCCAGCTCCCCCTTAACCATTAGACTACCATTTCCAGGCACAAGTGCTAAAAGCCCTGCTGCTGGCTGCTTATCATCAGTCCTGCTGCTGACTGCTGAGTGTCATCAGCATATGGATGGCACCCAACTCCAAACCTTATTTAGTGGAAGCAATGATGAGAGAGACTGATGTTGCTTTTGAAGCAGTATTACTAGTTATTACAATTTCCCTGGTCTTCCAGATTTTTTTACGGACCCAGAAGAGCTGTAAAAGTACAATTCCTATAAATCCTGCCATCCAGGAGTATGCTCAGAAGTATCCTGAGTATCAGGATGATGAGAAACTGGAATTTCATAATACCTGTGGGCCCTGACTATGGATATAGAAGAAAAGGGAAATGATATTTCCTAATAATTTTGAGTTCCTGTAATGCTGTCCCTAGGGCACTCTAGTAGTCAATGCCTCAGCAACAGCCTTTCTAGACACTACTGCTACTGCAGCAGTGCCCACACATTTATTCCATAAAAGCATTTAACACTGATGCATGTGGGAGGAGTGTTTTTGCCTCTTGATAAATGAAAAAAGGTCAAGGAAATAAAGGTGTGGAGAGCAGACAAGGGAGAAAAAAAAACTTTGGCTTTCTGAATTAGGAACTTTCTTGATAAGAAATTCTCTGGGATGCCACAGCTTCTTTCCTAAACTCACTCTGAAGCTTCCTAGGCATTAACTCTTGTTTCAAGGAAAAAGTGACCTGTTGGGAAAATTTTCCTAATTCAGTTTTAGTTATCTTTATGTCCAGAACTTAGACTAAAAACAGACTTAAACCGAACATATGGTCTGTACATGTGTCAAAGTTCTGTTTCCATTATGAATCAATTTACCATGTCAGGTTGAGTTCCTGACCATTTTTCAACAATGCTTGAAGTTATTTACTCAATATTGAATTGGGTTGAGAGGAATTCACCAAGCACTACATATAATAGTCTAAATGGAATTGTTATACTCTCTCCTTAATGCTTATTTGTCATTGCAGAGTGTATGTACCATATTTTGTTATCATTTTCTTTTGTTCTTAAGGTAACATTTAAAAGCATAATGGTCAAACTCACCAACCCAACTTGTCACATCTATCATCACATGGAAAATGTTAGCACTCTTTTTAATATAGTCCTCAGGCAGACAAAAGGTCTTTCTAAAGGTCGGAAGTTGTGATATCATTCTGTAGACTGGGCCTTTAGAAAAAAAGGTTACCTATTGGAAATTCAGTTGATTTTTCAGTTCCATTACCCAAGAGCATGAAATAATGTCTATTAGTCTTCTCCTAAAATGGCCATTGGACTAGCCTAATCCACTCCTAGTAGCCTAGTCTACTCCTAGTAATTTATTCACAGAAATTTCTTATAGTGACACATGTGCTTGTTTTTTGCTATATAATTTGCTTTTATAATCCTTACTAAATTGTATGTATACTTTTGCATTGCACATTGTTAATTTCTTTTGGTAAACTATGTGTAATATGGGTCAAAATAGCCTTGACAGGGTCATCATTTTTATATTATCCAATTCACACAGTTAAAAAGCATGGGGGAGAGGGGTAGTGAACCTTCCCAGGCCTTTCTTTTTTTGCAGTTCATTGCTTTTTTTTTTTTTGCTTTCCAGCTGTGATTTAAAAAAAAGAGACATGACTGGGAATGGAGAAAAGTAGCTGTCTGCACTCATATCTATCCAAGACCTGATATCTACTGCCTGGCAGCGCCCAAATTCATGATTCTGAGCAATTCATGGCTAACTTAGCAAGCAGCAGGACCAGGTCTTCTTGGCCTTTTCTCCCAGATTGCAGAACAGCTTGCATATTGAAGACTGTTAGTATTAGAGGTAGGCACAAACCTGCCAATGAACTAAAATCTGTCACAAATTTTAGCCAGTTCATGGTTCATGAAATGACATTTGAGAACTGAGGAACCACCATGAACTTTCACTAATGTTGGTGCAGTTCATGGTGGTTCATGAAGAGCAGAAAAACAGCTTTTTGGTTTAAATCAGGGGTGTCAAACATGTGGCCAGGGGGCTGAATCAGGCCCTCAGAGGGCTCTATCAGGCCTCTGAGCAATTGACTGCTTCTTTCTCCCTCTCTCTTGCTTCCTTCTGCATAACAGTTTGCTTTGCAAGACTTGCTCAATCACATAGGAGCTACAGAGCAAAGTCTCTATTTTCTCCATTGGCTGAGGGTCCTCCCTTGGGGAGAAAAAGGGGAGGGAAACCTTGCTTTGCCAGGCTCTCTCAATTGCACAGTAGAGCTACTGAGCCAAGCCTCTCTTCCTTCTATTGGCTGAGGCTCCTCTCCCTCCTGGCCCCCTGAGTGAGGAAGGAAGAAGCCAGAGCTTCCTTTGCCCAGTTCCCTGGATCTCATGGGAGAGATACAAAGAAAGCACCTTTAACACCAATGAGTGCTAATGTTTTAAGCATATTTTTTAAAGTTTTTTTAAAATCTTTGTGTTTGTCTGTGTCCTTTATAAAGTTTATATCTCTGTGGTATGGCCTGACATGGCTCAGCCCAACAAGGTCTCATTTATGTCAGATCTGGCCCTCATAACAAAAGATTTCGACACTCCTGATTTAAATGACTCTGAGCCATTTGAAACTTATGCTCATTTTTCAGGAGGGCTGGTTTCCAACAGATGGACCAGGTGATAGCTGGTTAGGTAGGCTGCTAGGATAGAACCTAGTTAAGCAGCAATTTCAATAGCTGGTCCTCTTTTTTGTGAATTTTACCTCAGTACTGCAGCTTACAATTCAGTCAATCCCTGAGCACTGGTTTCAAGATCCAATATATTTTATCTGACACTTTCCTTTTTAAAAAACTGCAAAAAAGAGTTGTTTTGCATTTTGCTGTACTAGAAATCTCACACTTTTATACTAGCTGTAAACATCTTTTTTCTTCTAGGAGTCTAGTTGCTTTTTGCAAATGTTTAGAACTTTTCCTTTCTAGTTCCTATTTTAACAGCCCATTTCCTGGGTAGTCTTCCCATGTTTATCTAGCAATGAACCTTGATTAATCCAACACTCCTTTGTTCTGCCTTCATTAAATTGGCTGCTAGACCCCTCGAGGCGAAGAGATCATCAATCGTAGCATAAGTTAAATGAGGGTATAGACAAAAAACTGAGGTGTGCTCCTTAGCATTATGATAAATTATTTAGCATCTCCTAAATCCTTGGATCCTTTATCAAAGGTTTAATAGCTTCTTACTTTAAATAGCATCTTCAGTCTTATTGAAATTTATCTTTCAATAAATATAATATCCTATTAAAATCTAACCCTACACACCATAATGATGGATTTTATCATATACTCTGTCCAGAAACTATAGTAAAGAACATTATTAATTAATTACAATAACTGTTAATGAAACCTACAGAATCCAGTTCTTGAAATTTGTTAAGGAGGTTGAATTCTACTTTCAGTTGCACTGTTGGATTGATTGGATCAATAGGACTTGTAGACTAACTTGTAAGTAGTTTTAGGTTTACAATAGAACAGAACTGAGGACTATGTCAAAAATAATTAAAGGACAAGCTATTGCTCTGCTGATTTCTATGCATCTATTATGTTGTCTTATTTCTCTGTTTTGTTTTTTGTTACTTATTCATGATAAACAGCTCTTTTTTTAATAAAATGGACTAACGGGCAGCCCAGTCCTAAGAACTGCTGTGTAACTGCGCTCGAGTGTAGAACTAGCATAGGCAGCTGCAGTTGGCTCCCAAAGGGGAGACATAACACCAGGTGGGGAGGGGGAGCGTGGATGGACAAGTGAGAGAGAAGCTGTCACCATGGTGAATCCGTGCATGCCCACGCTATTGGCCCGCTGTCAAAGTGGAGGTGGAAAGAGGGACAGAGTCGCTCTGGACCACGGGATTGTCCAGCCTGTTGCATGTGTCTGGGAGAGGGGATGGAAAGCCGGTGCCTGAGAGGCTGTCAATCCCCTCCCACCCTCCCACTGTCAGAGACTCTGCCAATGGTGGGCAGATGAGCAGAGGCATGTACAGACAAACAGGAAGCATGAAGTGCAGGCGTTCACTGCCATAGACAGCGGCTGGAATGTGTGTATGGAAGTGAGCAGACTACCAAGTCCAACAGACACCCCCACACACCCCCAGCAATCCCCTGTGTTACCCTGACGCCCCCTGCTATGTGCATGGAAACCTCCCTCGAGGGCTGCAGAACTCAGAGTCTGAGCTGCTGGGCATGCATCCACTTCATCAGCCCCCCTGCCAGGGGTGGGAATGAGCCAGAGGATAGACCAAGGGAAGGGAGCTGGAAGAAGTACAGGGGAGTCAGGCCAGCAAATACCCCCTGCAGGAGCCCACTGCCTGGTTGAGCTGCTGGAGACGCACATCACCCGGTCTTGCGGGAGGGGAGGGGGAGGACAGTGGGGGTGTGCAGTTGCACTTACCCAACTATGGCCAACAGTCTTTGCACGCTGAGCCTCCGGGAGCAGGGAACCTGTGGAGACCTGGAAACAAGAGTAGTTAGCCCCAGGGGAGAGACATCACTCTCCCCTTTTCAAGTCAAAGATACTGTCTAAGGAAACGTGCAGTGCCCCGTCACCAAACTGCCTGTCCCTCACTCTAAGTCCACATGGCAGGGAGTTCCCCGGCAGATTCCCTCACCATGCACGGCTGTCCCTAGCAAATGAGTTGTGCGAGGCCAGAATTGAAGTATTTCTAGGAGGGAGGGGAATGGCAATTGGGTGTTGGGGAGGGGGCTCGCCCAGCCCAGGCCGCGAGGGGATTGGTGAGGCAATTACACTGCTCCCTAAGGGGTTTGCGAGCTCCTGCAGGGGCAACCGTTGTTTCTGGTCTCAACAAGTGCCTATGAATTATGCCTCCATTTCCATGGACGTAACTTTATGCCTCTTGGTGTGTGTGTGTGTCATGGCCCAATGTCCTTAGGAAGCCACCTAAGCCTGGCCGTGCCCTGGACTCCACCCCCTCCTGCGCTGGAGCGGCTCACTCCGCCGTGCTTCCGCCAATGCTTGGGCGCAGCCCTCAGGCACTGCTGCTCTCAGGTGGGGCGGCACTCCAATGGCTCCCAAAACACTTTCCGTCCCCCCCAGGATTGTGCTTTTATTTATTATTTATTTATAGATTTATAGGCCGCCCTTTCCCATAGTGGGCTCAGAGCGGCTTCCAACAATAAAACAATCAAATCAATTTAAAACAATTAAAACAGTTAAAAATGAAGACAATTAAGCCACAGCTCACATTAGGTGGGGTAGCAAAGATGGTATTAACAGATCGATTTGGCTTGCTTGTCCCAACCTAGGTGTTCAAATCCCAGCTATATTGGTTTCAAAGAATCAGTATAGTGCAGTTGGTGCGGGGGGGGGGGGGCGTTTAAATGATAGGATGCCCATCTGCCTCAGCCATAGGACCGAGGGGAAAGCTCCATCTTACAGGCCCTCTGGAATGGTAACAGATCCTGGAGGGCCTGAACCTCCACTGGGAGCTGATTGCACCAGGTCAGGGCTGAAAAAGTCTGGCCCTGGTTGAGGCAAGCCAGACGTCCCTTGACCAGGGATGGTCAGAAGATGTTGGCTGGCTGATCATAGCGACCTCCGGGGCTCATATGGGGAGAGACGGTCCCGCAGGTATGCCGGTCCCAGGCCGCGCAAGGCTTTGAATGTCAATACTAAAACCTTAAAACGGATCCGGTGCTCAATTGGTAGCCAGTGCAAACTGTGCAGCATTGGCCAACTGCTTGCCCGTACAGGCGATTCAGACAGCAATCGTGCTGCCGCTTTCTGCAGCAGCTGGAGCTTCCGGATCAGCGCCATCCAGAGTGGGAAGCCGGATCCCCAATCTTGGTCCCCCCCCCCGATCCAAGTACAGGACCTCTGTCTTAGTTGGATTAAGCTTCAGCCGGCTCAGTTGCAGCCAATTGGCCACTGCTTCCAGTGCTTTGGTTAGATGATCTGGGGCAGAGTCTGGGTGCCCATCCATCAACAGATAGAGCTGGGTGTCATCTGCATACTGGTGACAACCCAGCCCAAAACCTCTGGCAATCCGGGCAAGGAGGTGCATATAGATGTTAAACATCATTGGCAAGAGAATAGCTCTCTGCGGCACACCACACTCTAGTGAGTGACTCAGGGAGGTCTTCTCGTGGATCGCGACCCTTTGTCCCTGACCACAGAGGAAGGAGGAAAACAACTGTAAGGCAACCCCCTGAACTCCAATGCCAGCAAGGCGGTGGGTCATTAGATCATAGTCAACTGTGTCAAATGCTGCAGAAAGATCTAAAAGTAGTAGCAGCGCTGACCTGCCTTGATCCAGATGCCTTCTAACGTCATCTGTGAGGACGACCAGAGCACTCTCCACCTTCATAAACGTTCTATAAGAAGTTCTAGACTTTTCGTCATAGGATCTCCGCCACACTTACTCTAGCTGCCTAAGCTGCTGCTTCATCCTCTGCAACTCCAAGGTATACCAAGGTGCTGCTTTGATGCAGCGGCAAAGAGGGCACTGGGGCATAATATTGTCGATGGCTATGGAGAGCTGGAAATACCAGTCCTCCACTAGCTCATCTAATGATCCACCTGGGGGCATCAGATCCTGCAGAGCCTCCCGAAGCCGCTCCGGGTCCAGTTGGCTCTGCGGGCGAGCATAAATCTGCTCGCTGTCCAAACAAGAGGTGGACTGCAGGTCTAGTCGGACTTTCAGGGCAGAATGAACTGACCATGGAACTGACCATGGAACTGTTATCCCAGCTCCAAAGACCAAATTGAGCCTGATGAGTGGGAGCCGGCCTGATGAGTGGGAGCCGAAACAATCTGGCTGAGCCTCAGTGTCTCCATGGATGACACCAGGTCCTGGGCCTGCATGGAAGCTGCATCATCCACATGGACATTGAAATCCCCCAGGACTAACAGCCTGGGGAAGGCCAATGCCCAAGTCGATACCACTCCAGCAGGGCAGGCAGGCTCTCTGGGGGTGTATTGGGTGCCCGGTACACAACCCAGATAGCCAAACTCTTCTCAGCTTCCCATATCAGACCAACACATTCAATGCCTGTGATGTTTGGGGCAGGAAGTGCCCTGAAAGAGAAAGACTCACGAATGACCATCGCAACCCCCCCCCCACACACACACCGGTAGTCCGCAATTGGTGGAGGACTGAGAAACTAGGTGGGGTAAGCTGATTCAAGGTGACCGTCTCACCCTCCCGTACCCAGATTTCCGTTACACATGCCAGATCTATCTGTTGTTCCATGAAATAATAATGTAAGGTGTAGGTCTTATTGTTGATAGACCTGGCTTTAATCAACACCAGTGTCGGAGCCCGATAAATCTTCCTAACCCCACAACCTGCATACCTTGGGATGGGATGTAGGAGGGAAAAGGTCTGAGCTTTCCCATATCTCTGGCCTCTTCCTGATCTCTGAAACTTAGTCCCACAGCCATTTCTCCCCTGCCCCCAAATGACCGGAATCCCTGACCCAGTCATGGCCTTCCCTGCACAGTGCTATTGAGCCAAGTTGGTTCACCTAGCCTGTGTTTCTTAATCTATTACACTTTCATAAACTACTTCAGGCCCATTAAACACAGAATCTAAATATTTCAGATAAATTGACCCCTACTACTAATTTAAACATTTATTAGCTAATTAATATGACACTCTCCCCACTTCAACTTAACCCAATTAACTCAATTTATCTGCTAACTAAAACCAATCCATAAGTAGCAATTAAAAGGGATCAATTCAATAATCAATTCAATTTCCACTAGTTAATTAATTAACCCCTCCTATTAATCGATGAAACTACTCAGACCAATTGATAATTAACTCAATCAAATCTCTCCTCAAACTAACCAATTAATTAAGACTGTCCTCAATCTCTTAATACTAATACAAATATATACAACTTTATCAATTGGATTAGCCTAGCCTAACAACCCCCCCCCCCCAAAAAAAACAAAGTAAATTTAATTTAACCAGCAATGTGGCTCAGTAGTTACAAATGAGCTGAGTAAAACAATGAGCTCTGTCAAAGTGTAAATAAAGTACTAAGTGCATATATTGAAAACAAAGCAAGCTCTCTATCAGTCCTTTCTTGATGGAATTAGTCGAAGATCTCTGAGTTCTGGATGGAATAAAGTGCAGTAAGTGTAAAGTGCAATCCAGGTGCAGTTCGAGTGCCAGAGTATCCCCAGGCGCCAAAGGCACATGCTCAGCCCGCCAGGATGGGGTGGAAGGGAAGCTCCCCTCCCGGCTTCTCACCAGATGGAAATACAAGCCCCTTGCTCCACTCCCATCCCGGCTGGCCGCCAGCCCATCGGCACCCCGAAATTGGGCCGGTGCCACAAGGTGTTCCGGGGGAGCAGAGACTCCCACAGCGCTCCCCCGAACTCTCCGCCAGGGCCCACAGAGGCATGGACACCGATGCAATCCGGTGCCGGGCCCAAAGCCGACTGCTCTCGACCATGTCTGTGGCTATACCGATGGAAAAGGCCCGCAGCAGCAACCAGTTGCTGGAGTCTGCTGTTCCTCCTTCAGAACCCAGGTACACCTGCAGTCAACACTGCGGCCCCATCACTCCTCTGCTGCGCAGACAGGCCCGTGCTGTGTTGGTAAGTCCCGAGCTCCGTTCCAGTCACGCTTTAGAGAAGCACAGGAGTCCACAGCGTCTTTATTCTGCCCCAGCCATTGTATTGCCACATCTGTTGGTCTGTGGCTTACTTCGCTCATCTCTTCCGAGATGAGCGAAGGGGAAGGTTTGCATTCACGGGAGCTCTATCACCGGAGCTTCTCACGCGCTGCCATCTTTTATGTAGATATCATACATAATAATAATAATGTAAACCGTTTTCACACACTGCTCACCTTGGAGTCATGTCCCTCTTCACTGCACAGCGTCTGCTCGGATTTCCCACCATCTGCGCTGGAGGAGCAGGAAGAGTCGCTGCTTCTGCGTCGCAAATGGAAATCGCTAAAACCCAGTTTCCGGCGCAGATGGTGGGAAATCCGAGCAGATGCTGCGCAGTGAAGAGGGATGTAACTCCGAGGTGAGCAGTGTGCGAAAATGGTTGTAGTGTATGCCCCCATTATAGACTTTGCCATCTTTGATTGATGTCATCATCATCATCATCATATACCTTTATTGGCATATCAATAGTCACAGAATATACAATAATCCACACAATAAATACAGAATCCATCAAATATAAGATTTCATATAGGAACAAAAACAACACTACGGAGACTTTGACTGATGTGTTAATAGTAAGTGCATGAGGGCTGGAAGGTCAGAAAACTGTGACTAAAAGCAGTAATAACCTCCAAGCTACTACCAGAAACTTCCTCTGATTTTGATCCATTTATTTTAAAGATACAAGGATATATTTTAGACATAAGATACAAGGATATATTTCAGACATAAAGAAAACAGTATCTAGGGTTGCCAAGTCCAATTCAAGAAATATCTGGGGACTTTGGGGATGGAGCCAGGAGACTTTGGGGGTGGAGTCAAGATCAAGGCTGTGACAAGCATAATTGAACTCCAAAGGGAGTTCTGGCCATCACATTTAAAGGGACAGCACACCTTTTCAATTCCTTCCATAGAAAATAATGAAGGACAGGGGCACCTTCTTTTGGGGCTCATAGAATTGGACCCCTTGATCCAATCTTTTTGAAACTTGGGGGGTATTTTGGGGAGAGGCACTAGATGCTATACTGAAAATTTGGTGCCTCTACCCCAAAAAGCAGCCCCCCCAGAGCCCCAGATACCCGTGGATCAATTCTCCATGATTTTCTATGGGAATAAATCTCCATAGGGAATAATAGAGTTCTCAGCAGATATTTCCCTCCCCCGGCCCCCCGCTTTCTGATGACCCTGAAGCGTGGGGAGGGTCTCCATACCGGGGGATCCCCTGCCCCCACCTGGGGATTGGCAACCCTAAGTATGGCTGCAATTCAAACTTTGAGCTTTAAAACAGATAAATTGGGAAGAAATAGGAATCCAAACAGGGGATGTACAAGTAAAACAGATTTGGCCTGGTTTTGTTTGGATTCTTCACTGGTTCAAAGTTCCTATGTTCCATTTGTTGGCTTGGCATGAATATGGGCTAAGTCCTCTGCTGGATGAGGTCCCTGTCAGGCTCATATTTGCAAAATTATTTTCTTCCTCACTGTTTCAAGGAAATTAAAAGTTAAAGATAGCACAAATTGTAGTGGAGGTGCAGCCATTATGTTGCTGCCAAAATATTAGATTTGGTCTTTTTATTCCTTAATGAAAAAGTGAACAGTGCACAACTGGATGAGTTTTTGATTAGTTCTTTTCAAAAAGCATATTTCTACTCAGTGCAAACTAGCTCAGTGTGAACTAGGAATGACATTAATCAATGAAAATGTTTTCATTGTTTTAAATATTTTCCCAGATAATCAGGCAACAGATTTTTAAAATTTACTTTTACAAAACTGTGACTGGTAAAGTTATTATTTTAGAGGAGTTAATATTCCTGTATTCATGTGCAGGGATGTGATGGTGCCTGCTGAGGTTTATGTGCCCATCCATAAAAATAATGCAATGAATCACTCATGTGATTAATAGGCTAAGTTTAGTTAACAGGTAATATCACTGCTGTAGATATGTCTGTATGACTTCCTCTTTGTTGGAGAAATTGGTATGACTAAGAATATAGAAAGGCCACTGGCCTTCCATCAATTTTTATATGAATGCTAGTAGACCAGTCCTTAGAGTAAGGATAAGACAGCATAATAGATGCATAGAAATCAGCAGAATGGTGGGCTTTATTTGGAGATGGCTGCTCTGAACAGACAGCTTGAAAATGGTGGTCAGGATTTCTCTGCTGCTTGGAAGAATAAGAATTTTTAGGATCATAGGAAATATCATTCTGAGATACTTATAGTGATTGCTGAATAACTGCTATTTTGCTTGCTGGGTTCCTCAGTCTTTTTTTTTTAAATGTGCCCTCTACTTCTTCCTTTCTCATTTCTTCACTGCTATGCTTCCCATTATAAACAGAAAAGAAACAGGATACTGTTCTTTGTACAGATACTTGAATATTCCTTTGTTTCTAATCTCAGCATGATTTCTTCATAGCCAAGCAAAGGAACATACAAAGCTGCTATCTTTGATGATGAAGGGCAGCTTTCAAATAAGACAGTACAAATTGTCATAGTATTGTCATTATTAGATAAATAAGTGACTATCATTATTCAGTGTGGTAATTTCCAACATTCAAACTAGTTAATTGCTACAGTGTATTAGCTCAATGAAAAGTCCTTACAAAACCTATTCAAGAGTACAGCTGGGCAGCATGGCTTACCTGGCTGTCAGGAGGGAGACAGCTTCTAGAGAGCTAAGAATATATCCTGCATTTTGTCCTTGAATTCAAGATGTCATATGCTGAAACCCTTCCCATAGAAGAAAAGCAGCCAAGAAATGTGAAAAGCAAATAACTGCATAAATAGTGTAGGTACTCTTTTTGAAGTCTGAGTCTTCCTCCATCCAGTTTTTAAAACAAGGAAACTAAACATATCCTTAAGCAATAAGCACTCTTTTGCTTGACTTTCTGTAAGTCCCTTTCCTTAACTTTCTGGAAATGTCATTTGACTTTGTTATTTAATCATCATGTATGAATATTCTGGATTCAGAGCCCCCCCCCCTTTATTTTATAGGTGAGGCAGAATCAGCTAGTTGGGACATAACGTATAGAGTACTACTAAGGTGCTGTTTTAACCACAATGCTTTTTAATATGTAAAATCTTTGGCCAAGATCATTAGGAGCTTTGGAGTGGTTGCCATCGATTTATAGATAACAACTAGCTTTATATATAGATCCACAGGAAGCTCAGAAGGTCGCGGGCTAGTGTTTTAAGGCTGTGGTCAAATGACTGAGAGTCACGGGCAGACTGGGAAGACAAACAGCTCCAGAAAAAGGCTCTGACCCCCCCAGTGCACCCTAGTCCAACAACCCCAAGGGAGGAAGGGAAGAAGAGACAACAGGTGTGCCCAGCCCCTGGCCCACCCTAGCCTTACCAAACAGAGGGAGGGAGAGACCACCTGCTAAGTTGGTTGGCACCATTTCTCTCTTGCCAGGCAAGTTGCAAAAGGGGCTGGCAGATGCTGACTGGTCCTTACCTTGCTAGGGGTGGGCAAACTGCCCAAGTGTTCAGTACCACTCTTGGATTCAGCTTTATTGATTAATAAACAGGTCATAAGAACATAAGAGAAGCCATGCTGGATCAGGCCAATAGCCCATCCAGTCTAACACTCTGTGTCACACAGCGGCCAAAACCCAGATGTCCACCAGTGGGGCTAGAACTCCAGAAGCTGTCCCACTTTGGCCCCCAAAGCACCAAGAATACAGACATCAGTGCCCCAGACATAGTGTGCCATCTATACCTTGTGGTTAATAGCCGTTGATGAACCTCTGCTCCATATGTTTATCCAAGTCCCTCTTGAAGCTGTCAATGCTTGTAGCTGCCACTACTTCCTGCAGCAGTCAATTCCATGTGCTAATTACTCTTTGGGTGAAGAAGCACTTTCTTTTATTTGTTCTAAACCTATTGGTCATCAATTTCATTGACTGTCCATGAGTTCTTGTAATGTGAGAAAGGGAGAAAAATACTTTCTCAATCTTATTTATCCCATGCATAATTTTGTAAACCTCTATCATGTCACCCCTCAGTTATTGCTTCTCTAAGCTAAAGACTCCTAACCTCTTTAATTTTTCTTCATAAGGAAAGTGCCCCATCCCTGTAATCATTTCAGTGGCCCTTTTTTGCATCTTTCCCGCTATATCTTTTTTGAGGTGTGATCCAAATAAGGTCACATCATAGATTTATACAAGAGCGTTATGATACTGGCTGATTTGTTTTCAATTCCCTTTCTAATAATCCCCAGCATCGCATTTGCCTTTATTATTGCAGTCACACACTGAGTCAAAATTTTCAGTGAGTTATCTACCATGACTCTGATCTCTCTCCTGGTAGGTTACCACCAGTTCAGACCCCATTAAATTAAATTAATGTGTATTTATAAATGAGACTTTTGGCTCCAATGTGCATTACTTTGCACTAGCCCACATGGAACCTCATTTGCCACATTGATGCCCACTCATCTAGCCTTGACAGATCCTCTGGAATGCCTCACAGTCCTCTCTGATTTTTGCCACCCTGAACAACTTAGTGTCATCCACAAACTTAGCTACTTCACTACTTACTCTCAGCTCAAAATCAGTAATGAACAAGAGAAAAAGCACTGGAATTAGTAATGAGTCCTGAAGAACCCCACTACTTACCACCTTCCACTGTGAAAACTGCCCATTTATTCTCACTCTCTATAAGTCAGCACTATTGCTAAAAGCAGCACCTTCTTTCTTGCTTGAACACTGGACTCTTATTTAGTCTACAGATCTACCCATACCAATTTGTACTACTATATCCTCTAGATTGAACTATTGTAACATGCTTTGTGAAGCTGCCTTTGAAAGGTCTCAGAAACTTCACCTGGTACAAAATGAAGCAGTAAGATTCCTGTTAGCAGTAAGCAGCTTGGAACATATCAAGCCAGTGTTATGTCGATTGTATTGGTTACCTATTTGCTTCCAGGCCCAGTTCAAAGTGCTATTACTTTTAAAGTTCTTTCCAGCCTAGGGCCTCATATTTATTCATCTCAGGGTATAATCTCAGATGCCAGTATTGTTCCTCAAACAGCCTTACAATGACCTCTCTTAGGACTGTCTGTACATGCAGGGCTGGCCCACCCATTAGGCAAATTAGGCATTTGCCTAGGGAAGAGCCACAGCCAGGGCACCCATTGGGCCCTCCCACCCTCCCCACTCTCGCTGTTACAGCCCTCACCACCCAGCTCTCGTTGCTGCTGCTACTCTCACTGCCCTGCTCTCACTGCCACTCTCGCTGCCCCAGTCTCACCATCGCCTTCCTCACCGCCCTGCTCTTGCCACCCCACTGTCGCTGCCCCGCCCTCACCACTCCGCTCTCACCGCCACAGCCCTCACTGCCCAGCTCTTACCACCAGCGCTCTCACTGCTCCAGTCGCTCATGCAGCCTTGGAGTTGCTGTGGCAGCAGTGCCATAGCAGCGAGCAAGTGGGTAGCCAAGGTGAGAGGTGGCGACAGGCGGCAGAGGGTGGGCAGGGTAGCGGGGCAGGGTGGCAAGCCTGCCTGGGATGCCCCGTACCCTAAGGCTGGCCCTGTGAACATGGGCTTTCTCAGTAGTAGGTCAAGCCCTCTGGAATGGGTACAGGGTTTCTCTGGTTTCATATAGGAAGTGGTAAGCTGCAGTATTGCAGTCTAAGTTCTGCTCACGATGTGAGTTTGATTCCAGTAGAAGCTCGGTTCAGGTAGCTGGCTCAAGGTTGACTCAGCCCTTCATCCTTCCGAGGTCGGTAAAATGAGTGCCCAGCTTGCTGGGGGGAAATGTAGATGACTGAGGAAGGCAATGGCAAACCACTCCGTAAAAAAGTCTGCTGTGAAAACATCAATGTCACTCCAGAGTTGGAAATGACTGGTGCTTGCACAGGGGACTGCCATTAGCTTTTTACAAGACAATTCATGAACTCAACTTACTGGGGGCTGAATTTGTGGCCCAGGCTGGGAGATGAGCATAAGAAAGTATTGGTTCCACATGGCTGGCCAGATGCAGGGATCTGGCTCCATGCCCTGTGGTGCCTCTCTGGGCACCTAATCACAATGGTGGCAACCAGCCTTTCTTGTTGGAGGCAATCCCAGGGAGGAGCTCTGACTCAGGAGCTATGTCAGCTCTTCCTGAAGCCATTTAAACAGCCACAGCTGGATGCCTCCTCCTGCTTGCTTCTACACTCTTCAGCTTGCCCAGGAATGAGAAAGCACTAGCGTTATGGCCACGTGCCTTTCTGCAAGGATAGAGGAAGTTTTCCACGGAGTTCCATTTTGCACACAGATGTTTTTCAAAGTTCTGCCTTGTTCTGTACTTATGCATAGAGCAAGCCAGTGTGAGCATTGTCATTGTGATTTGATTATTTTATTTAACTGCTTTGACTGAGAGGAAGATTGGTGCACAGTGTGGATTTGTGCAGTAGCCTATTGATTCATAAGCTGCATTTGGTGACTTGCTTGCTTAGTGAGGGTTGTTTGGGCTTTAGGCAAAAAACATCTGGAGAGCTACCGTTGGCCACCTCTGCCCTAGAACATCAGGCAGAAGGAGGAGAATCTGTTCCCTGGCAAAGTCTATTTTTTCTTAGCTAGTTGAAGGACAATACCTTGCAGAGCTACCCCATCTCCCACCCCGAAGAGGTGCACCAAGCATCATAGTGGTGAGAGAACGTGACACATCTTGCAGCAGCAGCGAGTCTGGGTGAGTCATTTGAGGAGGAGGATTCCACACATTCAAGAGGTGGAGTTTTTGGGTTAAGGGTGCTCATATCCCAAGTTTACCTGCATGGGCATTAAGTCATAGAATCATAGAGTTGTAAGGGACCTCCAGGGTCATTTAGTCTAACCCCCTGCACAATGCAGGAAACCCACAAATACCTACCCAAAATTCACAGGATCTTCATTGCTGTCAGATGGCCATCTAGCCTCTGTTTAAAAACCTCCAAGGAAGGAGTGCCCACCACCTCCTGAGGAAGCCTGTTCCACTGAGGAATCACTCTAACGGTCAGGAAGTTCTTCCTAATGTTGAGCCGGAAACTATTTTGATTTAATTCAACCCATTGGTTCTGGTCCTACCTTCCAGGGCCACAGAAAACAATTCCACACCATCCTCTATATGACAGCCCTTCAAGTACTTGAAGATGGTGATCATATCACCTTTCAGCTGCCTCCTCTCCAGGCTAAACATCCCCAGCTCCTTCAACCTTTCCTCATAGGACTTGGTCTCCAGACCCCTCACCATCTTCGTCACCCTCCTCTGGAACTGTTCCAGCTTGTCTATATCCTTCTTAAAATGTGGTGCCTAAAACTGAACACAATACTCCAGGTGAGGTCTTACCAGAGCAGAGTATAGTGATACCAACACATCACGTGATCTGGACACTACACTTCTGTTGATATAGCCCAAAATTGCATTTGCCTTTTTAGCCACCACATCACATTGTTGACTCATGTTCAGCATATGATCCACTAAAATCATTAGACAGCATCATTAGACAGTATGATCGTTATATAACAAGTGGCTCATCAGCAAGGTACACAAATCATTGGCTCATAAATTGGGTGGTGTTGCAAGACAAACCTTTGGGAGAAGGCAAGTAACATCCTTGAAAGGTGGCTAATCCCCTTGGCCCTCCCAAGAAAACAATCAGCTTGCTGCATGATAGCTGCAAACCATAGTAACTTAAGTCTGGAAAAGTAGGCTGTTTTACAGTCTTGTTAAAAGAAATGAGAGAAACTTTTCTTCTGAAAGAGAGAAATGACTGCAGGCAATGGTATTAGTTCCCAAAGAGAAAGGATTTCCCACTGAGCAAGTCACTGGTCATGCAAGGCAGTTGAATGAACAGTGTACCTTTCAACAAACCAGTGCTAGGAATAATTTCTTCCAGATGCTATAGTATTTCCATTGTAAAGAGAGAATTTCTCCCCTCAAAACACATAAGAATCTATTCCCTAGGTCAAACACAAGAGCAAACTGTACAAATAAACAGTAAGCAAAAACACAAGCAGAAACGGAAAATAATGAGATTTCTGTAACATTTAGGGTGTGTGTGAAAATTTGGCACCCCCAAACACAGGAAATCATACTTAATGACCCCCATATTATCTCTACCCAGTGAAATAAGACCTATCTTGTATGAATGTACACAGAATTGAGCCAGCTGGGCTGGGAGTAAGAACCCAGGAGAGAACTGCTGGGAAGGTGAGCTTTTTCTTTTTCTTTTTTCTTTTTGTCTTCCCTAAACTACTAAACTACTAGGGAGCATTAACTGAAGTTGCTTTGAGAGAGGAGAGAATCTGATAGTGAATGAGTACTTGTAGCCTGCTGGAAAGTGATGGCTTTGTCTGGTCTGTCACTCACTGAGCAAAATCTGTTTTCCTGGGACTGATTGCAGCCCCCAACCTTTGCTGTTGCTGCTGGGAGATGGGGACTATAGACCTTTGAAATGTAAGGCTCTTCCTAGGCAGAGGTACAAGCCTTTGGCATTAGCCAAAGAGCAAGAATGGCTCCTAGCTGGGGGATCTCGTATCTCTCTAGATACCTTTAAATCACAAACCAGTTAGAAAGGTAGAAAGCCAGCAGGGGGGTAGGAGCTATCCTAGGGATGGCCAAACTGTTGCTTTGGAGCCACATGTGACTCTTTCACTCATATTGTGTGGCTCTCAAAGCCCCCACCACTCCATCAGTCAGCTTGGAGAAGGCATTTGTCTCTTTAAATCACTCCAAGACAAGCCAGCCTGCAGCTTAGAATATGTTTTTAAAGCTGCTTTCTTTCTTTCCATCCATCCCTCTCCCATCTATTTGCCTGCCTGTCTTGTGGCTCTCAAACATCTGACATTCATGTCTTGTGGCTCTCAAACAGCTGATGTTTATTTTATGTGGCTCTTACATTAAGCGAGTTTGGCCACCCCTGAGCTATCCAGTGTTTTCCCACATGTACAATTATCTATCCACGGGATGGAAATCATGGGTGTGTGCTCACTATATGGAGCTTGTAGCTCTCAAGGAACAGGATTGTTTCCTTGAGGCTAGCTTTGCTGACTTGGAGAAGCTGAGACAGAGAGAGATTTTGGAAAGAGACCCTCAGCGATTTACCAGAAAAGACTCACTCATGTGCTATTCTGGAGAGTGAGAGTCTCAAGGGCATCAGTCTGAGGAATGATGTGATCCCTTAGAAGGGTCCCCTTCTTTGGGTGATAGACTGATATCCTCCTGTACCAAGGATACCCCCAGGGGGCTGGGGGGAGGGGGGCTTCTGGTAATGGATGATCATTAGGAATAAAGAGAATAGGGTCTGTGACAGGTGTTTTGACCACATGGTGATTTGCCTGCCTGGTGCAAAGGTTGTGGATATCATGCATATATAGTGCTGGAGAGGAGCAGTCATGGTGCACATTGGCACCAATGACATTGAGAAATGTAGTTGTGTGGTCTTGGGGGAAAAATGTAGGCAGAAAGTTAAAGGGCAGGTTCTCAAAGGCTTATATGACCAAATAAGCATCATGTGCAATAAAATACCAAGCACAGTAATTAACTTGTTACCGCCAATAGCAACTTACACACACATATTTGTATAATATGATTTATTGAAACAACCCTTAACTACAACAAAACCAATTCCCTCATAAACAACTTGAATGCAACTGAAAGTGGTTTTATGAGAAACTTCACAACGAAAAGAAAACACTACTGGCATGTCCATCACGCTAATTTTTCAAGCATTTTTCCAATTGCCAAGAAGACATGACTGATGTGCTTCCGGATCAATTAGACATTTTGAATTTCTTCATCAGAGTCATACTTTGTGCAGGAAATGTTATATAATGTAAATTATACAATTACAAATAATGCACCAACCGCATTATTTGTATGAAGAACTTATTAGTTACCCAAGGGATACTTAAAATCCCATCTACGATTTTATCAGCCAATACTACTTCATTCTGCCTGACAAGGATGTGGTTTTCATTTTCTCAGCAAAAACCTGAGACATTTATAAAGCCAGAAATCTGCTTTATATATATATAAATATATATATATTTATATAATATATATATTGTGCACTGGAACAGTTGGTCACTTGGACTTGGTTTTGAGTGTGTCTTAAGACCTGGTGAGAGATACAGAGATGAATGTCCCAATGAATTGAACAGGTGGGACCACATTTCTGACAAAATAAACGTAAGTCAATAATTATGCATGCAAAAAGAGATTTTGAGGAGTGGGTTGCTAAAAGCATCAAGACAAACACTAAATATTTTTTACAAATACGTCCGGAACAGAAAACCAGCCAGAAAAGCAGTGATGCCTTTGAATGACAAAAGAATAAAGACATTGTTAAAAGAAGATGGGGAGATAGCAGAGAAACTAAATTACTACTACTACTACTACTACTACTACTACTATCATCATCATAAACAACAACAATAACAACAACAACATTTGATTTACCAGGCTGTCGTTCCTGGGACTGGGGTTTAGGGTGGCTTACAACAGCACAAAATACAATAACAAAATAAAGCAAAAACAACATTAGAGTTCCAATACCATCAACAATTAAAAACATTACACTTCCAAGATGGTGGAATGGTGGAATAAAATTTAAACTTGAATTTATATTTCCACAGCCACCTAGGGGGAGGGGGTTACAGAAAGCAAGGGATGGAGGAGTGCCAGCTCTTATGCTGTCCTTGCAGCTGTCCACAACCAAATGCCTGGTGGAATATCTCTGCCTTGCATATCCTGTGGGAAGGTAATAGATCCCTTTATGGTAGAGAGTCCCACCTGGTAGAGCCCTGCTTCTGTGTTCACTGTAGAAAGTGTGGGGCATATAGCCATTTCATAGCCACTATTTTCAGGAAGGGAGTCTGAAGAATTGAGCTGAATTGAGGTGACAAGAGATGGGGAAATTAAAAACCAATATATCTCCAGGTCTGCTTTCAGTGTCTGGCGGAGGGGGGAGGGGTCTGCCCAGGTTAAATTTTCTTGAGAGTTTGGTGTCATTTACTTTTTTGTGAGCCATTCCATAGACCCTGTGACTGAAGTTGTTGTTTCTTTTCCCCAGAGAAATTACTCAGGTGACCTTTTTGGGAGCCCATAACTGGGATCCCTGCAATGTAATTCACCCGCAACTTGAAGAAATCGGAGAGGAGACTTCTGGGATCCGTCATCTTGTCTTCAGAGTTGCTTGCAAATCGTCTCTCTGCGGCAACTCTGAGTCTGGCCGTTGGAGGGGCATCACAGAATAAGCCTGGAGTGGCTTTTTCTTCGGCATGGGACCTTTATGGGGGGAGGGGCCAGCAGCAGCTGCCCTCTATGCTCTCTGTTCTTCCTGAAGCTCTGCGGCCATGAAAGCTGGCATATCAGCAGAAAAAGAAGAACGCCCGACCGCTTTTTTGCTTTCTCTTTCTCCTGTACGTCTCTGAAGCAGCAATTTTCTACTTCTAAAGCGATGACTCTACTTAACAAGTAGGTGTTTTTTCCAATTCTACTCCCTGATGGGGCACTCTGCATAACTACAAAAGACCAGCTCAAATCATTTAAAAGAGGCCTCGAAACTACTTAAACTGGATTGAATATAATCACTAAAATTGACCCAGACTATAACTGGACATACATCAAAGAGTTTACTAAGAAGTTGCAATACGATATGAGCACAAAGAAGTTATACTGCAGAGAGTTCTGTCTCTATCGCCTGACTGTATCTGAAAGAATGGTTTCTAAAACTTCAGGTGAAGCTGTTGCGGAACGGGGATTAATAGGAGCTTGAAGCGAATTTACAATCTGATTTAAGAGACTGAGTTTGATATTAGAAATGGCACTGTTTAATGAAATGTCACATGGAAAAGATATTTGTTCAAATCTCATTTCTCTGAAGGAAGATCTTATCTCATTTATGCAGCTCCTTAAAGACGAAATGGAATGTTTTATGCTGACAGCTAATGAAACTGTAAACCTACAGGGGTCCAGTACTAAAGAGAGTGTATTGATGGCAGTGCAAGTGGAAGGGGAAAGTGATACTCTCCGAAATAAACAAAGGAAAAGTAAGATGGTCTCTTGTGACGCATTTTCAAAACTAGACCGGAAATTAAGATGCAGTGAAATCAAGCTGAGAGGGAAAAATGGCAATGAATTCTTCCCCTTGTGGTTGATGGGGCAGGCCATGTTGAGAAGAGAAAAGCTGCACTCCAATCAACAAATCAGGATTTGGAAAGCCTTTCGGAAAAAGGATTTGGGATTTTTTTTTCCTGCTTTGGTGAATGGTTGGACAAGGAACTCTGAATAAGAAGTGAAATGTGATATCAAAAGACAAACTGTGATTAAATGGGCTGCCTCGGATGCAATATGGGTGCAGAAATTAAAGGAACTTAAACGTTTTTAATCTTTGGGAAGAAGGACTCTGGAATCTGGGTGTTCTCCCCCCTTGTGAATAAATAAATAAACACGTAACTATTAATAATGAACAGATGTTAGATTCTAAAAGTATAAGGGAGATTTTGAAGAAGTAATGTTAATGAATGCAGTTAACATATTTCTCTATATAGTAGATGTAGTTACAGCTTGCCTATTTAGTAAGATTGTTTATAATGAGATAAGAATAAGATCAAAGGTTGAAAAGGCAGATAGCATAATTGCTGTGGAATCTGGTAGACTTGGTAATTTGGCAGACTTGATTTTAATATGTTATCAGGAGAAATGGTTTAGACGAAGATAGACAAAACATTTAGTTTTATTTTATGTAATTTGCTAAGGACAAAGAAATGATTTTATATGCTTCTTTTAATAAGGATTTCGCTAAATCAACAATCTAATTTGTGCTTATAATAGGCTTAAATTAAATTAGATAAAATTGATGTTGGGACAGTTTTGAAAGAAAAAATCTTTTTTCTTAACTGGTTATATTTAATTTGTGTTTAAGAAGAAGTGTTTAGATTTACATTGCTTTACTAGTTTATTAAAAGAAAGTATTCCTTTTTTTATTCTGATAAAGGAAGAAAGGAAGATAATATTTAAGGAGATTTTTATACTTGTAGGTAGAAAGATCTGAGCATTTTATTGGGAAGTGGAATTATAATTGATACATTTGTACTGGTTTCTGTTTTCCCCATTCTGTCATGGCCCCTTTTCCCCTCCTTTTTATGTATCTGCAATGCTTCTTTCTTTTGTAGTTTAAATCAATAAAACTTTTAAAAGTAAAGAAATTGGAGAGGAGTGGGTGGCAGGGTGAGGTTCCCTGTGAATTGGCTGCATGTAGCTGGCAAAGGGTCCATTCTATACACTTTTGAACCTGTAGCTGACATCCTCACCAAAAGCACTTTCCTGGTTTGACCTTTGTTGGTTTTGCAGTGTCACAGTGGTTCTGCTCAGCACATTGCACTGGCTCTGCTGGGCTTGCAAAAATGCTCCTCACCGCCACCTTCAGTTTCTCCTGCAGGGATTATCTGGGACTTTGATTCTGTTCTGCTGGACTTCTATTGTCCTTGCTTTTTTGCTGTTTTTTTCTCTATTGGAAACAATGGGTGATGGGAACACCTTATTTGGGGGGCTGTAACTCAGACCCATATATCAAATCCTCACCAATTTTGGAGTTCAGGTGTTGTGGGTCAGCCAAGCTCAGAGGAGCAAAAGGGTGCAGAGGACTTCTCTGAGGAAAAAGGGGGTCAGCATGACTGACCCAAGCCCATAGAAAATGGCAGAGGAACTGCAGGAGGAGGCAGACTCTGATGAAGCCAAATACAGATTCTCACCCAGGGCCAATACACTGGACCCTCAGCTTCCCAACCTTCAGCTGGCAACAGAGAGTCAGTTCACTTCACTAGAGCCTTGGGAATGTCATTGGAAGATTAGGAGAGACCTTCAAACCAGAAGGCACAGTGCCTGTCTAGCAGCACAGCACCAGCCCCATTTCAACAATGAGGGTGAGTGCTTGCAGGAGCAGGACTGAGGTAGTCAGCAGGTGCACGAAGCAATACAAATAGTTAGCAGCATGGAGCTTAAATGCAACAGAGAAGGCAGTAGATATGTGGAAGCAATTTTTGTTAGCTATTGACCTTGCTGTCTGTATTCTGGATAGATTACCTCATCTCTGACTTTGGCCTACATCACAGAAATCTTGTTCTTGGATTCTCCTTCAGACTTGAAGCCATGCTTGCTGCCTCACTGCTGCCTGAACCTTAGAACTCTATATCAACCAATCCCGATGTTGAGAAACTTACACTGTGTGTCAGCAGTTGAGACAGCAGGTAGAGGAGAGTCAGTCAGAGATCCACAGCAAGCTCGGTGTTTGTAGCTTGCATAGGACTGTTCTACACACTCCTGAACTTCCTGAACCTGCATCTGTAGTTTCCCCAGAAAGCATTTTCGGGGGGCACCTTCTTTGAAGGGCCATAACTTGGATCCCATAAATCCAATCCTCACCAAACTTGGAAAGCCAATAGAGTCAGCCAGAGATCCCCTGTGAGTTTGGTCTCTCTAGCATGCCAGGTGAGAGCATTCCACTGCATCATGAACCTCACAAACTGAACCAGTTTGTCTATCATCAAAAAGTTCATGACAGTTCATGGTTTGTGAACTGCACATGCCACAAACCATGAACTGAACTGAGCTTCATTTTCCACACAGCTCAGCTGTTTAAAGGGGCTGGCTGCCCAAGAGAGCTCCATGCAGCTCATCTGTTTAAAGGAGATTTTTTGGGTTCAAGTCCGATTCATCTAAACAAAACAGCTGAGTGGCATACCACCACTCAGCTGTTTGGTTTAAATAGCTTGGAACTATTTAAACCTCTGCTTTCTGATCCCAGTGAAAAGTGGCAGGGAGCAGAAAGCAGGAGTTATGAACCCATATGAACTGGTTTGCCTCTCAAACCAACCTCCTGGTTCATATAGGTTCTGGTTTGGTTCATGGTTCAGCCACAAACTGTGAACCAATCTCAACCATAAAAATGAGGTTCATGCCCATCTCTAATTACGTCAAAAGTGGGTTAATACCACCTCATCCATATGATCATTTCCCTTAAAAATTTACTTGACAGCTTGGAAAGAAGTCCCCCATGTTATTTTGGTAAAACGAATTTTTCTTCAGTCATGCTAGATCTTCTACCATTTGCTGCTAATGTGTAGCAGATGGCTTGGGGTGAAATTAAACAGACAGCTATTTTCATCCCTATAGTTAACATATGCAGAAGAAAAAGTTACTTCCTCTCTGTGCCTTTAATTCTTCTTCCATCTTGCACAGAGGCACACGCACACAATGTTACAGTTACAAGATACACGCAAAATTCTATACACCCATTACTAATTCTTCATGCGTCAGAGAGATTCTTGTCCAGTTGAGATGTGTATCTTTACTATTCAAAACCTGGTCAGAATTCTCCATTTGCTGATATATTTGTTATTAATCTAAGCTGAAAAATGATCAAAAGTCAGTAGTATTCAGGTATCTTTGATTCTGTCCATTTTTGGTGCATGTGTCAGAGTTCAAGAAAAACAGAGAGATTGATCAGAGAGTGATTCCACAAAAGAGTAGCCAGTGAGGTACTTTCCAAACTGCAGAATTATATATAGAACGTGTCACTGAAGATGCTATCTTTTTGCTTATTGATTGGTTGATTTGTTTGTTTGCCATTCTGTTTTCTCGGGTATACTAGGTACAAGGCATACATTTTTTGCCTGTACATACAGATGGTCAATATCAGGGCTTTTTTTGTAGCAAGAACATTTTTGCATATTAGGCCATACCACCCCTGATGTAGCAAATCCTCCAAGAGCTTACAGGGCTTCTAGTACACGGACCATTGTAAGCTCCAGGAGAATTGGCTATATCAGAGGTGAGTGGCCTGATATGCAAAGGAGTACCTGCTACAAAAAATGCCCTGGGCAATACTGTATAGTGGGAGGTTAGAAATATATGCTATACTTCCTTCTCAATGATTAATGGTGCTATTTGGGTGGAGAAAGGCAAATGTTTGGCTTTTATTCCTGTGACCACAGATACTATAGCAGATGGAGGCACAGAGACCAATGCATAGTCACTTACAATAACACAAAAGATAAAGAATTGGATGAAACACAAGAGACTAGTGATGGGGATCTGAGATCACTTGATGTATTTAATTTTCATTAAAAGCCTCTTTCAGGAAGACCTGGGGAGGTTAACAATTCTCCCCTCCTGCACATACCACTTCTTCAATAAAAACCTCTCTCTCCAGCTGCTTAGCCCTGGTAGAGAAAAAAGACAACCTATTTTATTTAATTAAGCCTGGCCCAAAGTAGACACGACAAAAGGGATCCTTAGGCATTAATGATGAGTCCATCCATTCCTGTTCTGTATATATTTGCAAAACTTAAACTTCTACCAGAAATTCGTACCCTTAAGATCCTTGCTTGCACTCTTTTATATAAAACTGAAAGGGAGTCAAACTAGAAAGGTAGATGGTATAAACCATCCATCATTTAAAAGAAAGCACAGGCCAGGAAAGCAATTTCTTCTGTTAGTTTTTATTCAATTTACATTTGAATAAGATTTTGTCTGCCAGAGCATTAGCAGGTAAATCTAATTTTAGTGTGAGCACAATGGCTTATAAACGTATTATTTCTGCTGAGAATTAAGCCAAAACAAGAAAAGCTCTAATTGCATTTGGTATTGTTTGATAAGAATTTTTTCCCAAATACAACAAATCCAGTTTAGAGATGCAAAGGCACTAGAATTCTCAGTTGGATCCCCCAGCTGTCTATAAACTCATCAGGCGTACCAATCTTAATATGTTTAGGGGTGTTATTTTTGAAGAATGGATCTCAAGCCTCTTCTCCCTATCTGTCATCCCAGCCCAATCACCTTTTGACACTTCAAAATGTTTTCATGTTCATACAAATAGAAATAGTATAAACAGCATATATGAGTTTATGTTCACTCACTTCTTGCTTTCCAAGGACCCCACAGGACTCTTATTGTGGTTTGTTCATTCCCCATTATTATCCCCGCCCTGAGCCTGCTTCGGCAAGGAGGGTGGGATATAAACCCAATAAATAAATCAGGCAAGGCACAAATTAATGTTATATATAGAAGATACTGCCTTTACCTGTGTAGCCCAGATTAGCCCAATCCCATCAGATCTCAGGAACTAAGCAGGTTTGGTCCTGGCTAGTATTTGAATGGGCAGCCACCATGGAATACCAGGGTCACAACATGGAGCCAGACAGTGGCAAACCACCTCAGAACATCTCTTGCCTTGAAAACCTTCTGGGGTTGCCATAAATCAGCTGTGACCTGACAGCAAAAAACAGCAATAACAAGTAGAAGGTGCTATGCTTCTAATCATAAACATGATAAACACTGAATTGTGATCTCTTTCAAGCAACTGGAAGGAAATTAATATCAGGAATTAAGAGACATTTTTAGTAACATATTCATAATATGTCTAGCCCCTTTATCAGTGCAATCATCATGTTAGCTAGAAGTTATGTGTGAAACAGATCTATCCAACCCTCTTCTAGTTTACCTGCATCAGATGGCACACTGCAGTTGTATCAGTAGTGGGAGTAATCTTTGCTCCATAGAAACTAAAGTAATAAATGAAGGAAAGGAAAAAAGGGGGGAGGGAGGGAGCAAGTTACAAATACAATGTGGTACAGAAGTTGTATACTATAAGGATCTCCTTGTTCGACTAAGGTTCAAACATTTACTATTTCCTGTTGACTGTTAAAGGAAGCCATTCTATAACCTTAGCAAAGAAGAGACGAGAAAAACAAGGTTTTAATGTGCTGGAGCTTAGCTTCAAAACTGTTGAAGTTCAGAGATGTCCTTTGAGTTTAATTGGATATCGGAGAACTTACTGTTTTGGGACACATTGTCAGTGCCCATTAGATAAGCATCAACAGGGTCTCTGTAGAGCTTGCAGCCACATTTGGTTACTGTAGTGGTCTAGACATTCAAGCAACTAGTCAGAAACATTTTCTTAAGACAAGGCTACAGTGACACAAATCCAAACTGGAATTCTATAATAAACATCCATTACCCATAATCTGCAGTGTCCTTTGGTTAGTTTTCCCTTTAAATATTTGTGATTGTATTTGCACAATTAATGCAGTCTTCTAAGAATGTGGTCAGATTTTTTAATCCTTTTTCATATTTGTGTTTTTTTAAATTTTAAAAATCCTTACTCTACATGCGTTATGATCAAGATATTAATTTAGTTATTACACTGTATTTGTTTCCATTGGTTTGAAGGAAAAACATATTTCCATTTGTAATTGGTCAGTTTTCCATCCTATTTGGATAAATTTCTCCAGAACTGCAACCCTGACCTGAAAGGTCATATTGGTATATTTCATACCAAAAGAAAGGGAAAGGCCCCAGGTTTATTGACAAATAAACATCAGAAGTTTTTAGCAATTAATAATAATTAAACCAGTTAAGTGCCACCAAGCCTCAAAAGACTCATGATGACCCCTCATAGAGTTTCAAGGCAAGAGGTGACAAAAGGTGGTTTGTCATTGCTTTCCTCTGTATAGCAGCCCATGTCTTCCTTGGTCATCTCCCATCCAACTACTATGGGAAATATTGTATGTATTAAAGAAATAAGGACATTTGGTTCAGATTTCTCACTAATTTCAGGTCATGCCTCCACAATCTACTTTACAATAGATGAAATAATTTCTGCCTACCAATGTATAATTTTCTTGTCTTACCATATGCATTTTAACTGTTTGAAGAGGAAACATACTGCAGGCATGTAATTAATGATACAAACACCCCACTCAGTGATTCAGAATCATCTCATCAAGCAAAGGAAAAAAATTGTTTTTACGCTTTCCCCCTGGCTTGTTATTTTATTGCTCCCTGGTAATTTTAACGACCAGGGCTTTTTTGTAGAAAAAGTTTCATACCCCTGACACCAAACCATCTGGAATTGTGTTCTTGTGCATTCCTGCTAAAAAAAAAAAGCCCTGGCAATAATTAAAATAACTATTCTGTCATTACAGAGAGCTGACTTCAAATTCAACCCCCTCCCCCCTTGAAAACAAGAGAAAAATTACCTGGGAACAAAAGAGGGCTTAGGTCATAAAAAAATTTACATACAATGGATTGGATCAAGAAGAAGAGTTTATGGATGGAATTATCAGAACAGATTATTTCACACCTTCCGCTGCCCCAAGTAGCCTGCCATTTATTATGAAACTACTCTTTGGAGGCTGGAGAGCCTTTCAGGCAAAATACACCCCAGGATGGGGTACAGCAGAGATTGGTGGGTAAAATTGCATCCCTCTCTATTCAACTGATTTTACATGACCCCTCTTGTTGCTTTGTCTTGTTCCCTGCACATTTTGCTTTCCAGATTTTCAGAGACAAGTTTGGAAACAAATGACAGGTTGCATGGCAGAGAAGAAGGCAGGGAAAGAACAACTCTGCTTTCTTGAACCAAGTCAATGTTTACAAGAAACAAGAAAATTGATCTAAAGAGAAAAGATACTAACCAAACAAAAAGTGTGCTTGGTTGAGTGATCTAAAATCAATGAGAGTTCATGAGACTAATAGGTTAACATTAAGGAAGCTCTGCCTACAAGCCCACAAGACTTTGTAGCTCTTAGTTTTTTACAGCATTCAACAAGAGTTTTCATGAGCCTAATTAAAGACCTTTTGCACATGTCCTAGTGTAGCAGCAGCAGCATTTGGTTGCCCTCGCTGAATGCTGCAAACTGGATGCTCATATGTAGTATCTTATTTCAACTTCCAAATCTGAGAAGTAGAAAAGAGTCCAGTAGCACCTTAAAGACTAACAACATTTGTGGTAGGGTATGAGCTTTCATGAGTCACCACTCACTTCTTCAGATGCAGCTAGAATGTGAGTCCATGTGTCCTATAATTGTAAAGTGAGGTGATTTCAGGTGCCAAATGATAGCAGGCAAATGACAGTAGAAGGTATGATTGGGTTAGGTGTGATATGCAGAGGGGTAGTAAGCATTGGTAATGAGACAGGAGAAATCAGCATTGGTAATGAGACAGGAAACCTAGGTCTTGATTCAGCTGAAGTGGATGCAATGTCTTGAGTTTCATAACAAAGTTAATATTTACTGAAACTATTTACTCTGTAGGCCCAGATCAAGCTTTTGGGAGTCGACAAAGTTTTTCATGCATTGGAACAGCAGGCACAGTGTCTCTCTGCCACATTCAAGAAAACTGCTATGTGGTGTGGTCACTTTACATAAACGGCCAATCAGGCATGTGCCTGATTTGACAAATTCTTACCCCCTAAGAAGAATTCTGATCAGATCTCCATTTTACTTACATGTGTTATTATCTCCACTGTGGAAGGAAAGGGTGCAACTTCTATCCCATGAAAGACTTCCCACTATATCTTTAAACAAGTCCATACTATTAGCAATGGCAAAAAAGTATACAACTTGAATGCAATCCGGCCTCCTCCCAGCCGAGCGGCGATCGCCCGCTGAGGCTGGGGAACATTTATTGCCTCCCCGGATGGATGGAGGCAGGGAATCTTTTACTTCCGGATGGTGGCAAGGCACGGCCTTATAAGGCTGACCCCGTCCCCGAATACGCAGTCAGAAATTCGCTCTCGGCCCGCCCGCCCACCCGTCATGCAGTACAGGCAAAGGCTGGTCACCTGTTTCAAGGGGCCGGGTAGGAATTTTTCATCCCCTGACAAATTGGCCGGTTAAGGGAGTGTTTTTTCCTACCCTGTACTGAGGGTATTGGGTGCTGGCAATTGGATTGGCAGTGCTGTTAAAATAGTTGGCCACTGGCTGTTTATTGTTGGAAATATGTTAGGGATTGGTGAGCTCCCGTGACACCGCACCATTGGTGGTGAATGGCCTCCCTGGGGGACCGTTAAGCTGTATGGCCCAAGGTCGGCTCTGGGGAGGCCGAGGATCCCGTCACATGGAGAGTGTCCACATTCCAGGCTGTATGGTTTTGGGGATGGTGGAGCTTTGGTGAGCGGCAATCATGTTGCTGGGCCGGCTGGGTCTGAGCCATTGGGTTGGCTCATACCCGGGGCTTTGGGGGCTCACCCATTTTCAGGTCAAGGAGGTGGTCTGGCTTGACCCCTGGCTTGATCTGTCCCCATGTTTTTCCCCTTGCCATTGAGTTAATAAAGTTGCCCTTTATTTCATTTCTGTGTCTGTCTCATTATTCCAACTTGGGGGGCAATCTTCTCTCCATGTGCATGGGGAAAATGTGGTGGTGGTGGAAGGCTAATGATGATGTTCTCTTCTAGGGACATTGTTTATGGGTTGGTGGTCTGGAAAGGCTTTGAAACTTGGGAAGGTTTGTAAATGGGGGCTGCTAGAACCTGAGGTGGAAAGTTCCTGTTAAGGTGCTCCTATTAAGGATTCAGAGGTCTGAATCCCAGTCCTTCAATTATTTATGAGATTTTTTTCTGCAAGGTTTCAGTTGTAGAAAGCAAAACTTTTCATCTTAGCCATTTATCCATGAATTAAATTATGATCTGTATTGTGCACATAATTGCTATCTGTGAAAATAGCCTTTATTCATAGGATGAATATAGTTTATTATAAAGAGCATATCTGAAAAGATACGAAGAAAATTACAGATCACTTGTTTTCACAATTAGTGGATTCAGGAGCTGAAACTTGGAAATCTACATAAGGTTGCCAAGTCCAATTCAAGAAATAACTGTGGACTTTGGGGGTGGAGCCAGAAGACATTGGGGGTAGGGCTATAAGCAAAGTTTTGACAAGCACAATTAAACTCCAAAAGGAGTTCTGACCATCACATTTAAAGGAACCGCACACCTTTTAAATGCCTTCCCTACATTAGAAATAATGAAGGATAGGGGCACCTTCTATTGGGGTTCATAGAATTGGACCCCCAGGTCCAATCTTTTTGAAACTTGGAGAGAAGTTTGAGGAGAGTCATCAGATGCTATGCTGAAAATTTGGTACCTCTGCCTCAAACAACAGCCTCTCCAGAGCCCCAGATACTCCAAGATCAATTCTCTATTATACCCTATGGGAATCGATCTCCATAGGAAATAATGAAGTGCCCGGCAGACATCCCCCCCATTTCTGATGACTCTGAGGCAGAGGAGGGCCTGCTCCCACCTGGGGATTGGCATCTCTACTCACGAGTTGCTGACTGGAAGCAGGAAAGGACCTGGGACAGTGGGAAAACCCCCGCTGGGACCTGGGGATTGGCAAGCCTAATTCTGATTGAGGTTTTTTTTCCAGTAGAGAACGAAGCAATTTAGACCATCACTACTTGTGAAGTTGGAAAGGTCCCAAACCAAGTGAAACAGATGCCACTGCAGCAGCTGGGGAAAGCCTGGGGAAAATAGCAAGGAGACATGAGATCTGCAGCAACAAGATTAACTTGTCATTACTGGGTAACCACATATATAATGTAAGGCTATATATGAGAAACTAACCCAGAGAGAAAAGAAAATTGAGCAGTTGCCTCAAAAGTGACCAAAAAGTATGATGGAATAAGCAGGAGAGGAGTAGGGAAAGAAGGAAAGGTGGTCTCTAGCCAGCGGAGGGTGCTATAGGGCATGACTGGTTAACTGAAGGTTGGGTAAAGGAGACACTAAGTCATAGGAGAGAAGACAGGAAAACCAGGAGGACCAGGAAGGGAAATAGGATCTGTCTATTTTGATGAGGAGGTCCAGTGATTTCCAATATCAGTGATGGAAGGTTTGGGAGCAGAGTCAACTATGAAAATGGAGTGCTTCAGATGCCCTTTTAATGTCTCTGGATATTCCTAGATGCAAATAGGGGAAGTAGTAGTATTAGCTGAAAGGCGTGCAGAACATTGGGCCAAAGATTAGGGATCTATTTGCTCGTTGGTGAAATTTGGGTTGTACAGTGACTGGTGCAGCTGTAGTTTCTAAGGGCAGCCATGTTAATGTGCAGCAGAACAGCTAGATTTGAGCCCAGTAGCTCCTTAGAGACCAACAAAATTTTCAGGGTATAAGTTTTTTGAGGGGTAAATCTCCCTTCATCACATAAATGTAGCTATAGTATCCAAGACCACGTTGATGCAAGGGTCAAAATCTGAGCTGTCATAGTATGAGTTAAATGTTCTATTGTAGAGGGACACTAGAAAAGAGTATCCAAATTATGTAATGGGAAAATGAGATGTGACTGAATTAACTCGGCTGGGAGGCATGTCTCAGACTAGTTTATGAAAGTCAAAAGATGGAGCAATTACTCTTCCTGGGCTGTTAAGTAATATTAGGAAAATAAATGAGTTTGGAAGTATTCTGTAGCCCTGTCTGAAAATCATCATGTGGAAGGTAGCTCTGCACTGCATTAATGCACTGCACAGCCGCCCTGAGCCTGCTTTGGTGGGGAGGGCAGGATATAAATCAAATGAATGAATGAATGAATGAATGAATGAATGAATGAATTCTCAAGGTTGGCAACATTTTCTTGACAAAATTAGAAGATCTGGGTATCCGTTCCCCCTCTGCTTTAGGTTTTTAGCATGAGTGTGGCTAAGGCAGTCTGGTGTCAGCGCTGATTTTTCCCAATGGCAGACATCCAAAAATGTGGGGTGAATGACTGGACTTTCCCTGATAACTCCATTTGGAAGGCAGGCCAGAACAGGGTGCCAGTGACTGGGGAACAGGAGGAAGATGTTGCTGTCAATCATGCACTTTAAAACCAGAAGGGAACAGAAGCAACATTGCATCAAAATGCTCATCTGACCACAGCCTTGGTCTGCTCATTTAAGTTGTTATTTTGTATTTATTTAGCAAGTTGTTTTTGAACCTCAAGATATGGAAGAAAAGTAGGGCATTAATGCGTAGGTAAATAAATCCACTACTCTGTATTTTTCAGGGTACATGATCAACTGGAAAGGACTTGCTGTGTTTCATAAGTGCAGATTCTGTGCACACAGTGCACATCGATGCATGGTGGCTGAAAGGAGCAGAAACTTGCAGTTACGCTCCTGATTCCTCTTTGCACATTGATTCAGCACAGTTTCAACATCTGAAAAGAGCTTTTGTAAGTGCGAAGTTTAAAGAAAAGTATTCCTACCATTTGTTATGAATTTCATAAATAAACACTTTGTACTTAAGATGGTCCTCTCTTTCAAATCATGAACATTTACTTCAGCTAAATAAGCATGTCTATAATCATTCAAGTAGTCAAGACTCAATCATGATTTATTAATCTTTTGGAACTTCAATTTCTGCTAGAGTTATATATGATGAGTAAAAATATTTTACAACTTTAGAGCATACACACCTAACTCCAAAACAATTCAGAACACCAAATTCTAACTTTGTGTAGTCTTCAGAAATATTTCTTCTGAGTTAAACACTAGCATAATCAAAGGCAGGTCAGGCTATTAAATATTGTGTAAATGAAAATGTATTGTTCAGAAAGGACAGAATAACAGGCCTTTGAGATCAGATGCAGAAATCAAAATGAAAGTTTTAACATAAATAATGAAATGAGATAATATTTTGGTACTTTCAAGTATATCCCCCTAGAATAATGGTCATCACTACTTTTACATATTCCTAGCATCAAAAGGCCAACTGTTTCATAAATAATAATAGCTAAAACTTAAAAAAAATTCATAAAATGTTTATAAGGTTTTTAATACCAATCACCTGATAATAGAATGCCTGAGATGACAAAAAATTCTTTCGGAATTGCATGAAAAAATGTATTTGTATAATATAGGACAATTGGGACAATTGCTTAGTCACAAAAAACCTTGCAGATGTCTGCTGTTACTGATTATTGGAGGGAAGTCTGTATGGTATAGTCCATTCTCATCTGATTTCAGAAGAGGGTTGATGCTTGAATGAGAGTCCACCAATGAAAGCTCTGGGTAGGATAGCAATGATAAACCACCTCTGCTTCTTGACTACCTCAAAAACCCCTTGCTGGGGTTACTATAAGTCAGGTGCAACTTGATGGCATTTATGTACCTATTATTGTCATCTTTTATGATTACCTTAAATATTAATGAGAAGAGGTCAACACTGAGTTTTATGGGATGTTATGACTGAAAAAGCTCACATTCTTCAGCTTTATCACAGTGACTTGTTCTGTTTGAATTAAAGTTGATATACCATGTTGCTTTACAAATCCAGGCAGTTTCAAAATGAATAATACCAAAGCCTAAAGCAAAATTGATTGCTGATTCTGAGTTTGTTATTCTGGTACGGGAGCTTTTTAAATTCATGGCAGAAACCAATAACTGTTCTATACTCTTGAACTGATACTGAATGTTAGCATGAAAACTTTAGTCATCTTTTCGTCTGGACCAATGGTAGGTGACTACATACAGGTATGAAAAAAATTGCAACAATGGCTGTTCTGGCATCTGCACTCTATAGAAGTTAGGGGGAGGAGTGGGGTTTGCCACAGTTTGCATACAGCATCAGGGTTCTCCCAGATAAGAGTCCGCGCACTTAACCACTACACCAAACTGGCTCTTGTGGAAGGGGCGGGCTATAAACATGATGTAATAAATAAATAAATAACCAACCAACCTCTGAGAGATAATTTGTCCTTGCATACCCAGATGAAGAGACAGAGTTAAGATTCCTGTTACTTATTTCTGTTTGAAGCGCTAAGGTACAGTAACTGTAAGGACTCTGAAAGGACAATTGCTAGCCATAAGTCCTTCCAACTGTGTTGTTACCACTGGCTGTTTGTTGCTTCTTCAAGGAACCTTTTCACCAGCATTTACATTACCCAGCTCCCTTAATGTGTGCTTGAACTTGTTGTTTACCTGGGAAGAATGTTGTCCTTATCTGAGGCTTATATATGGGTTGAGGTCTGTTGTGATTGGCTACAGAGTTAGTTAGAATGGTTGTGGGACAACAGAAAGAAGGGATGAGGGAATCAGCAACTTTGGACTCACCATTTTTCTTAGTTGAAGTGTTTTAACCTTTATTACCTCTTTTGCAAATGCAATGTTGAGTAATTACAGGAATCAGACACCTGCTGTTTCTCTGCTCTGTTCTTTATTCTATACATATTTATTCTTGTGCCAGTATTGTCATGATGATATTGGCATTATGCTGGCATAGATTCCTGATGCTGACATGTTTTGGCTTTCCTATATTGTGCCATAGTAGCAAACCTATCTTTATTCAGCAGGCATAAATAAAGGATAAGATGGTATTGTTCCTCTCTTATTTAGACCATTATGGATTATCATTTGCAATTAGCATGGATATGAGCTGTCTATACCATCACAGCAGCTCAACCAATGGCTGGGGAAGGCTCACAGACTGCCAGCTTTTGCATACCTCAGTTCCTATCCCCCATCCCCCAATATTTTTAGTTCCTGTGACCTGTATTTTGCTAACTGGCATTACCATTGTCTAGATAATATACATATGATGTATTTTAATCATATACTTCATTCATATCACTGAATAGAATATGCTCCAAAACCTGTTTGAATCAATATAGTCATGTGGAGGACTCTTGTGCCTTCCTCAATGTTTGAAACAGCAGCAAAGAAACAGCTGTACTTTTCAAATATAGCAGCACTGCTTCAGTCTTTTACTCAATACTGCCTTTTATCACCAGGATAAATATCAGTTTTCAAGCAAGAAGATGAATGGCTGTTTCTCTCTTTGTAAGCCAGCAGGATCTAAGAATGCAATCTCAGAACCTTTATATGTCTTGTGTTTTGGTGCATGTGTTTGCATTAGCGTGTTCCAACATGGCTTAAGGGATTTGCCATGTTCTATCTGTCTGACAATTCAGCACTGCCATAGAATTTCTAATATCTTGTGTTAAAGCTTTCCCTCTAGACAATTTCTCTGACAGTCTGTAGCCTCACCCAGAAAACCTTAGAACTGTTGACCCCTACTGAAAGGCAAAACACAAAGAATGTGAGTTTTCCTTTGTTGATTTCCTCTAACGAAAGTTTGAAGGAATTTATATTTTTACTTTCTCTTGTTATGTGGGCAAGCTTCCAAAAGGTTTACATTTTGAGTTTGGTTTCTTACAACTATGTCTTAATACCATTTTATGTGATCTTCAGAGTCTGCTGCTAAGTGAAGCTAAATTCAAAAGACATTGTGTAAAATAATCCATCATGTAGCTTTCGTACCAAAAAAATTTGAATACTATACTTATTACTACAGCAACAAAAACAATACTTCTTGTTTTTATCAAACCATTAATAAATGTTCCTTCTTGTGACCCTTCAGACAATTGCATTTTATGATAACACCCTGTGTGTCTCAGTCACATTTTTAAGATGCTCTCCTCAAACTATGTTTAATCTTTGTCTATCAAAGAGAAGTGATCTCATTTATTAAGCCTCCCTTTCTGCCAAGTCTATTATTCGATTTGTTGCTTAGAGACACTCCAGATCCATAGCAACTGCAAAATCTGAATTCTGGAACTGGCCTTTCTTTCTGACAATAGTTCAAATAGCCACTGCCTTTAGAAAAGGAGTATGGCACATAAAGACACATTACATTAAAATTAGTGGATATTCATATGCTCTGTTGCATATTTAAATACCAAGGGCCCCAATGGCACGTAGGCATCTCTGTCATTTCCTGGATGGAATGTGTAATCCTTCAGTGTGAATCTGTCATAGTTTTGGTCCTATCACGCATCTTTTTGTGCTGGATGCCATCTTTTGGAGTTTTTTTAGTTCTAAAGAGCTACTCCTCTTGGCTTCATCCCCATATTCCCAGATAACTTTGCTAATAGCTTTGCCTTTTGATGCACAATGGCCATGAATTTTCTAATTCTGATGACTGTGCTGAGGCCATAGCATGAAACAAGACCCAGGGACTGGGACAAAACAGTCTTGGCATACCTACAGAGTTCTCATCCTCCCCCCCCCCTGCCCCCCGCATCTGTCTGCACTGAACTCTTTTACATGATTTAGATGGCATGGGATTGCAGTAGTATTCATGTAATAACAGGCTTTACAGTAATGTTGGAGAAAATAGCCTCATCTTAGAAATGAAGATACAGATATGGAGAGTCCAAATTCTGCTCTGTTCACTGAGTTCAATAGAATTCAGGGGCAAACTACTTTATCTGCAAAGCACTGACATTTTATTTACACCTTGTGTTTAGTATCTTGGCATAATAAAATGTGATGGGTGAACACATAAAATTGCATTATATAGCAATATCTGTCTAGATTTGTAATCTTTATTTATTGTATTTATATCCTGCCTTTCTCTCCAATGGGGACCCAAAGCGGCTTGCATCATTCTCCTCCCCTCCGTGCTATCCTCACAACAACCTTGTGAAGTAGGCCAAGTTGAGAGTGTGTGACTGGTCCTTCTCTTCTTCCCACCCACCAGCCAACATGACTTAATTTGTTTTCTTTCCCCCTTCCCTCTTCCTTCCAGAAATCAAGGCTTGAAAGGCTCAGCTTGCGGTTCTGTAGTGACCTCGAAAATGGTGACTGACAGGTCAGTGGGCATCCTCTCTTAAAATGTGTTATATCTGTTATTTAGAAAGCTTTAATCCCTGGCCCTTTGGATTTCAGATTTTTTTCTGTTAACTGTGCATTTCTTCAAATTTGAAGATGTCCCCCCTATCTGTTCCCAGATCAATTTTATGGATCTACTGATCCATACACTACAAAAGTGATGGTTTTGTCTAGTCTGTTGCTTATTGAGCAAGGCCTGTTTGCCTGGGGCTAATTGCAGGCCCCACCTTCTGCTGTTGCTGTAAGGTGCAGGTTGTGGGCCTCTGAACTGTAAGGCTCCTCCTAGGCAGAGGCACAAGTCTCTGGTACAAGCCAAAGGGCAGTAAAAGGGCTTTTAGCCTGTAGCTCTTGGCTCTTAGCCTGGGAACTGGGCCTGGGGACCTTGCATCACTTTAGATACCTTTAGATCACTAACCAATTGGAAGGTGGGAAGCATGGGCTATCCATTGTTTTGCAGAGAGTACCATGTGTATGATTATCTACCCACTCGATGGAAATTGTGAATGTGTGCTCAGTGCATGGAGCTTGTGGCTCTCAATGCCTGGATGGGGAAATGATATCAGGGGAAAGGGTTTAGATTTATTAGGCCCTGTGGAACTTTCTGGGATAAGTTAAGCCTGTACAAAAGAGACAGGCTTTACTTGAACCAAAAAGGAACCAGGCTGTTGGCAATTAATATAAAAAATGTGGCACAGCAACTTTTAAACTAATCCCAGGGGAAGCTAACAGGAGCTGGGGAGCCTCCAGTTTGGGACAAAGCCCAAAGGGAAGATTGTGTAAACACTCAGGGTAATATTGATAGGAGTGTAATAGAACTTGGGAGTGAGAGGTGATGGTGACTGAGGTCCACGTGTGGCAACTAAGGAGCCAAGGGAGGCAAGGGCTGCTGGAGATGGTCTCTATATGTCAATGCCAGAAGTCTCCAAGCCAAGATGGAGACGCTGGAGTGCTTGGTGTTTAATGATAATTTAGATAAAGTTGGTATATCAGAAATATGCTGTAATAAGGAAAATCTATCGGATACAGTCATTCCTGGGTATAAACTCCATAGGCAGGACAGGCAGAGACAGTTGGTGGAGGTGTTGCATTGTACATCAAAGAGGACATTGCTAGGCACAAAGCCTGCTGAGGGAAAATTAGCATGGCTTCTGCAAAGTCCTGCCTCACTAACCTTTTGGAGTTCTTTGAGGAAGTGAACAATGGTGACCTGGTAGACATTATATACTTTGACTTCCAAAAGGCTTTTGACAGGGTACCTCACCCAAGACTCCTAAGTGAATTTAGCAGTCATTGGATAAGAGGACAAATTCTCATATGGATTAAAAACAGGTTAAATGACAGGAAGAAAAGGGTAGGAATCAATGGACAGTTCTCACAATGCAAGGAACTAAACTGTGGTATCCCACAAGAATTGTTATTGGTGCTGGTACTATTTAATTTATTCATAAATGATCAGGAACTTGGAGTGAATAGTGTAGTTGCCAGGTTTGCAAATGACACAAAATTATTCTAGATGGTGAAAAGCAAAGTTGACTGTGAAGAGCTCCAAGAGGATCTCCACAAACTGGTAAGTGAGTGACACTGTGGCACGTGAATTTCAAAGTTGGTAAGTGTAAAGTGATGCACATTGAGACAAAAAAAAAAACCACCCCATCTTCAAGTACAGGCTAATAGGGCCTGAATTCGCTGAGACTAAGAGGAAAAAATTTTGGGGGGTCATAGTAGATAGCTCAATGAAAGTGTCAACCCCATGTGCTGCAATGGTAAAAAAAAAAAAAAAAGGGGCAAACTATGTTGGGGATTGTTAGGAAAGAGATTGAGAATAAATGGTCAATATTGTAATGCTCCTCTATAAATCTGTGGTGCAGCCTCATTTGGAATACTGTGTACAGTTCTGGTTACTGTCTCTCAAAAAGGACATTTCAGAGCTTGAAAGAGTACAGAGGAGGGAACCCAAGATGATTAGGGGGTTGGAGCAACTTCCCTTTGAGAAAAGGCTAACAGAGAAGACACAACGAAGGGGGGGCATGTTAGGGGTGTATAAAATTATGCATGGGGTGGAGAGAGTTGACAAAGATAACTTTTTCTCCCTCTCCCAAAATACTAGAATTCAAAGGCACTGATGGGCACTAGATTCAGGATGGACAAAAGGATGTATAATTTGCTTCCAGCAGATGTAATGATGGCCATAGGAATAAACAGCTTTAAAAAGAGGATTAGATAGATTCATGGAGGATAAGTCTATCAATGGCTACCAGACATGGTGACTGAGGGGAATCTCCACATTCAGAGGTACTAAACCTCTGAATCTCAGAGCCAGGAGGCCATATCAGCCTCAGCCTCAATGCCCTGGGAAGTGAAAATGGCTTTGGAGCAAGTCATGCTGAGTGGGCCCTGCTGTGCTACAAGCCAGCACTACAGAGTCACTCAGTTCAGTGGGTCTGCAATGAGCATTAACTCACCCACTGCATCATCACCCTAACTGGAAGCAGTGCAGGATAAGATGGTGAGAGCTGACATGAATAGCCATGGCTGATGAAGGGTTTCAGTCAAGTGGTCTCTGAAACCTGAGCAAAGATGCCCATTATTGGGTTCAGAATACCAGTGCTTGAGGGGCACGAGCAGGGAGGCTTTGACTTCCATGTCCTGCTTGTAAGTCACCAGTGGACATCTGATTGGCCATTGTATGAAACAGGATGCTAGACTATGCAGACCATTAGTCTGAATAACCATAGGTGTTCTGATGTTCTGTGACTTTGTTTCACTTCTTGCTTCTTTTCATCCATTCAGGTGAAAAGAAAAGACTGCTTTTGAGCTGTCCAATAACTTAGGCTAGAATCTGCCGCAAAAGGCAAGCTCCTGCTCACTTCACTTTTCATGAGTATCCTTGCAGAAGATCTTTACTGAAACATTATAGTTTATGCTTCTCTTTCCTTTCATATGCTGCTTAGCTTACTACTTTGGGCTAATGGATTCTTGGATTCTGGCATGGTGAGCTTTTGCCTTCCCAGGACTACCCATTTTAGTTGCAGAGCTCCCATGGGTACACGATGGCTGCTAACAGACCGGCACTTTGGGCTGACTCAGAGACACCTCAGAAATCGACTAGAAAAATCCTTCCAAACTCAAACATCTGCCACCCATCCCCATCCTGTACTCACCCTGTCCTCTGGCATCCTGAGAGTGGCTCAAAAAGCTACCATTTTCAAAGTGGTAGTAAATTTTTGAGCTGCACACCAGTTGCCTCCTCAGTGTCTGGAATGGAAGGGCAGAAATGAGGTGACTGGGTGGTGTGCATGCACATGCACATGACCACTAAAAATGTATGGGGAAAAAACCCAAACTGAGCGACGGGAATGGTGCACAACAGCCATCTGATCATGGCCATGTAGCCCCGTGGATGGGATGGCTTGCAGGGGAGTGTGTGGAGACTTCAGGACAGCTCTTTTTGAGCCATACCAGTTTGGAACGCCTCAAATCTGCCCAACAATGCCCATCTGTTATCAACCATTATATTGCCTGAGAAGAATATACATAAATTAAAATAAATATCTTCCTAAACCTGCCACATTTATGAATGATATATCCCAATTGACAAGAATATTTTACAACACAAGCTTATGTCTCACTTGTTTAAACCAGTCAGACTTAGAAATGCTTGTTTTTTTAGGTTGTAACTGAGGTAAATAGTTGGTGATATATGTATATTTAAAGCCTATGGTTGCCATGCTGCAACTGCAGCACCAACTTGGACTCTTAAAACCCTTAATTCAAGGAGAAAGTCATGCAACTGTAGTTCCTCTTTCCAGTTTCTCTATATTTCTGACACCAACTTTAAACACACAGTATTAGAATATTAAGCTATATGGCAAGTGAAACCTTGAGCGTTTTCGCACTGACCTTACTCGGGAGCGACGTCCCTCTTCACTGCGCAGTGTCTGTGCGGATTTCGCACTAATTGCTCCGCAGAACCCGGAAGAGCCGCAAAGTCCTGCAGCTTTTGCGTCGCAAATGTAAACTGGCCAAAACCCAGTTTACATTTGCGACGCAAAAGCCGCGGGACTTTGCGGCTCTTCTGGGTTCTGCGGAGCAATTAGTGCGAAATCCGCGCAGACACTGCGTGGTGAAGAGGGACGTCGCTCCCGAGAAAGGTTAGTGCGAAAACGCCCCTTATGTTACAAATACAAAGTAAACAAGAATGATGGTGGTCATGACTAAGCTCAGTTACATAGCACTTTTTTTATTTAGACCCTGTCACAAAATCTTAGGTATAGTGTGAAAGTCACAATTCAAATTAATGGTGGGATATAAATATGCATATTTATTTTAAAAGAAAAAATGAGTTCTTAGACGTTTCTAATCAGTCTTTAGGAAGTGATTTTAAAAATGCTTTTAGGAATTTAATAGGCTGGTAAAAGAAACAGAAGAAATGTGAGCAGGAGAGAGTGAAATTGGCCTTTATCTTTTATGTTTTGCTTTTGCATGCAGTCACTATTATCTGGAATCCATTAATTAGTAAGGTAAGTTTAATTTCCATTAGAAGCCAGGGAAATTGCTGAAGAAAACATATTTGTGAATTTAGCCTCTCTCTCAGACACACAGATCAAAGATCACATATATTCATGCTTGTAATGAGTAGGTGATGCACTAATGTTCTTCTCTGGTCTGAACTTTGTTTTTGCAAACCCCTTTGATGGTTCACTAATTGGTTTTAGCACAATTGAAAAGGTGCTAAAATCTGAAAGCAAGAAATTGTCAGTAGTAGGTGGAGAAGGGATAATTTTGATTCTCACCATATGCTGGAAACCTTAAATCGTTACAACACAGGAGGGGGGGAAATCAGGACTTGTTGCTTTTTATTTTTAAATCAAACTCATTATGAATTATCTGTAACATCCAAAAATATGCTTAATCATCAAATTTCACAGTTTCACTTTTTAAAATTATTTTTGTGGAAGCAACTTGCCACCCTGCTTGTTTGCAATGTGCTGTGTATCCTTCTACCAAATGTGTGGGGAAGAATGTAGTAACAAGAAAACAGAACTAAATAGCATATGCTAAGTGCCAGTCTTTTAATTCACTTCAGATGTTCCTTCAAAAGATAGCAAAGTAGTTAACTCTCTCAAGGTTTGCACTGCAAGCTAGTCAGGGGCAATATGTGTGTGGAAGCAGGCATCTGGCTTATACTGTTGCTGGCTGGGGAATTGCATGCACAAATGGTTGCTGCTTGTGCAGCTCTTCAACTTGATCTAATAGCCAGGGCTGTGTTCACATGACCCCTCTGAAAAAGTTCTGGAGAAGGAGCAAAGGAATGGATTCTGCCACCTCCATTCTGTTAAATTCTTCAGCTTTTAAAAAGAAATGCCTGTTGGCAATCCTGGTTAGGTGTAGTGGTTAAGTGTGTGAACTCTTATCTGGGAGAACCAGGTTTGATTCCCCACTCCTCCACTTGCACCTGCTGAAATGGCCTTGGGTCAGCCATAACTCTGGCGAGGTTGTCCTTGAAAGGGCAGCTGTTGTGAGAGTCATCTCAGCCCCACCTACCTCACAGAGTGTCTGTTGTGGGGGAGGAAGATAAAGGATATTGTGAGCTGCTCTGAGACTCTGAGATTCGGAGTGGAGGGTGGGATATAAATCCAATATCTTTATCATCATCTTCTTCTTTCTGCACACAATCAGTTATGGTGCATTCTCTCTCTCGGCTTGACTTCGCGAATGAAGATTTAAGAAGGGTGTAGTAGTCCACGTCTGCTGCAGGCTCGCTGGTGGCTGACAAGACCAATGCGGGACAGGCAGATCCGGCCACAGTGGCTGCAGGGAAAAGTCTGATTTGGGGTTGGTGCTGTAGCAGTGCGATTCTTCCTCAATCTCCTTTTGTCCTCAAGACCAGCTATGCGTGCGTTCTCAAAGGAAGAGACAGCCTGGTAGATGGTGTGCCTCCATGATTTGCGATCTGAGGCTAGGTCAGACCACTGCTGATGGTTGATGCGACAGGTACCAAGGGATTTCTTCAAGGAGTCCTTGTACCTCTTCTTTGGTGCCCCTCTATTTTGATGGACGGTGGAAAGTTCGCCATACAGAGCAATCTTGGGAAGGCGGTGGTTTTCCATCCTAGAAATATGCCCTGCCCAGCGCAGCTGCGTCTTCAACAGCAGTGCCTCGATGCTTGTAACCTCCGCCCGCTTGAGGACTTCAGTGTTGGTCACAAAGTCACTCCAGTGGATGTTGAGGATGGTACGAAGGCAGCGCTGATGAAAGCGCTCAAGGAGTCTCAGGTGATGACGGTATAAAACCCACGATTCAGAGCCGTAGATGAGGGTTGTCATCACAACCGCTTTGTAAACATTGATCTTTGTGCCTTTTTTCAGATGCTTGTTGCTCCACACTCTTTTGTGCAGTTGGCCAAATGCACGGTTTGCCTTTGCCAGCTTGTTGTCAATCTCCTTGTCGATCTTGGCATCTGAGGAGATGATGTACCCCAGGTAGCTGAACTGCTGGACTGTCTTCAGAACTGATTCACCCACAGTGATGCAAGGAGGGTGATAATCTTCCTGGGGTGCAGGCTGGTGGAGAACTTCTGTCTTCTTCAGACTAACTTCTAGGCCAAATAGCTTGGCAGCCTCTGCTGATGAAGGAAGTGATTGCTAAGGATTACCGCCATCATATAAAGAACAAACAGCACTAGCACTTTTATTACTAATTAATTAATCAATTTTAAACTTATTAGAATTTTAACGTTAAATGTAACTTTGTTGTTTTGTTGTTTTTGTATAATTGAATGATGTTGTCAGCCGCCCTGAGCCTGCTTCGGCGGGGAGGGCGGGATATAAATAAAATTACCTACCTACCTACCTACCTACCAAAGCAGGACGTCATATGCTGCAGAGCTGATACCGAGTGGGAGACGAGCGCAGCATCATCAGCAAATAGTAGCTCTCGGATAAGTTTTTCCATTGTCTTGGAGAGGGCCTTTAGTCGCCTCAGGTTGAACAGGCTGCCATCGGTGCGATAGCGGATGTAGACACCATCGTCATCATCTAGATCTACTGTGGCTCTTTGAAGCATCATGCTAAAGAAGATCGTAAAGAGAGTTGGCGCGAGAACGCAGCCTTGCTTTACACCTGTGCCTATTGGGAAGGGCTCCGAGAGGTCGTTGCAGTGTCTGACTTGGCCTCGCTGGTCTTCATGTAGCTGGATGATCATGCTGAGGAACCTTGGGGGACATCCTAAACATTCCAAGATTTGCCACAGGCCTTTCCTGCTAACGGTATCGAAAGCTTTGGTAAGGTCGACAAAAGTCACATATAGACCCTTGTTCTGTTCCCTGCATTTATCTTGGAGCTGCCTGAGAACAAATACCATGTCGGTGGTGCTCCTGTTAGCTCTGAAGCTGCACTGGCTCTCTGGGAGAAGTTCTTCTGCAATGGTGGGCACCAGTCTGTTCAGGAGTATTCTGGCAAGAATTTTGCCTGTGATGGAGAGCAGGGTTATCCCCCGGTAGTTGGAGCAGTCTGACTTTTCCCCTTTGTTCTTGTGTAGAGTGATGATGATTGCATCGCGAAAGCCCTGTGGTAGTTCGCCTTGTTTTCAGCAGGTGACAAGTACTTTGTGAAGTGTGCTATGTAGTACTGTGCCCCCATGCTTCCAGATCTCTGGTGGGATTCCATCAACTCCCGCTGCCTTGCCACTTTTCAGTTGCTTGATGGCTTTAACAGTCTCTTCTAGGGTGGGGATCTCATCCAACTCTGTTTTCACTGGTTGAAGTGGGGTGAGGTGGATTGCTGAATCTTGAACTACGCGGTTGGCACTGAAGAGAACCTGAAATACTCCGACCACCGGTTCAGTATGGATACCTTGTCTGTGAGGAGCACTTGGCCGTCTGCACTATGCAAGGGACTCTGAGCCTGATATGATGGGCCATATATTGCCTTCAGGGCTTCATAGAACCCTCTTAAATCACCAGTGTCTACACACAGCTGGGTTCTCTCTGCAAGCTTGGTCCACCACTCGTTCTGAATGTCTCGAAGCTTGCGCTGGAGGTTGCTACATGCAGCGCGAAAGATTGCTTTTTTCCCAGGACAGGAGGGCTGAGCAAGATGTGCTTGGTAGGCAGATCTCTTTTTCGCTAGTAATTCTTGGATCTCTTGATTGTTCTCGTCAAACCAGTCCTTGTTCTTCCTTGTGGAGAACCCGATGACTTCTTCAGAGATCAACAGGATGGTAGTTTTTAGGTGTTCCCAGAGTGCTTCTGGAGAAGGGTCTGTGGGGAAACTGGGGTCCTCAATTCTTGACTGGAGTTTTGCCTGGAAGGCAGCTTTAACTTCGGCTGATTGAAGGCTGCCAACCTGAAGCTTCCTCCGAGGGATACCTCCTCTCCTGGGTGTGGGTTTAAAGTGAAGACGGAGATTGCAGCGTACAAGACGATGATCCGTATGACATTCCGCACTGGGCATTACTTGGATGTGTAAGACATCTCGAAGGTCTCTCTGGCACACCAGAATGTAGTCGATAAGGTGCCAGTGCTTGGACCGTAGGTGCATCCAGGTTGTCTTCAGGCTGTTCTTCTGCTGAAAGATAGTGTTGGTGATGGTGAGCTGGTGCTCCGTGCAGAATTCTAGCAGGAGGCACCCGTTATCATTGCAGTTGCCAATGATACTCCTTTCCAGGCTTTCGAGTCTTTACCTACTCTGGCATTGAAGTCGCCAAGGATGATCACCTTGTCCTCTGTAGGGGTCTTCCGTACGAGGTTGCGTAGATCAGCATAGAACTTGTTCTTTTCTGCAGGATCTGCTTGAAGGGTTGGGGCATACACACTGAAGAGTGTTGCATGCTGCTTGTTTTGAAGTGGGAGGCGCATGGACATAATGTGATCTGAGTGACCTGTTGGCAGGTTTTCGAGTTTGGAGGCAATGGAGTTCCTGACCATGAAGCCAACGCCAGAAAGGCGTCTCTCAGCCTTTGACTTACCCAACCAGTAGAGGGTATAGCCAGCACCATGTTCTTGAAGACTATCTTCCTCAGGGAAACGGACCTCACTGAGAGCTGCTATGTCAATATTCAACCTGAGAAGTTTGTGGGCAACTAGAGCAGAGCGTCATTCAGGGCGACCACTGTCTACTGTGTCAAGCATGGTTCTGATGTTCCAAAACGCAAGCTTTAGTCTTTGCACACTTTGTGAGGCAGGTGCATGCCTTTTCTTTGTTGTTATTTTTTGACCGCAAGTAAGGATGCCCGTAGACCGCGGCTAGCCAACTGTGGGGGGGACGAGCTTTGTTTAGGCCACCTTTTCTAGGCCCCTCTCCGTGCGGAGCAAGCAGTGCTGTCCCTAGATAAGGCTGCTTGGTCGTTCAGGGTGCTACCGAAAAATGCTTTCGTCTCTGGGTCAGCATCAGGCGACCAATACCCTGAACCGCCTACATGCAGGATCAGGACTGTGGCTTCCAGTGGCATCTTCCACCTGCCATTTCGCCCCTTGCCCATCGCTGCAGGACTTGGTGTGTTGTGGGTTGTGGATGTGGATATGCCCTTCAGGCCTGCGCAGAGGAATTTTTAGGTGAATCACAGTGTGCGCGGTACCGGCTCCACCCTTTCACCTTGGGGTCATCTGCCATGGCCCAGTAAGCCGGGACGCCGGCAGCGAGTCCTCCAGGTGGTAGGTGTTACATTAACGAGCTCTATCTGCCCGGGTTTGATGTTAGAGTTTTCCTTCTCTTGGCTGGCGAGGTTGGTGAGCCCAGCCTGCCCATCTGGTTATACCGCCGGACATTCGGTCACACCATGATGTGGCAAACTCTGTGAGAAACGGGGGGGGGGGGGGCAGCGGGAAGGTGTTGCCACGGATGTAGTAATGCAGGAGAGGCCATTGCAGTGACCATCTGCCAGGCATAGCCGGACAGTGACCACGCGGCGTTCACTACACCACACGGTGTATTCACACTACACTAAATAATACTAAATAACACTAAATAATCTGGAATTTTACTGTGTAAATATAGCAAAAATCTGGATGTAAAATGCATTATTTAGTGTAGTGTGAATGCACCATTAGACTGGAGTAAGTATCTTCTACAGCATAAAATACAGTCCCTGCCTATGATTCATGTATCTATATGCTATGTAGTACACTGCAGAGTACCCATTGTACAATGATAGCAGAAGAGTGGGGAAACCAACTGTTCCCTGCACATTGTGAGAAGTTATGTATTAGCAGGGCTTGTTCTGTAGAAAAAAAAGATGGTGGAGCTCATCCAGGGATTGTTATGCAGCTGCATCTACTATTCAATGGACAAGTAGGTGGAATTCTCAGGAGAAGGTGGAACTCTCAGAAAGGTTCAGGAGCTGTGCTCCTATGAGCTCCCACTGAATCCAAGGCCTGTGTATTAGTAAAAGCATGTTATATTCTGAATATGTTTCAAAGTTTCTTATGAATAGCCATAATTTCTTATAATTCAATATAACCTTAACATGCATATGCCAATTGTGATAGATTTAGGAAGCAAGCTTTGACTCTTGAAAGTTTATCCTAGAAATCTTGTTGGCCCTTAAGGTGTTACTTGGCTTGATATGCTCAGAACGTGACAAGATTTTGTGCAAAGCTGTTTCTTATATGGATCAATATTGCTGTTATGCTTTAGTCACTAGTGTCAGTTCTGCTATCTCACAAATATCCTTAATTCATTTCTATGGGACTTTGACATGAATAAATATGCAACTCATTGCTATTGTAGAGATGAAATAGTGCATTTTAATTGGCACATAGTATGTAATAAGATTTTGTTAGTCTTACATATTTATTAATTTAATAATTTCTTTTTTATTGTTGAATATTCTACCAGGCCTGGTTTTAGGAAAGTAACTGTTTTAACCACCCTGGGTGTTGTTGGGTTAGTGAGTGTCCCTATTTGAAGGAAGGGCAATATGGAGTTACCATCAATATGTGAGTGGTATATCTCCTTTACATCAGAATTTGGTAAAGCAATATGAATTGTTGTACTGAGACACAGTACTGGACTGGATGAAAGCCAATAAACCAAAGATCAGTCCAGAGAGAACTGTAGTGCTGTTGTTTGGTGGTTGGTTGATTTATTGATAGATTAATGGTTGAAAGGAACAGATTCACTTTAAAAAAATGATTTATGTATGGAAGATGGTTGTAGAATGGATCTGAACTTGACAGAGAATGCAATTTTACCTGCTTAGGCCCTGATAAGATGTGCAGCTTGATCCAGTTTAGCCCTATTTCTAATTGATTCAGGGTTGTTGTTGTTTTGTAACAGAGAGTTCTGATCAGACTTACTCCCTTAACCTGCTTCAGTGTGCTTTCACCCCATCCTTGACTGACCAGACGTGTCAGGGAGTGGGCTTTCTCCCCCAGCCTCATGTCCTCACGTCATTCATACATTCACTTATGGGAAGCAGTGCTTCAAACTCCTTGCAGAATGGCAGCAGCTGGTGGCCACTGGGAACGCTGGAAAAGGTTGCTGGAATATGCAGTCCAGTCAGTGTGAGGAAAGTGTTTTTTAAACTGTGCGTTTGAAAACTTTAACACTTTAAACATTTCAAAGCTGGGGTGAGAGAATAGAGAAGCCTCATCCTGGTCCTGTGTGATGCTGCATTTTTATTTAAAAGCTTGAAACAGAGCTGGAGTCACAGGCATCAGACTTCCCACTTCCTCCTTTCCTCCCTCCCTCTCTGAAAAAACTTATCTCCCTTCAAGTAAACCCTGTCCCACCCTGTGCCATAAAGCACAGAAAAAAGCTGCAACACACAGGCATCTTTCTTTGGAAGCTTTTTTTTAAAGAAAACAAGCTCCTCTATGTGTGTGTGTGTAAGAGAGAGAGAGAGATGTGCAAATATGCAGTTATGCACACATTGCTAACTAGTAAAAAAGTGTGTGTGTGTGGGGGGGGTTGTTAAGCAGAAGCCTGAGGCTACCAAAGCAGTGTTTGCACCGGAAAAGTGTTTGGACATCTGGAAGTGGCTTGACATCATGGAAGGACGGTTCAGACTGTGAAAATCGCAAGGTGGAACTGGACAACTCAGAAAGCACCACAATGGATCAGGTAACAAAACAATCCAGTTTGAAGAGGGATTAAATGGGAGCACATTGACTCACTAATGGGAGGCAGATGTTGATGTCTAGTCATGCACTTTAAATCCAGTAAGGAACAGCAACGACAACTGTCTGAACACCACCACACAGTGTCTTCTGAAGCCTTCCTTTAATTCCATTAAAATTAACTGCTTAGGAAGGAAGCTTTGTCTCTTGAAAGTTTATCCTATAAATCTTTTTAGTCTTTAAGGTAGATCCAAGCGGGCAGCCGTGTTGGTCTGAAGCAATCTTTAAGGTGTTACTGAACTTGAATCTGGCTCTTCTGCTTAGGATGGCAGTATTAGGTCAGAACAGGGGGCTTAATTTTAGTAAGTTGTCTTGACAGGTGTAGTTTATTTAAATAATTCACATAGGGATATCTGATAGCAGAGTAAAGATTAAAATAGCAGTGATCTCTGTCCTCTCTGCCCTTGATCCAGATACTTCCCTATAGCCTGCAAGTATTAGTAGTGCTTAATAAGTGCCCTCTTTTTCTGCTGCTGATTTGGCTGTGGTGTGTTTCAGTAAATTTAAGTCAAGTCTTCATACATTTTTTACATTATTTCTTGTAAGCTGATCATGATCTCTTTTATCTCCCTATCCATGCAGGCTACCTTCAATGTTACTCAAACTCTTTCCTAAGGTAATTGTGGTTACAAAGAAGATGGTCGATTCTTAGGTGTTTTTCTAACACGCAAGTATTAGTGGTTTTCAATATCACCATAACCAATTATTGAAAATTTGGTAAAAGTATTTGCATATTATGCAATTCAAAGAGCTAATTAAGGAACTCTGACTCAGTGTTTAAATATACATAAACCATGATTTTCAGTAGGTACTTAATCTTTTCTACTACCATATAGCTGGTTTTTTCTAGACAAGTTTTCCTAGGCTTGTTTGTACTAACTGCACAGAAATCCATGAGAGAGGTTACCCTTGTTCACCCAGTACATTTTGCTTTGCCTCCTCTCTTTCTCCAATTGGGTCAACAGTGTAAACTTCCACCCTCCAAAAAGAAATTTTGTGGTGCAAGATATAGAATGTCCCTCTTTTTCTGATAGCGTGGAAAGTTTGGGCACATATATTTTCTATTCCTTGACTCCATCATCAACCAAGAGTGAGACTGCAAGCAAGAAATCAGATAGAGATTGAGACTGAGAAGGGCAGCCATGAAGGAGCCAGAAATAATTCTTTTTTTTTTCCATTTTAAACAATTTTATTAATTATATAAAACATATAACAAACAAACAAAAACAAGAACTTACAACGATAACATTAATAATTCTTAAGCGTAAGGATGTGTTACTGGCAATCAAGCTCAAAATAATTCATCTCACAAGATTCCCTACTACTACGCATGGGTGTAAAAGCTGGACAAAGAAGAAGGCTGATGGGGAAAACAGTTGACAATAATGCTAGGCAAAGTTGAAGGCAGCAGGAAAAGAGGAAGAGCCTACATGAGTTGGACTGATTCCATAAAGGAAGCCATGACCTTCAGTTTGCAAGACCTGTGCAAGGCTGCTAACAATAGGACATTTTGAAGGTCATTCATTCATAGTGTTGCCATAAGTCGGAAGTGACTCAGTGGCACTTAATACACAAAGGCTGATTCCGCACTAACCTTCCTCCGTGCCAGACTTCCGTTTCCCATTTTGTGCTGGGTTGACCTGCGATTTGCTGTGCCACAGCATAAACCTGTTTTTTCAGGTTTACGCTGCGGCGCGGCAAATCACAGGTTGCCCCAGCACAAAATGGCGGCATGGAGCAGCTGGTGCAAAACTCACTAGCTTGCTCTGGAGAGAAACAGAAGCCTGGTGCAGGGCAAGGTTAGTGCGGAATCAGCCCTAGAGAGAGCATTGATTAATATGAACTACAGATATGCATTTGTTACCAAAACAAATATAACCCCGGCCCAAACAAAACAAATTTGTTACCAAAACTTTGCTCATGCACAGAAATACATTATGAAAGTATACAATAAATTATGGACTGTAGTAGGAATGGTCCTACACCATTGCATGAGGCTTCAGTGTACTTATCAATTCACTCTAGTTATCACAAGCAACCCACCCTATTCCAACCAGTCCTAGTTATGGCCCAACCAGTCACAAGACCTATTTATCCCATTGTTCCTGAGACAACATAAGGGGGAGGGGGGCAGAAGGACCCCTGAGAAGCCAGTTATAGAAACCTTCCAAATTCTTGCTCAGCTATCTCATCATCAGCTAGCCCAATGTTGCCCCTACAAAGGGAGAGAAGGAGGGTGAGCCAGTTCACAGCAAATGCCTGCAAGGGGAATGTGGGGACCCTTCTTAAGGCAATTCCATGGCCATTCTCCATAGACTGGGAAATTAACTGTTCTGTTCTGTAATAACTGTAATGTTCATTATTTGAAATGTGAAAAAGGCTAAGACTATACTGGAATACTCAGGTACCTACAAAAAATAAATCATTGGTAGCTGTGCTAATCAGTCAAAATAATTTCTTATACATTTTCATCTTCCACAATGACAACTGGACTTTAGAACTTCTATACTAACAGTTTTGAGCAGAAAGGCACAGAGGTATAACTTGGTCGCCTGGCAACATGAATATAGCAGGCACTCAGACCATTTCCACAGTAGTGAAATTCTCTGCATTCACATTTTAAAAACTGCACATTGTGAAATTTTTCCTCACCAGGTGCAAACCTGAAGTTTTTTCCTTCTTACCCCATGTTTTTGGAATCTCTGAGTTTTGAAAATGCAGGGTAAGTGAGGATAAATCTACTGTGGAAAATTTCACAACACAGAGTTTTAAAGTGTTAATGCTGGGAATTTCACTACTATGGAAATTATCTCAGTGAATCTGTACATTTAAAAAGGGAGTTTTTTAAATATAGAAAATCAAAGCAAAAGACAACTCAGTCAAGGTGTTTTCTGTACTCTAAAATCAGTTGTTTAGAATCAGAGGGGGCTACCTTTAAAAAGGAACTTTTGCAAAGTTTGCAGTAAAATATGACGAGCTGCTAAGTGATCCTAAGCATGATTTTAAGTTAATATGCATTGCCTATGTTTTGCTTTTATGTTTCTCCCAGTGAGCCAAGTAGCAACTCTAAGAGTCAGAAGTACTGAGAATCAAGAATATAGAATATGCAATGGGAGAAAGGATTAGGCCTTCCTGTGCCAGAGCCCAGTCTGATTTAGAAGCCACCTTGGCTGCCATTTGTCTGTGAAAAATATTTAAGAGATCCACTCACTAATCTTTCTGCATCTCATTTACTTTAGCTGTTACATGCACATAGTCAGTTTGGAAGTGAAAAATAATTTATGTTATGAAACTTTGACTGAGGTGCATGATTTTTTTCTTTATATAAAGTTTTGCATTTGGAAACTGGGGAGCTTTGATCTGTTAACACTGAAGGGCTGCTCTCAGTGCAGTTCTCATGTTTTATATGCTTGTCATCCCAACCACTCTGTTTAAAGTCTCACAGTTTAGAAGGTGTTAGAACAGCCTTTGTCTGGGATCCTGGAAGGTTACTGCTGCTCAGAGTAGACAATACAGTAATAGATAGACCACTGTTCACCCTTCGTATAAGGTAGTTTCATTTGTACATAATGTTAAAATCAACAATTTGAAAACCATTGTTGCTATGTCACAAAAAAGTTCAACAAAGATGGACATCTTATGAATATAGATGCTCATTTAATAAGCTGATTATTCTATGGGCTGTTCAGAGATTCCTGAAGAAGTTTGATTGTGTTTATTTTGCTTCTTTCTCATATGTGTTGGAAAGAACTGAGCTGGTTGTGAGCTTCCATCCAAACTACTTGCTGTGGTCAATTTTTTTCAATTGAAAATGGCACTTTTACACCAATACACTTATCTGGAGTCCCAGTGTGGTACTCATGGATGGACCATGGCATCCACTGATACTTGTTTTTGGTACATGTCAGGTTTTTTTTTTAAAGTGGGTGTAGCCAGGTGTGGCTTTTATCGACAAGCTTCTAATCTGAGGTGCAGAGTTTTTTAAAGTTGCTTTAATAGCAGCCAAAACCACAGAACAAGTATGTTCACTGTGTGACTAAAAGTAAGCTTTATGTATGCAAGAAAATGTGTTAAAACTATATGTTCATTTTAATGGCATCCTTTTAAATGGAGCTTCTGCCTGAAATGTTGAAGAGTTACTATTAGAGGTATGTATCACTTCACTCCCTGACATTTTGTGGTTGGCTGCAATTCTTGTGGTAGCCACTTAGTGGCTGCCAGGGCCGAGGGAAGAGGGGGGTGCTTGCCCTGGGCGCCGACGGAGGGGGTGCCAAATTGAGTATGGAGTCCATTGTATTCAATGGGACCATAAAATAGAATGGCCCATAAGGGGGCATCATTTTTTAAACCCCCCCCCCCTCAAAAAACATGTAGATCTGGTCCTGGTGGCTGCACCCATCAGTCTCTATCAGAATTCCAAAGGTGCCCACAGGCTGCAACCCCTGCACTAAGCAATATTTCTGGTGTCATGGTATAATAGTGATAATTGGCTCAAACATTTTTTTAAACACATTTCTGCAATGTAAACAATTAGGTTACCAATTAAAGGACTTTTTCAGAGCAGCTGTCTGCCAGAAGGCATATAGTGAAAAGTAAAGCACTGAAACTTGCAATTAGGTGCCTCTGTATTCCTCCAGAATCTTCTCTCTCTGACCATTCACTTGCATCTCTCACAATTTACTGATGTCAGGGGAAATATACCTCTGTTAGCACCATTACAACTTGACACCAACAATATTGCCTAGTGGTAGAAACAATGTACTACTGTAATTGTGGTGATTTCAGGGGCAGTTAAGTCAGTAAGAACCAAAGATCAGCTACATGCTGGCCAAGAAAACACTCAACATTAACTTTGGCAAGGACTGTTGAAGCAATCTAATCAGGAGCTTGCCTTGCTTCTAATAGCACAAGTCAAGCAAAATAGGTTTACCTTCATGCTGAAGCTTGCAGCATGCCTACTTGTAGTAAAATCTTATCTTGACAGGGGAAAAAATGGTTAGGTAAACTGTCAGTTTTGGCCTTCCAAGCCAAGTATATAAAGTGGGCATGTAAACAGTTGTGATGCTCAGCAGCTTGTACTTTTGATTCCCCCCCCACCACCAATTTTTTTTTTTAGCACTTAAGCATGTTTTCTCATTATCTATACCACCTGATTCTGAGTCTCCAGTTAACACAAGAATGTATGCATCATTCCACCATGAACCAATTATTCTGGTCTATTGAAAATCTGTGAAACAATTGCCATAAACTTTAATCAGTAGTGGGCTGCACCCAAACTAATATTTGTTTTTTAGTATGTCAGCACAGGAAAATAGGCATGCTGAATTTAGATATGATACACAACAGTAAATATCACAATAGGGGAAATATTTGGACAGTCTTTGCTTTGCTTCCTTCCAGCTGATTCCCAGCATGACAATGGTAACAATGATTCACAATGGTTAGTTTGTGCTGTTTAGATTCATTTTAGAGACACAAAGGCAGCCTCAAATGCAGCTTTGACAAAAAAAATTCTTTTCACTTCAATAAAAGAGAAGACAAACAAACAAACAGACACAGACCGTGGCCACTAGAGAGCAACAAGAACAAGTCTGAGGGAATAGCATGTTCCTAAACCCGTTTCTCCTCTAACTTTCCAGCAGAGCACTTTGGCATGTACTCCCAGTGAATGTTGTAAATTTAACACAAAAGGGAAAAGGAACACAAAAGGATGGATTACCCTAGGAAGAAAATGAGTTGAATGGCTATAGCATTCAATATCGCAACAGGTAGAACATCATAAATATCAGGATAATGCATTTTATGAGATGATTTTTTGCTCATACTCCATTTAGATATTATTTGTTAAAAGTCCAAAAACTGTCAAATAAACAAAAATTTGTGGATGTCACTGCCATTTTTTCACAACAAGCAGCAGGATAGCGCTGAATGTAAAATTGCTTAGAAAATATTATTTCATAGATTTTAAATAATTTTGATAGAAATGTTTTTAAGAAAACCTTTTAAATCTTGCAGATTGTGGTGCAAATACAGTAGAAGACAGAAACAGGATACAGAATGATCTTGACAGAATGGAAAACTGGGCTAAAACCAATAAAATGAATTTTAACAGGGATAAATGTAAAATTCTGCATTTAGGTAGAAAATGGAATCTCCGTCGGCCGGTTGCATCATGGTTCGGCCAAAGGGGAAGTTTTTCCGCCCTGGAGGAAAGCAGTGGGCTTTGCGTGCCATTTGGGTGTGCTGTTCTGGGGGCGGGGCTTGAGTGTTTCAACGGCCAAGCCTCTGCCCCCTCTCTTCAGTTCCTCATTGATGCTCGGCCTGAGAGGAGCGTGTTGCATGCTCTCTGCCGGCACTGAGGCATTAGGCCTGGTCTAGGCCATTGGGAGCGATCGCGTCAGGTCTGTGGGTCAGGCCAGTGACCCGGGGTGCCTGGTTTGGAGGAGCGTCGGTTTGATGAGATCTTGGCATGGGATTTACAGTTTGTCAAAAAAAAAAAAACCTCAGGTGTTTTAGCGGCACAGTTGCTCTGCCAGGTCAGGTGGAGTTGGTGGGGTGCGTTCGTAGGCAATTGGGAGGCTCCCCTGTGTTGGAAGCCTGCACTGGTCACCCCCCCCCCCATCCTCTCCTTTTTGCCTCGTGGCTGGGTGGCCATTTTAGTGATTCTTCTAGGTGGCCATTTTGGGTTTCAGTTAGGAGGCCATTTTAGGGGTGGACATCTGGCAGTCATTTTAGGTTTGGTTTTTTAATTCTTGGACTTTATCAGAGTTATATTGCTTGGTTTTAGGGTATTCTCTTGGTTTGTGAGAATGTCAGGAAAAATAAGGGTGCAGGGAAGTCTAAGGGGAAGCAGCCTGCGCGTAAGGCTCCTAAGCCCCCGCAGAAGCGTCCCCCACCTCCTTCATCTTCTGATGAGGAGGGGAAGGATGAGGTGAATGCAGCTATTCTTATGAGGCTGCGTGCCCTTGAGCAGGTGTCGGGGTTGCCACCGTTGGGTTTTTAAAAGGGGCCGGTTTCAAAAATGGCTTTTCAGGCCGATATATTAACACGATTATCTATTTTAGAGGACAGGTCTGCTGTTGCTGCCGGAGGAGTTTGGGTGCTCTTGATGCTGGATCTGGTCCTTCTTCTGGGGCTGGGGGAGCAGATACTGCATTGGTACCTGTCAGGTAAGTCGGGTGATGGTTCTGGTGCCTTCATGGGGCTTGTCTGGCCATGAGGGCCTTGGGGTCCTGCTGCACCTAATGGTGCGGGCTTGGCTCCCGGGAGTTCAAACACTGCTTCCTTTGTGGGCGTGGGGCCTCAGGCAAGCTGGGCATGGCCACAGGGCCGCATGGCCGCAGTTTGGACCATTTGGGAATTGCAGGGGCAGGGCAGCAAGGGGTTGCACCTTCCTTAACTGGGGGTTGGGGTTTACCCTCCCCGTATGGTGCGGTCCCTTTTGGTGCTATGCCCTTTGGTGAGGTCGCCTTACCTTTGGGCAATCACCTGTTGCCGGCCACAAAAGACAAGATCCTTAAGGGGAATATGTGGGCATATTCTCCCTTTTATTTAGGGAGTTGGGAAAAAAAGACAAGGAGGATCTTGATGACAAGAAGGAAAAGCTAAAAAAGAGGAAGGACCTGGGCTAATTGACTGCCAGGGTTTTTTGTGTATGCTGGAGTGATAGTATGTGCCCAGCCCTGGCAGGCAGCAGCGCTGATCCAGTATATGGACATTATATACAAAGGGTACATGATGTTCAGCGGCCCGGCCTGGATTCAGTATGATGAGGAATTCAGGATGAGGGCCGCTTTGTACCCTGCCCTCCCCTGGGATTGTATCCACCAAATGTTGTGGCTGCAGGTTATGTCACCTGCGCGGTCCAATCTGGGTCATTTAGTTGCAAAGGGTTCCACTTCTCCCTCAGCTTCATCATCATCTTCCCGCGGTTCAGCGGGGCAGGCGGTTCAACCCCGCTTGCTTTGTTGGAAGTTTGGCTCACAGGGGGTGTGCAATCGGAAAGCTTGCCAGTTCAAGCATGAATGCCCCATGTGTGCCAGCCCACACTTCTTTAGCAACTGTCCAAGAGTTCGGCCACGTAAGGGCCAAAAGAGAGAGGGCGGGCGTGAAGGTTCTTCCCAAGCTGGAAAAGGGCCCCAGCCCGATAAAGGTGGAACCTCTTGAGCGGTGGTTACGTAGGTACCAATGTAGGGCTAATAGTTTATATTTGTTGAACTGTTTTACGGTGGGTTTTAGAATTCCTTTTAAGGGTTCTCGGGTGCCAACTTGGTCTCGGAACCTTAGTTTGGTTAAGGATTTAGAACATGTAGTGGAGGCTAAGATTGCCAAGGAGCTGGTGGAGGGCAGGATTTTGGGCCCATTTTCAAGTCCTCCAGTGGTTAACCATAGGGTTTCCCCTTTGAGGACGGTACCAAAGAAGGCGCCTGGTGAATTTCGTTTAATTCACCACCTTTCTTATCCCAAGGGTTCTTCTGTTAATGACGGGATTCCCAAGGAATTATGCTCAGTTAGGTATACTACCTTTGATCAGGCCATGGGCGTCGTTCAACGCTGTGGTCAGGGGGCTGAGCTGGCTAAATGTGATATCAAATCTGCATTTCGCCTTCTCCCTGTCCACCCGGATGATTTTTAGCTTTGGGGTTTTTCTTTTGCAGGGCAATTTTACATGGACAGGGCTTCGCCTATGGGCTGCTCGGTATCATGTGCGGCTTTTGAGTGTTTCAGCACATTCCTTGACTGGGCTGTGAGCGAAAAAGTGGGTTTACAGGATGTTGTCCACTATTTAGATGACTACCTGTTTGTGGGTTCTGCAGGTACTGGGCATTGTGCTCATTTGTTCAGCTTTATTGAGCTGGCCGCTGAGCTGGGTGTGCCATTGGCCAAGGAAAAAACTGAGGGCCCGGCCCAATGCCTTGTCTTTTTGGGAATTGAATTGGACACCCTTGCGCAATCATCCAGAATACCTTTTCAGAAGCTAGAGGATTTAAGGAATAGGATTAGTTCTTTCCTCCTTAAGAGGAAGGTTAGCTGCTTGGGCTTCAGCAGTTAGTTGGGCATCTTAACTTTGCCTGCAAAGTGGTTGCCCCTGGTAGGGCCTTTCTTCACAGGTTCTGTGACACTATGGCAGGCCTTCACTTGCCTCAGCACAGGACTAGGGTTACCAGCAGCATGAGAGAGGACCTACGGGTGTGGTAGGAGTTTTTGGAATCCTTTAATGGGATTTCTTTCTGGAGGGATGACATGAGACTTGAGGCAGAGCTTCAAGTCATGTCTGATGCTGCTGGGTTGTTAGGCTTTGGGGTTTACTTCCGAGGACACTGGTGCATGGACGTTTGGCTGGGTTCATGGGTGCAGGCTGGTTTGAGCCGGGATCTCACTTTTTTAGAGTTCTTCCCCATTTTGGTTGCGGTTTGGTTGTGGGGGAGTGATAGGAGCCGATTGCACTGTACATTTTTGGTGCGATGTCATGGCTGTGGTTTATCCAAATCTCAATGGGTTATGAGGTTGGTGAGGGCCTTCACTCTGCGTTGTCTGCGGCTTAACATTTTGGTTTTGGCCAAGCATGTTCCTGAGGTGAATAATGGGGTGGCTGACGCTCTCGCTTGTAAACAGATGGAGAGGTTTCATCAGCTGGCCCTGGAGGCCGATCAAGAGGTGGCGCCAATGCCCCAGGAGCTATGGCTGATTGGAGAGCCAAGGCCTGCAGAGCGATAGGCCTAGCCATTGCGCCTAGCACCAGGAAGTCTTACAAACATGCTGTGCAGCAGTTTGAAGACTTTAGGGCTGAGGTAGGGTATTGCATTGTTTGGCCTCTCCCGGTGGAGCAGTTGCTCCATTATTGTGTTTCCTTAAAAGGTAAGGGATTGGCCGTGCGATCTATTAGAGGATGCCTGTCTGCTGTGGCTTTTGCTAGCAAGGCATTAGGGTATAAGGAGGAAATAGCAGACTTTCGTCTTCGAAAGATGCTGGAGGGGTGGTCCAGAGAGGTCAGGGCTAATTTTGTTACCAGAAACCCTATGTCCCCTGGGATTCTTAGAGGTTTGAAGGGGGGTTGGAGTGCAGTTTGTGCATCTCACTTTGAGGCTGTTCTGTTTCATGCAGCCTCTCTGGTGGCCTTCTTTGGGGCACTTAGGATCAGTGAGTTAGTGGCAAGCTCCAGGAATGATATTTCTGGCAGGGCCTTGTCACTTAGGGATGTTAGGTTAACAGAAGGTAAGGCGGCTCTTACCGTCCGGCGCTCCAAGATGGACCAACGGGGCATTGGGACTGTAGTGGAGCTGGGTCTGTGTTCAGAGCTGGAGCTTTGCCTGGTTTCCGCATTGGCTGACTATTTGGCCATGCGGGGAGGCTTTGAAGGGTTGTTGTTTTGTCATGATGGAGGCAGCCCTCTGACGAAACATCAGTTTTGGGCAGTGTCTTCTAGGGCCTTAGCTCGGTTGGGGTTGTCTGGAGTGAGGTTTGGTACCCACTCCTTTAGAATTGGGGTGGCCTCTATGGCTGCAGCCTTGGGATATTCTTCTTCGTCCATTCAGTGCCTTGACCATTGGTGGTCTCGGGCTTATAAATGTTATATTCACCCTTTGCTCCACGCTTAGTTTGTCTCTGGAGCTGGGATAGTTATGGTTAGGTTTTATAACTTGTCTGTTTCTCTTTTTAGATGCTGTTATTCCTGGCCGGAGGAGCGGGGTTCTCATCTGAGGGCATAGTTTTGTGTTTTGGGCAGCACATCAGGCTCAGAGAACTTCTGTTGGCTCCCAGCTGGGACTCAGCCAATACGTTACGGTTGAATGGCGGGGGCGCCGGGATCTTCAGTGGGCTGGTTTGCTTGCACTGTTATTTCGTGGGAATGTTGTCCCTCCTCCTCAGGTTTTAATCATTCATCTGGGGGGGAATGCTCTCGGGCTGGTTAAGGGCAAGGCTTTGATGGTGCAGGCTCAAGATGATTTCAAGTACATTAGGAAGAGATGGCTCAGTACCATTATAGTTTGGTCGGCCATGATTCTGCACTTGGTGTGGCGCAGTGCTTGGAATCCGGCAGGGATAGAGAGGGCTCGTTACAGAGCAAATAAGGAGATTCGTAGGGCATTGGAGGGTGGTTTGGGCCAGTATTTGCCCCATTCGGATATTTCGACAAAATATCCTGACCTCTACAGAGGGGATGGGATGCGTCTCTCGGAAAAGGGTAATATGCTTTTCTTGAGGGATCTTCGGCAAGGGCTGGGGTTGGCTTTGGGCCTTTCGGTGGGTGCTAAGCCCTAAGCCCTGAGACTTGGCCTTAGTTGTGGCAGGTTTTACTGGGTTTATGGTTCTATGCGGCCTGGGGAGGACCGGTAAGCCTCCCCCTTTTGGGGAGTTAGGGGTCTGGCAGGATCAACCTTTGGGTATGACCTGAGGTGTGAGAATGCAGACTGTCTTGGAGACTTGATTGGAGGGTGCCTTTCACTGAGACGCACGTCTGGTGGCTGGGCCCTCTGGTGCGCGCCTCCCTGCTGGGCCTGCCTGACGGGAGCTGTGATTCACAGCTCCGGCTGGGGGGCCGGGTCTCTCGCCTGCTAAAAGGCAGGGGAGAGGTCTGTTGAGACCCCTGGCCCTGACCTGGCCACAGTTTTGGTTGCCCTTGCCGTTTTTCTGTTTCATTTAATAAAGTGGCCCATAGTTTTACTAACTCATTGTATCCGCCTCTTTATTCTGACTTGGGGGGCAAAGTCCAATGCATGGTTATAGGATGGGGGGGACTTGGCAGTAGTATGTGTGAAAAGAATCTAGGGGTCTTAGTGGACCATAAGCTGAACATGAGGCTAGATGGCCATCTGCAGGGCCGGCCCTAGACTATCTGGCACCCTAGGCAAAACTAACTTCTGGTGCCCACCCCCCAACCAATTTTCAAAAACAGATGAATTGTGGAAAAAATAAAAAGCACAAAACTTGAACTTGTTCCCTGACCTGGATAACCCAGGCAAGCCTGATCTTGTCAGACGATGGAAGCTGAGCAGAGCCAACTCTAGCAAGTATTTGGATGGGAGAGCTCCTTGAAATAACAAAGTTAGGATGGCAGGCTCTATTTGGCCCCCCCTCTCTGAATATCCTCCAGGTCCCCAGTAGAGGTCAGTCACCAGAGGTTGACATGACTTCCAAGTACATGTGCACACATACAACCTAACTTGAAACTGCTGCAAGCTCTCCTCCGTCACCTGCCCATCAGGAAGCTGCATCAATATTAGAGGTCAACAATGCCACCAAACCCAGAATTGTTTCTCCACAGTCAGGTACACTTCCTCCCCTGTAGTCTGAGGAACATCTAAGGATTCTCATCTATCTGAACCCCCCCCCTTTAAAAAAATGTTCAGCCCGATAAAGAATCTGGAGAAATTGAAAACTTACAAATTAACTCCACCCCCCCCCCCAAAAAAAAGACTTAAGTGCAGTAAGCACCCATAAGACCTATAAGACCAATCCCCTCAAGGCTTATTTCCTGGAAATGCTATTGGTGTTTATGATATCAGACAACAGGACTACCCACCTGAAATTCCTTTTTTGTGCCATTGCTACTACAAATAAATGGGTGCAACAGGATTTTATTTTTGGATTCTCTCCCCCCCCCCCTTTTGAAACTTCTAGAGTGCAGTCCTAAATGTGTTTCTTTGAGAGGAACTCAGTAACTTAACTTCTAACTAAATCTTTGCATAGGATCTTTCTTCTGACAGCCTCATTGGGGTCAAGGTCATCTACCCTTCCCCCCAGAAGAAGACTGTTAAGTCTGAAGGGACAGGGGTCATGAGCCACACAGGATGACAAAGTTAGAGTTCAGTGGCACCTTTGCACACGAAAGCTCATACATTGAATAAAACTTTGCTCTGCTGCTCCAGAGCAACACGACTACCCAGCCGAGCTGGAAGAGAGTTCCTTCCCAGTGCAGGGCAGAGAGACACAAGGTAAAGAAAATTTATAATTAAGGTGGAGGGAAATGGGAGGGTAGGGTGGAACGTCACCGTTTACTGCCTTGCTGATTGGTCCCAGGAAGAACAAAAAGAGAATGAATGACAGAGGTCTGCTGATGAAGGATCTCAATAAATGAGTTTATTTGGCAAGCTGCATGATTCGCTGACCCCCGCCACGAAGGAGCCCAGTTTTCTTCAGCGATGGGAAGTACTCTGGAGACTTCTGCACATCCCCCTCCATCTTCTTGCAAATCATGTCTACCATGTAGATGGCAGGGGTTGTTGCCCTGATTTCCGTTTCCCCCTGCAAAGGAGATGTTGCAAATGCCCGATGACTATCTGGTTTTGCACGATGCTTTTCACTGGCTGTGCCCGCCTCTTTTGCACTTTCTAGCTGAAGAGCTCGCCCCCTTGCACACGTAGTTCATAGGGGGAAGCAGGATGAGAAATCAAGGCAAGGAAGCTTTTTAGAGGCTGCATCTGGGTGGGAAAAGTGCAGTGTTAGATCTGAATCCAGAGATGATCCATATTGCAAATAGGTGTGGAATCATGCGGGGGTAGGGGGGGGGGAGGAATTCAGGAGTGGAATGACGGAACAAACTTTGCAAACTTATTCGCCAGCTAATAGCGCTGGAACTCGGCCTCCCTCACCTGCTGGCTTGCTGTCAGTGCCCCTGGCCCCGCTGCCTCCCAGCCCCTGAGCACCGGGTGGGCTGGCCCAGCAGAAGGAACTGCCACTGCTGCTCTGCTCCCTGCGGCACTAGCTCCATGATCTCTCGTCCAGCTTCTTTTCATTCAATCCTCCCCTCCCATCACTTCCTTCAGATCGGCTGGCTGCGACATGCACAAGACCCTACTGGGGCCTGCCTTAAAGGGGCAGCCAGCCAGCCACCCTCCACTATGAAAGATGCCAAAGCACCTGACCAGCTGCTCTCCGGCACAGACTAAGGGCTTGAAGGCAATAAAAGGAAAGCGGAGAGGCAGCCAAGAATCATGAACATAAGGCACCATTTTAAACCAGTTTAGCGGGAAGCCTGGGACAGGAAAGGAAGTGCGCTAGCAGCAGCACATGAGATCAGGTAGTCGCGTGGCGGATGCCCAATTTGGCGCCCTGCAGGGTCGGCGCCCTAAGCAATTGCCTAGTTTGCCTAGTGGCAGGACCGGTCCTGGCCATCTGACAGCAATGCGGATCTTGTGAATTTAGGGGGAGGTATTTGTGAATTTCCTGAATGATGCAGGGGGTTGGACTAGATGACCCTGGGGGTCCCTTCCAACTCTATGATTCTATTATTCTATTTTGCTGTTTGTGACTGGTTGGCAACTAGATTGCATGACAGGGTCCATTTTAACTGAATAAACAATATGGTGTTTCCATTAAGTTCTTTAGGTTTGGGGTTAGACTAATGCAGAGTCCTGCTCATGAAAGGGAACTTCACTGCCTGTTTGTTCTGTTACATCTTGATCTTAAAGCTGATCTGGAGGAGATCTTAAAAAAATGTGTGATTCAGCAGGGAAGGCTGAAGTAGAAAGGGATAACAGATAGAAATTCTGCTGCCCCATTTTTGTTAATAATTCAACAAGATCATGTGCAGAAATGAGAAGGTGAATTCTGCTAAAGGGACTAGTGACAAAAGATGTCTTCCCTTCTGGTAATTTGGATCCAGCCAATTGTTTATATTGAGTTCACTTCACACACAACATAGCTTTCATTTTAAAAATTAACTAAATGCTGTGTTTGGAGCCACTGGAATCAACTAGATTAAGAATCACAACACCCTCTAGTGCACATTTATTATTTTCCTGCAGCCACAGAATAAGAAAAGCTGGCACCTTCAGCTGGGTAATAAAAGGGCCAAATTTATGTATTTATTTACATTAATCAAAAGGAATTTATGGCATCTGCAAGCCAAACTCCATTTCAAATCCATCTGCAGGGTGGGCAATTGGTGGGATTCAGAATAGTCAGGCTTCCTCTTGTTTGCACTTCCTTGAATTTATGAGTGAGGCCACCCTGGCTCTGAACCTTGAGTCTTCACATGTGTATGTGTCAGGTTCCTCCTTGGGTCTAGGGGTAGAGGATAATGACACTGTTCATTACTCTCATGTCCCAGATTTATGAAGCGCTGAGACATCAGGTCTGGTCTGAGAGTTAACACTTCACCATTCAAATCATGCCACATGGTGCTCACCTAAGAAACTTGGCCCACACTGCTGCCACCATTATAGAATACTAATGCCTAGGCATTACTGAAACTGATAGCTTTCCTGCTCTCATTTTCAGAGCAGAACAGGCAACCACCCCAGCCAGCTTCAGCCCCCAAAGGCCAAACAAATTGAGCCCACTCTGAAATAGAGGGAGGGAGGAAAGGTGGGGTTTCAATGGTCCAAAAGAAAAGGGGATGAGGATGATGCTAGCCATGGGCTTCATCCTCTCACCTCAGATCCATCACTAAGAAGGCTATTTGGGCCATTCTATCTTATGGTCCCATAGAATACAATGGACTCTATACCCAATTTGGCACCCCCCCCCCCCCTCTGTCAGCGCCCGGGGCAAGCGCTCCCCTCTGCCCCCCCTAGATCTGGCCCTGGGATCTTTCCAACATAGTTTTTTGTTGCTCTATTTTTGCTTTTTCTTCTTTCCCCATGAGTTGTATCATTCTATTCCTTCTTCAACATTCTTCAAGTGTTAACCAGAGCATTTTCCCAATTTATTTTTCTCAGCTTATAACTAGAAATGTTCACAAGTGGTTCACAATCTGTTTGCTACTTCCAATCAGGGAGCTGATTAATTGACAGGCTGTTTGGATATTGGCTGCCCATTCATACCATTCTGCACCAACAGGCAAAAAGCAGTCTGAAACCGACTCCCAGCTAATCCTCTATCAGCTGTCAGTCACCTTTGATTCCTAGCTGGAAAGACTTCACAAGGCTCTAGTGGTGCTGGAAGCCAGGGAGATTTATGATTGATGGGATCAGAAACCAACTCACAGCTGATTTCAAGGATCATCTTAGAGTGAGCTTCTGATGTCTCAGTCCTAGAAATTTTGCTGCCCACCAGCTTGCTGCTGGGACATAGTAAAATGATTTGCACATTCATATTTTCCATTCATATCAAATCACATTTCTTGATGATGCTGTGTTGCTTGTTGATAGCATCTGGAAGTTTGCCCAAAGTCAGACACTACAATCCCTTCTAAGACCATTGACTTTTTCGAATTTAGGGAGATATAACTCATCTGAAGATAGCTCTGAAAATAATTTAAGGGATGGGGTGAGAAAAATTTGCCCAGCCTCTTTCAGACATAGTGTCCAGCACTGCCAGTCATTGGAAAGTGGTCTAGACAAATGAGGTACAGAACCTGGTATTGCAAACACATCCCAGTTTGAGTACATTGATCATGCCACTCTATAGCTACTCACTAGACCAGGTTTCAAAGCTTTTTGTTTTAAAGAAATAACTGCTCTGTCTCTCTTTAATTCACAAAATTCTTTTACTATTGTATTGTTCCATTGTTTTGTATTTATTTATTTACTTATCTATACCTCACCTTTCTTCCTAATGAGGACCAAAAGTGGCTTATATCTTTCTCCATTTTCCCAACAACCCTGTGAGGTAGGTTTGGCTGACTAGTTGTGTGACTAGCTCAAGGCCACCTGGGAAGCTTCCATGGCAGAATGGGAATCTGAGCCTGCAACTCCCAGATCCTAGTCTGACACTAACCACTACACCACACTGCCTTCTTGTAGTCTTTTGGGTTGCCCCTTTTAGGAAACAGATTGATCCAAATACTTCCCTTTCAATATAAGGGAGGTAGGAGAGGTACAACAGCCATTCCTTCCTGGAACCATGGTCCAAAATGACAGATTTCTGAGGATTTAAAAATATTGTTTCCTAGTCATTCAAATAGCACCCGATTTTGCTTGTTAAAAAAGACTTTTCTCAGAATCTATCCCCACCTCACCATCATGTCTCTCAAGACCAAGCATTAGAGTGAGCTATCCTAATTCTAATGTTGCTGGATTTGCTGAAAGAATATGTAAAACACCTGTCAACTATGAGGCAATGGATCCTTTGCTGAAAAGGAATTTTTAAAGTGAATTAAATATACCTTGTCCCTTTCTCTGAAATTGAAATCTTCAAGCTTCCCCAGAGACTGACAGTGTATGCATTATGTAGAAGTGGATGGAGACACTTGCATATTAATGAAGCACAGTTGGTTAAAGGTATGTGTTTTTGTTCCTGATTCCTCCACAATAACTGTTAATTAAATTGTGGGGCTTGTTCTCGAAAAAAAAAAAGACGAGCTCAGATCAGAGGTGGACTCGGAAGTTAAAATGGCTCTGGAGCAAGCCAAGTTGAGAGACTCTTGCTTCGCTACAACCAGTACTGCAGGGTCCACTCAGTTTAGCTGCAACCTGGATGCAGCTCATGGAGGAGCTAATTGGTGTACTGACATTGATTGTCATTGCTGCTAAAGGATCTCAGCCAAGTGGCCCTTGAGACACTAGCAGAACTGCCACAGCTTGACTCTGCTTGTACCAGACCACCTCTAGGGCAGATGCCCACAGGGAAATTTCCCAACAAATTATGTGGCCAGTCTACCCTGGATGTGATAACTGATCTTCAGATACTATAGCAGCTGTTCATACTTTGTGGTGGGTAGACAAATGAATTTTTCAAATACCACTTTGCTAAATAACTAATCCTAAATAAGCCTCCTTTCATCAAGCTCAAAATCACCCACCAAGAAAGGCAACAAAAACAGCAGAGCTGCTGTCTCCTAGCAAGTGACATCCAACCCACATAATTTTGGAGTTTGTTTACTTGTGGTTTCATTAAAATTGCATGCTGATCCAATGACTGGATTTTGTTAATAGCTCCACAGAGGGGCAATCATTGCCAGAGCATGAATGCCATGATCCATTTTCCCTGATTATTGCTTTGGAACCATTTCTAAATTGACAGCTCCTGCTGTACAAGCGTTCATTTATTTTGTATCTATGTTTTGAATAAGCAGTCATTGGGCATGCATAGCAGCTGAGCATTAATAATGAGCACCACTAATTTCAAATGTACATTATTGGCATGAGAAGGGACCATTACAGGCTTCCTTGGGCCTTTTGGGGTCTTCTTGTTTCACTGGAGAATACACTTCAGGAACACAAATCTAAAAGATTGTGGCAGGCTAAAGCAGTGAAAAGAAGGGTTTTAATTTCTTGTGGCCCAAGAGAAAAACAACACTGGTTCAGCAAAGCAGAAAATTTTTCACCCCACCCCCAGCATTATTGCTTGTCTTGAGAAAAGACGATTTATGTCAAGTGATAATATTTCTTCATGGTGACCCATGCAGTGCATTGCCAAGTTGGCATGAACATTAAATCTTCAGCATATATCTCAACAGATAGTTTTTTCAGAATCTAGCTTTTTATCTGTTGATGCTCAAATGTAACAAAACCTATAACAGATGCAGCCAAAATGCTGACTAGAATTGATTGCAAGGATCATATCACTCCAGTCTTATTCCATCTACCTTGGCTTCTAATTTGCTTTTGGGCTCAATTCAAAGTGCTGGTATTTACTTTTAATAGGGATGGGCATGAACCTGACCGTGAACTAAAGTTCATGACAAATTTTGGCCAGTTTGTAGTCTGTGAAGTGAAGCTTGTGGCCAGTCCACTAATACGAATTTTCTTTTTTGAAAAAAAAAATTACAAACAATGCAAACATAAAATATAAACTATAATAATTCGTATTCAGAATCATACACATATATAGAACTTACTTAAATTTACTTTTAATATTTCACTTCTATTTAGATATCTTTATTCTTTTCCATTTATCTTCATATCTATTTTCGTATCATACCATGTATTATATCTAATAACATTTATTATAAATTTAATAAACAAACTTAATTATTCTCTGTTTTAATGTTGTTCTTGATTTTCAGCTATATAATTGAAAATTCTTGGAATTTTGAAGTTGGTCTTATGACTAAAAGAGGTTAATTTTGCCATTATTGCACATTCATTTAGTGTATTCTTCCATTCCTTCAGGTCTGGACATTTCCCCAACTTCCATCTTGCTGCAAATATCATCACTGTCACCATATGCTTAAATAATTGATGGTATATTTTTGTAATTTTGCTTGGCAAGACATTTGGTAGCATTCATCACAGAGTTATGTTTTAATATTTTTTGCATTTCTTCATGTATCTCTATCAGGGCTGGCTCCCCCACTAGGCAAATTAGGTGGCTGCCTAAGGTGCTGGCAGGGCTGGGAGGGTAAATTCAGCCTTCCCCCTTCCCCCTAGGCAAATGCCTAGTTTGTCCCCCCATGCCTCCTCCTCCCTCCCTCCCTTTTCCACCCCATGTCAGTTTCAATGCCGGAACCGGCTTTAGTGGCCGTTCCGGCTATCTAAAGACCTGCCCCCTGATCGATCACTTGATTGATGGGTAAAACCAGGCTGCGGGGCTGCACTCACAGTTTGTCAGGACCAACGTCCTGAAAGGGCTGCCTCACTGTTGCTGACTCCTCCCCTCCCCTCCCCACTTCCTCTCCCATCCAGGAAGTGGGGAGGGAAGGAGTCAGCGACAGCAAGGCTGCCCTTTCAGGACGCTGGTCCTGACAAACTGTGATTGTGGCCCTGCAGCACGGTTTTACCCATCGGTCAATCGATTGGCGGGAGGGGGGGCTTTAGATAGCCAGAACGGACGCTAGAGCCGGTTCCGGCATTGAAACTGACATGGGGTGGGGAAGGGGGAGGTGCGGAGGCATGGGGTGGGCTGTGGGAGGGGTGCCAGGCAGGGAGTCTGCCTAGGGCACCATGGGGCATTGGGTTCCCCCTGATCTCTATCCATTATTATCTTGCTTTGTTGCATGTCTACCACATGTGATAAAATGTTGCATCGCTATTCTGATATTTTCATCACTTTTCATTATAGTCTTTATTTGTTTTTGCTATATCTTTAGAGGTAATATACCATCTAAAAGCCGTTTATGCCCTTTCTCCCTTAATAGTTGACATTCAGTAAATGGGAAGAGCAATCCTGAGCTATGTCTACATTGCAGTGGCCAGCTGTCGTGCAACCTTGGTGCCACTGGTCAGCTCCCTAAGGGCCAAGTTACCTTGTGGTGGAGGGAGGGGAGTGCAGCTGGCTGCTTGTGAGGCAGTGCCCATGGTACTTCTGCTGCAGTGTGGCCTTATGGCATTGTCGAGGCGGGGGCAGAACTAGGGAAGGGGCATTTTGGGAATGGCCAGTCCCAGGGAAGATGCCATTGCTCATGACAATTGGGGGTGGGGAAGAGCAGCTCAGGAGAGCCCCATTCTCCTCTCCCACCCCGCTTCCTGACAGAGACCTATGCCAATGACAGTTGTGTAGTCACAGTCATTTGCTTTCCCTACCTGCCAGCATGTTCCATGGGCAAATCCCCCATAAATACTTTGAGTCTGCCCCCTGCAATGGCTCCCCCCACCACTGATTCAGGAAACCCCCATGACCAATGCCCTCCAATGCTACTTGCACAGATGCCTTTCTCTCCAGGTGCCAGTGGAACCCCTTCCTGGAGCAGACACAGAGTTAGGAGCCACATCCATGCACTCATTTCATTAGCAACCTCCTCTTGTAGGTTGCATCATTCTCTTCTCCTTTCCACAATCACAACCCCATGAGATTGTTCAGGCTGAGGGTATGCATCTGGCATCTGGTCCAAGATCACCCACCTAGTTTCCATTAACAACTGGGGAACAGACTGTGGGATTCCCCGGTGCAGCCTCATGCTCTAACCTGCACAATAAGATGACATTCACCCAGACCACCCTCCCCTCCCCTTTCATACAGAAACCTGTGAGGTGAGCAAGCCTTCTCTCTGAGGCATTCCCTCAGTAAGTCTACAGGGGGTGGGGAGGGAATGGAGTAGGAAGGGGCAAAGAGCTCCTTTCGTGTAGCAGGAACCAAGCAGCAAAGACAAGTTGGGGCACAACATAGACTTTAGTGCACTGGAATCCATGGCAAGGGGTGATCATGCCATCCACTTCCTCTCTAGAGACTGAGGATGCCTGGCATGGCAGGAGCCTAAGTGGCGTAACATCCCAGGAAGAACTTGGAAAGACTTGCTGGATGTGAAGCTCTACTTCAAGAGGAGAGCTGGAACAGCTGACTGAGTAGAGTGTTGAGGCAAGACTTACAACACAGAGAAGCCTTTCTGTTGAATCTCCACCTTCAAGACTGTAAATCAAAGCCAGGCAAGATAAGATATTGATAAGATAAGATATTGGATTTATATCCCGCCCTCCACTCCAAAGAGTCTCAGAACGGCTCACAATCTCCTTTACCTTCCTCCCCCACAACAGACACCCTGTGAGGTGGGTGGGGCTGGAGAGGTTCTCACAGCAGCTGCCCTTTCACGGACAACCTCTGCCAGAGCTATGGCTGACCCAAGGCCATTCCAGTAGGTGCAAGTGGAGGAGTGGGGAATCAAACCCCGGTTCTCCCAGATAAGAGTCCACACACTTAACCACTACACCAAACTGGCTCTCCATGCCATGCCAACTTCAGCTATGAGTGTCCTGTCCTGGTAGGGTTTGTAAAGGCAGCCCCATGGAGTGGGAACCTACCATAAAGCCCTATAGACACATGATTGAACCAGCCAACTCACATGTGCTGAAGTGCTCTTGTATTGCTTGCAATCCATCCACATGCTGCATCTGCATCTCAATGCTGTGATTTGTCAAGGGAATGATTTAAAGTTACACTTGCCAATCTGTTTTACCACAAGCTGCTCTGAGGCTAATGAGTAGATACAGCAGCCACCGACAACTTTATTTTCAAGTTCAATGGGTGCCTATGGACTACAACCTGTTGTTTTTTTTTGTTGGTGTAGCTTTCTACCTTGGGCAGGGGGTGTTCCCAGGCTGAAAGGGCTCAGGGAGATAAGTATAGAGAAGGAGAAACATTAAGAAACTTGACTCCGTTTGAAAAGATAATTTTGAATAAAAAGGATCATCAGATCTATTAACTCCTGCTACAGGATGATACAGAGACAGAACAAGTTAAGACATGTATGGTGAAATGGTCACAAAACTGTGAGAAAGAGATCCTATTCCAGCAATGGGAAAAGATATGGATGAAAGGTATAACATTTACAGTGAGTCAGGCACTTAGAGAAAACTGGCATAAAATGTTTTATCATTGGTACATCACCCCATAAGTCATCAAGAAGATGGATAAAAAATGATCAAGGATTGTGCTGTAAGTGCAAAGAGATAGATGGCACTTATTATCATATGTGGTGGCTTTGTAAAAAAAAAAAAACCTAGCAAATATTGGAAGGAAATACATGCTAAAATTAAAAAACAAATTGAAGGTAAAATTTGCCATGACACCAGAGACAATGTTATTAGGCATTTTACTAGTGAATTTGATAACTGCAGTGAGTAGTAGTTGCAGCTAACTGAAAAGATGCAAGATAAGATGCAAGAATATGCATTTATGGCACAATTGATAAACTACATTAATCAAAAACTGAAAGATGAATTCAAAATAATTGGTTAATTTTTTATAATTATTATAATCAATCTTTGTAGCTACATATTTGAATGGCTTAATATCATATTATATAATATTATATGACAATTTTGATGAGAAATAATAAGGGTATTATGTCTCTGTGATTTCTATCATAATGATTGTTGTGTGAAAATTGTATAAAAATTCTGATGAGGTAGTACATGTTATTTCATGGGATAGATAAGATATATCTATATTGTTATATTGTTTCAGTTAAATTCTTCCTAGCTATGAAATTCCCCCATGTTTGGAAATTCCCAATCTTTTCCATGTTTCTACATTACCAGATGACTTGACAGCAAGGTTATTAATGCTTGGAAGAAGTATTAGCAATACCTTTGCTAATGAATGAAATACAATAGAGTAAGTACATGCTTGGCAAGAAGTGAATATAACTTTAATATACAAAGAAGTTAACCCATTACTACCACAGTCCTATAGACCAATATCATTATTAAATATGAATTATATTTTTTACAATAATCATGGCTGAGAGATTAAGAAAATGCATTCCAGATTTAATATATGAGGACTGAACAGGATTTGTTCCAAGAAGATATATGAAAGATATGTGGAATGCAATTGAAAATTCAAAGAGAGAAAAGGAGAAAAAATGCATTTATGTTCCTGGATGCAGAGAAAGCTTTTGACAATGTATCTTGGTTATTTTTAATGAAAGTTCTACAAAATATGAACTGTGAAACATAATTTTTATACTAGATGCAAAATATTTATACAAACCAACAAGCTAGATTTTTAATAAACAGTTCCTTAATGGGGAAAAAATGAAATAGCAAAAGGAACACAAGATTGTCCAATATCACCATAACTATTTATGCTTTCAATGGAAATATTGGCAATTAAAATTAGACAAGTTCTCAGGATTTCTGGAATAAAAAAGATAAAGAATACAATATGAAAAGTTATATGGACGATGTTGCTATATCAGTAACAAAATCAATTATTCCCCTGAAGTATACATAATTAGATTAAATTTAGAATTTACTCCAGATATAAACTGAGTAAAAAGAAGACAAAGACAGTGTTACTATAGGCAACCAAAGCAGAAGAAGATGAGACAGAAAAAAACCAAACCCAGAATGTATTGTTACTAAAAAAAAGGGGTGGTGGTGGAAATGTATGTAATAGACCAAAGTATTTATAAAGATAATTATCAAACAGCTTGGAAAGGCATTATTGAAGATTTACAAAGATGGGAAAGGCTGAAAGTTTTGTGGCTAGGAAGAATTCCATCTGCATGAACTTTCCACAACACTTTCCATTTGTTCCTGTAGGTTTGTGCCTTTCTGTGAATGGACACATTTCCAAACAGGCTGTCTCCGCTCAATCTAAATGTTTTCCAAACTTAAAACAACAGGGGGTCAGTTGCATGAGGCTTCCCCCCCCCTCCCCAATTTGCTGGCATTCCTTTATGATTCCTTACCATTTTCTTGCATAGAACTAGCTTGGATTTGTTGTGACTCTGTGCTTTGAGAGCAGTCCTTTTAAGGTTGAAACGCCAGTGGCACAGGATTGTTCTGGGCATTCTGCACATTGCAAATGGTTGTGCTGGGCTTGCAAAATCTCCACCCCCCTGGATTTCTTGAGACTCTGCTTTGGTATCAGTCCTATTAAGCTTACAGTGCCATAATGGCACTGGGTTCTGCTGGGCATTCTCTAAACTGAACTAGTTGTGCTGGGCTTGAAACCCTCCCCCCCCCGCCCTGTTTGTACTGCAGGTATTCTCTGGCTTGACATTCGTTCTGCTGGGCTTGAAAAAAATGCCCCTCCACCTTCAGTGTGTACTGCAGAGATTCTCTAGCTTGACCTTAGTTATATTGGGTTTACACTGTCATTGTGGCACTGGTTCTGCTGGGCACATTGCAATGGTTTCTACTGCAGAGATTCTGTGACTTGACCTTAGTCCTGTTGGGTTTTCACTGAACAGTAGCACTGGTTCTTGGAAAAATGTCCCCAACCTTGTGCATTGATTCTCTGGGACGTTGATTCTGTTCTGCTGAGATTCTATTGCCCTTGCTTTTTTGCTGTCTTTTCTCTGTTGGAAACAAGGGAGAATGTGGGCACCTTCATAAGGAGAGTGTAACTAGGACCTCATAAATCCAATCCTCATTAAACTTGAAGGGTAGGTAGAGGAGAGTCAGCCAGAGATCCCCTGTGAGTTTGGTGTTTGTAGCATGCTATGGAGGACATTTTACTGCATCATGAACCCCACAAACTAAACTACTTTGTTTTACCCTTTAAAAGTTTATGGTTTGTGAACTGAGCATGCCATGAACCATGAACTGCATTTTCCTAGTCCATGCCCAGTTCTAACCTTTAATATTCTACATGGCTCAGGGCCAGTAAAGCTAAAGGACTGACTTCTCCCATATGAACCTATCTGACCACTCCAGTCATCTTTAGAGGTCTTACTGCTGGTGCCTCTGCCATCTTAGCCTAGATGGGTGGCAACCTGAAAAAGGAACTTTTTGGTTGTGGTGCTGAAACTTCAGAACCAGGGAGATTTACCTGTCTCCTACTTTCATTGTCTTCTGCTAGCAAATGTGGGCTTCTTTGCTCAGTTTGGTGTATGTTCATTAAAGTCTTTTTGGCTCTGCTCCCTGGTTGCGTGTATATATATATATAATTGTATTTTTAAATATTTTACATATACATTATAAATGTAATTTTAAATTTTGAAATGTTTTAATGTCTTGATGTTCACTACCTTGGGGATCATATTTTGGAAGGAAAGGAGGCACAAAGAAATAAATAAAATAAACCACTGAACTAAGATACTAAAGCATATACTTGAAAACATGGAAAAATGAATGTGCCTATGACAGCACCCGCCTCACGGTCACACCGGATCGCTTCTATGTGTTGATTATGGCTACCCCAGCCCCTCTTTCACCTCAGTTCTTCCTTATAAAACTTTTACCTCAGGAATAGAGAGCTCAAGGGGTGGACATGATTTGGATTTCTCTCTATATTAGTCTCTTCGGGGTATTTGTTTTCAGATAGATATATAATTCTAATTCGTAGGGGACCACAGCAGCTTTGATGGTTTTCCCAAATTAAAGGCAACAGAGAACTTTAACATAAACCACAGATATTTAATTCAACACAAAGACTTCAACTGGGGATATGGGAGATATTTACATGGGCTATAAAGTATCTCATGCAGTTAACAAGTTGCTCAGTCACTTCAGGCTTTATAATATCTTTCTTCTTTCTTAGGTCTTTCAGGTTCACAGTTTACAAATAATACACTCTCCAACACTAGCAAAGGCTGGCCTCTTGGGTGTAATGTGCCAAGTCTCTCCAGTCGACTGGAGCCTCTACTCCCAGTCCTTCAAACTTTTAGACCCACATCTGTTCCCTCAACCACCTCTCTAGCTCTTAAGAGTTGTGTATATCTGTCTGTGACTGCTCAGGTCTTCACAGTGACTCTCCTTTGTCACACACACAGCCCCTTGGTTGTTTTTATAGAGCTAGCAGTCAGCTTTTTTCTTTCCTCAGCCACTGTCTCAGCTCTCTCAAAGACCTACTCTCTCAGCCTCTGACAGACACTAACTCTCTCCGGCTCTGTCAGGCACTAACTGACTCCCTCAGCCGTTAGCTGTCAATCCACTGAGAGTTCCGAGCACTCTGGCCCCCACCCTCAGGTCACCTGATGCAGGCTCTGTGCATCTTCAGTTTTCCATGGTTTTCTGTTAACCCATACCTTACTGTCACAGTGCCCTTTTAATTGTTTAGTTTTTACTTAAAACGTTTCTATGCTTCCTTTCCACCTAAATAGGGTTTCCAAGGTGGAGAACATCATAACATTATAACAGCATTTAAAATAAAGTAGATATAAAATAATTCAATAAGAAAATATAAACAGAACAACAAAAGCAGGGAGGAAGGCCAACAACAGTTATTGGGGGTATGCCAAACAAAATAAAAAAGTCTTCATCCAGTGTTTCTTTTTGTATTTATAGTCTATGTTGTGGGGTGTTTCCTCTTGCCATTTTTCATGTGTTCCCAATTTACTTTTCTTTTAAAGCACTATTATACCATTGATACACCACTGATAGATTTTTACAAATGCTTTTTAGAATGGATGCAAAAACAAGCATCAGTATTCCTGGTAATATTCCTGTTTTTCAGGCTTTTGGTCTCCACAAGATTTTCTGACAGGCAAAGATATCTAGAGGTGTCCAAAGCCTTTAAATCATCTTTTTATGAGGTCATCTATATTAGGTTGCAAAGACATATTTATAGAATATTTGGGGAACATACTGCGCAAGGAAGAGCTATTTCTGGAACAGCTCACTCATACATGTCCACTCAAACAACGCAATTGTATCTACTGTTCCTAATTCTTCTTTCAAAGCAAAGTCTGCAAAACTTTAGACTATTTTACCTTCACATGCCTGTGTCAGCTAAAGCTACTTTAACTATACCAGCCTTATCCATGCATTTTTATCATGTCCTTCTTGCCCTTGACTTTCTTCACACTCTGACCAACACCCTTCACGTAAGCCATTTATAGTATACAGGCGTCATTTTATAGAAAAATAGATGGTGGCGCTCATCCAGGGATGGTTATGCAGCTGCACATACTATTCAATGGACAAGGAGCTGGAACTCTCGCAAAGGTTCAGGAGCTGTGCTCCTGTGAGCTTCCATTGAATCTGAGGCCTGATAGTATATAGAAAAACAGTGCCTTCAGGCACATAAGCTCCGTCCTCTCCTTATGTGTGGATGAGCTATTTAAGAGTTCTCAACTCAGAACAAGTGCAGATTTTCATGGCAAACACATTCAGTGGTCAAATTTTCCTTGTCCAACACCTGTGATTGGGACGATCTGCTTCCTAGATTTGTTCTGTTCTGCAGCAAACAACTTGGAAACAGATCTGCAGCTATGTATTAACTATACTTGTAGTGTATAGTTCTTCAAGCATATGAAGGCAGAAATTCGATCAATCTTTGCTGATGACATGATTGGGTGCCTAGTAGAGATGGCAAGGAACAGATTAGGCTGAGACACAGTGATTGGCCTAAGGTCACACAGCAAGCTTCTGGGGCAGAGTAGAGATTTGAACCTCAGCCTCCAAGATTTGAATCTCAGTCTCTTAGACAATAGTCTGACAACCTAACCCAGGAGTTCTCAACATGGTACCCTTGAGCACCATGGCACCTATCAATATGTTTCCTGGAGCCCACAAAGTGTTTTAAGAAACTGGGGAGAGTCATGTGGGAGTTTTGCTAGCTGTGCAGAATAAAATAACATTGTTTCAGGTGCAGCTGTTACTGCAGTGTTGGTTTTATTTTATCTTACTCTTCCTAGTATATTTTTAAATTGGATGGATCTGTCCAATTGCCACCTAGTGTCAAACTTGTCATTCCTGGGTAAGGTAATTGAGAAAGTGGTGGCAGAGTAGCTCCAGACTTTCCTGGATGACTCATCAGCCTTGGACCCATTTCAATCCAGTTTCCAACACAATTATGTGATGGAGATGGTTTTGGTTGCCCTCACAGACAATCTCCATAGGCAGCTGGATCAAAATGGGTCAGCAATGCTGGCATTATTGGATTTGACAGCAGTGTTTGACACTGTTGACCACTATCTGTTGATACTCCACATTACCAACATAAGAGTACATGGGACAGCCTTGAAATAGCTGATCTCATTTCTCCAGTGCTGGGATCAGAGGGAGCACATCGAGGTACTGTTTCCTCATAACATCCACTCGAATGAATGAATGTGGGTCCCTCAAAGGACAGCGTTCTCCCCATTGTTATTTAATATCTGTATGTGCCCCTTTGCCCAGCTGGCATGGAGTTTCAGGCTGGGGTGTCACTAATATGCTGATGATGCCAAGCTATTTCTATTGATGGGTGACTGACCACATGCCACCCCAGATAATTTGACCATGGGATTGGAGGCTGTGGTGAGATGGCTAAAACAGAGCTGGCTGAAACTGAATACATTGAAGATAGAGCTCCTGTAGTTAGGTTGAGGAGATGCCAGGACCAGAGGCCAACTCCCAGCACAAGGCCAACTGTCAAGAGCTTGGGTGTCATCTTAGATGCCTCCCTGTCAATAGAGGCACAGATCATGAATGTGACCAAGCTAGCATTCATTCATCTATGCCAGGTTAGGTCACTGTCTCACAAAGACCTGGCTACAGAGATCCATGCAACAGTTACTTTCAGGATGGATTACTGCAACTCACTCTATGTAAGGCTTCCCTTATGGCTGATCCAGGAACTGTAGCTGGTCTAGAATGCGGCTGCATGGGTCCTCAGGGTTATCCCATTAGGAGCACACATTCAACTGGTGCTCCACCAGCTACACTGACTTCCAGTTGAATGTCAGGTCAGGTTTAAGGCTTAAGTGCTGACCTTTAAAGTCCTAAACAGTCTGGGACCACCATATCTGCGGGACTGCCTCTCTTGGTATATCCCCCAAAGAGCATTGCTCTCAGCCAATGACAACCAGCTAGTGATCCCTACCTTGAGAGAAATCCGGGTATCCTCAGCCAGGGACAGGCACTTTTTTGGCCCTGGTTCCAACCTGGTAAAACTCTCTGTCTAGTGAGAACAGGTTTGAAACAATTCCACAGGGCCTGCACAGAGATGTTCCACCAGGTATATGGTTGAAGATAGCAATGGTTAAATACTTTTGGGACTGCCTTTTCTGGTACATCCCTTATAGAATATTATACTTAAGTGATCAAACTCTGCTGGTGGTCCCCAGCCCGAAGAGCATCCAACTATCCTCAACCAGGGCCAGGGCCTTTTTGGCCCTTGTGCCTAGCTGGTAGGTGCAGCAAGTTTTGGACCCCCTCCTTGCTTTCCCTCCATGCTTTCCCCTTTCTGCCCTTCTTCAGATACTTTATATTGCCTCTCTGTATGAGTTTTATGCCATCTTAAATTGTATATTGTTTTACTGATTTTATTGTTAGTTATTATTTTATGTTGCATTTTAGAAGGTTTTATTGTATAGTTTATTTATTTGATTTACATCCTGAATTGTTGTCACCTGCTCTGAGTGGGCTTCAGGGAAAGTAGGTTAGAAACCAAAATAAATGAATGAATAAATACCACCCCAATTCTATAACAGGGCTTTTTTTGTAGAAAAAGCCCAGCAGGAACTCACTTGAATATTAGGCCACACCCCTGACATCACTGGAATTGACATCATCTGTTCAGTAGGTTACTTTCCACATATTGACACAGAACAGTACAATGCCATCAGCTGCATATAATAGATGTGTGTTCCCACACAGCCCAATGAGAGACCTTGTTTTGCCTCCCCCCTGCAAAAAAACAAAAAACAAACATGGTCAGAGAGAGAGAGCCACATGTGACGGAACAGGTAGCAGCAGGCCTAGCTTCTCTCAGGAGCAGACACTCATGGGCAGCTCTGTGTCTCTCGCTCTCTTCGTAAGGCTGTTGGAGGCTGGAGGCAGCAGAGAGGATGGAGCATGAGGTCTGGGAGCGCATGGCTGCCAAGTGCTTTCCCTCTGCCAGAGCCCTGGCCAAGGCTGCTGGAACTGTGTTTCTGCTAAAAACAAACAAACCCCTGTCTATAATACTGTTCCTCAGATATCCCTTCTGGATAGTATTAACTGTAGTTGTAATACATTGTTTTTTATTGTGTGCTATTATAGTCTAGTTGTTATTGTTACTGTTATTGTTGTAACATTATTTTTAACCATTTTACCATGTTGTAACCTGCCCTGAGCCCTGCAGTGCAGCGAAAGGCTGGGTAGAAACTGAAATATCCCACAGCAGCCCTCTGAGGCACTAAACCCCTGAATCCCAAAGCAAGGAGGCAATAATAGAGGAAGATCTCAGCCTCTATGCTCTGTTGTTGGCCCTCCAGATGAACTGGCTGGCCACTGTGTGAAACAGGATGCTGGACTAGATGGACCACTGGTCTGATCTAGCAGGGCTCTCCTTATATGCTTATGAACTGCCAGGAGTAGGGAAAGAGAAAATAGTGTGAGGAGAAGGATACAGAGGAAAGTAAGAGGCCACAATTCTTTGTGGTTCCCCAATATGCAATTGGGCTTGGCAATCAGCAGCATACAACTGGGCCTTAATTGTCCTGGGGAGAGGCTGCCAAGAGGAGGGAAGTAGGGAAAACTGAAAACAGGAGGACAGATAAAAGTAAACTGACTGATGGGTGGGAATAAAAAAAGGAAGTAGGAGAAAGGAAGCGGAGATAGTCCTTTCAGGGAAGGCAAAAACGAAATTATGGAGAAGAGGAAATAATATCTGCCCCTGATATCAATATACCTAATTCTCAATGTGACTCCATCTGTGGATACTTACATCCAGAGATTACAGCCATGAACAAGCAAGAGTGATCTTTTAACAAGCTTGAGAAAAGCCCCAGGTACTGGGGATTTCAAGCCCCTCAAAGAACAGAAGCAGTATCTATACCTTTAAGAAATGGATAATCTCAATGGCCATTGTGTGGTTTGCTAGGCAACCATTACAGTATTTTCAGCAAACTTTGGTTTCTGTTGGTAAAAAGAATGTGAGCATACCTTTCCAGGGCTACTTTGGCTCCCCACCACTATTCCCTTCTCTGCTGCCCTGGAAGGAGGACTCATTGGCCCAGCAACAACAACCATGCAAGTTGCTACCATGTAATTTGTGTGACACCCACAGCAGTGGTGGAACACAATGTAATGCATACAAACCAGCATGAACCTCTGCATAACCTATGTGACTTGGCCGGGACTGACAGTGGCCATCACAAAACTCCCAGTTGCTATGGCATGATTTTTTCCACTTGCAGACTTTTCCCAAGGAGAGGCTGTAAGGAGGATGGGACTAAGGAAATCTGAGACCCTGGGTTGTATCATTGTTACAGTGTCAGACTTAGGGTTGCCAGCGGCAGGGTATAAAATTCTTAGATGTTTTGCAGGTGGAACCTGGGGAAGTGGGTATCAGGATGGGAACCTCAACGAGGTATAATGTTTATTTGTGTACAACAACAATTTTGGCTTCATAGCTCTAATAAAACTGTGAAAGAGAAATTGTGAAGATTAGGATTCAGGTTTGTGGCAGCAATAATTAGAAAATAGGATCCTTAAAAACAAAACCCTGAAGACTGCAAAACAAATCTAGCCACTAAATTTTTGGACTGGCTTCTAGAACCAAAGGTAATTTGTCAAGGCCTACTCTATACTGTTAAAAATGATATTATTTTATTTTTTTAAAAAAAAATAAAAACCCACACTACCAAGGCCATAACAATTTTCTAAAAAACCCTTGCATAGCAGCTTTCAAAACCCTATCCCACACACACAAACAGTACAATGACAACTATAAATAAAAGAACAGTGTGGAGGTTGCTCCCCACAGGAAGCCATTAGTGTGTATCCCTCAGTCCTCACTACACCACAGCTATTCTGAGTTGTGGGCATTTCAAGCAGCTGCCACTTCTCTGCTTGCCTTTGTGAATCAAGACTTTCTACTGTCTAAAGCCCCTGGCTAACAATGGAAACAAAAGCCAATAAAAACACCACACCAGGCTATAGTGTAGGATTCATCCCCTGATGAAGACAATCCAAAAGAAACTATGAAATCTGTTAAGTCATCTTTGTATTGCTCACATTATATTTATACTTTAGGAGTAGCTATTGGCAGAAATTAGAGTTATTCCGTGAGTTTATGAAATTTCCCATTCCTGCCTATTGGGCACTCTAGCTTCTCAAGAGCCAAGGCACTTGAGAGTACAATCCTGCCGTGTTGTTACCTGCATTCTAGATTTTTCATCAATACCAAAGTTAATGGGAGGGGGGGGCACATGGTATAGTCTGCTCCTATCAGATCTTGGAAGATAAGCAAGGTCTGTACTTGCAAGGGAGACCTCCATGGAAGACTGCTTTTCATTTGCCTTGAAAACCCCTTGCTAGGATTACCAGAAATTGGCTGTGACCTGATGGCATTTCACACACACATCTACAGGTACACGAATACGTATAAACACACAAGTTGATGCTGCATTTTTGAATTAATTTGTTTCTCAAGTGGAAATAAAAGCATGAGGCAGACTTCTAAACAGAGTTATACTTTTCAAAGTCCATTGAAGTATTTGGGCTTAGAAGGGGGTAACTGCTTAAAACTATTCGGCCCTTTCCCAGCCGGGCGGTCCATCGACCGCTGAGGCTGGGGGCCGCCCATTGCCTCCCCGCGCGGATGAGAGGCAATGGTTTTTCTCAAAGGGGAGGGGGTGAGGAGCGGCCTTAAAAGGCCGCTCCCGCCCCCTCAAACGCAGTTGTTTTTCGTTCTCGGCCCGCCCGCCCATCAAGCAGTACAGGCAAAGGCTGGTCGCCCGTTTCAGGGGGCCGGGTAGGAATTTTTCGCCCTCAGACTGATTGGCCTTGTCCGAGGGTGTTTTTGCCTACCTTGTACTGCTGATGTTAGGTGCTGGCAATTGGAATGGTGGTGCCGTTAGATAGGTTGGTCACTGGCAGTTTGTGGTTGGGATTATGTTTTGGGGATCGGTAAGCTCCCGTTGCATCGCGCCATTTTGGTGCATGGCTTCCCTGGGGAACTGTAAGCTGTACGGCCCAAGGTTGGCTTCAGGGAGTCGGTGGGATCCCGTCACGCGGAGAGTGTCCGCATCCCAGGCTGCACGGCTGTGGGGATGGCGGAGCTCAGGTGAGCGGTGATCATGTTGCCGGGCCGGCCGGGTCTGAGCCGTTTGGGTTGGCTCATACCCGGGGCTCAGGGGGCTCGCCCAGTTTTCAGGTCAAGGAGGTGGTCGGGCTGACCCCTGGCTTGATCTGTTCCCTATGTTCTCGCCCTTGCCGTTGAGTTTAATAAAGTGGCCCTTCAATCCAATCCGGTGTTTGTCTCGTTATTCCGCCTGGGGGGGCAATACTGCAAGGTAACGATGCCACTACTCCAGAGTCTACAGCATATATATGCAACACTACTCCAGAATATGCATTTGCTTGGTTTTGCCTCCAAGATATTGTGTGAGAGTCTATGTGCTTTGGGTGGTCTGAACCTGTTCAAATTAGTGCAACACATAACAAGGGCATGAATACAGGTATTATTATACATGCACAGGCCTTGAATTCAGCAGGAGCTCACAGGAGTGCAGCTCCTGAACCTTTCTGACAGCCCCCCTCCTCCTCCCCACCACCTTGTCCATTGAATAGTAGGTGCAGCTGCATAACAATCCTGGATTAGGAGAGCAGCCAGCCAGCCAGCCACCAGGAGCTTTGTCACACCCCCAGCAGCCTGGAGAAGCCCATGGCACCTTTTCTCCATTTATGTGATTTTGGTTGGCGGATGGCTTTTGTAGAGAGTACCAGTCACAGATTTATTCGTGTTCCTGTTGCAGACTTCTGCTCAATAGTAAAATTGTGAAAGTGGAAATATATATATTTAAAAAAACATCCATCTGATTGGATTTCATAATTTCACATCTGGCTTTTGAATGAGTGAAGCATATGGCAAGAAATTTAGCACAGTAACAAAAAAACAGCAGCTCACGAAAAAGCAGGACAAACAACACTGAAAACAAGACAGGAATGAAAATAAACATATTCACCTTAGGATTTTCTGTCCTCTACATCATACCTTTTTGCATATTCCACAAATTTAACTTACTTTCTAGAGCACTATGTGATATCATCCAGAGGTATGAGAAGTTAGCAGGTTCCCTGTATCAGACAAGAGAGAATGCTTTGGGCTTATTTACACACTGAGTTAATTTATGAAGTGGGTAAATTTTTAAATAGTGTTTTCTTTTTTAATACATTGCATGTTTTAGCTATCAGCTATTAAAGGGCAACATTTCTAGTGTTTAACTGAGAAAACTAAGGAAGTTCTTCAAGACAGATGGCCAGTGACAAAGAAAGGGACGCAGATGGCATCAGAGATGGGCTTAAATAAGGGTGACTGAATACACAAGACTCAGAAAGAATCTAGCCTTCATTTCCCAGCTGGGATCTGAGTAGTACAAAAAAGACATAAAAGTTATTTTTCTCCTCAAATAGACCACTTGGTATCCTGCAGTGAGAAAAAGACTGATGAACAGAAAGCTGTCTATCAATAGGAAACTTCCCTGTTCAAACACTTCAAACCCATTCCTGTTTTGCTGTTCTAATAATTGTTCTTCTATCTATTTGTGGCCCAAACATATAAGCAATTTGCTTCAGGTAGCAATGTACTGGAAGCCAATAATATCACTTTATGCCAAAGTATTCAGCATTCATTTTTCCTTTTCTATCACGAGGTGATCCTGAAGGCATCCCTGTTCTATGTTCTTCATCACATCACTCTTGCACCATCCAAAATTTGAAAAAAAAAATGTAATTTAATGCATTCATTTGAATGCACAGACAACATGGTCTTATGTGGTCCAAAAATACAGTCAAATGGCATCAAGTCAGTCACACTTAACAACATTGCTATTCAATTTATATTTATGCCTTAGTAATTTTATTCTAGACAGTACTTTGTCCCTTGGTAAATTTGCAGAATCTACTAGGTGTAACTGACCAAGTGTGATCAACAAGAACTTTTGTCTTTATTAGAAGCAAGTTTTTTAAAGGCATGAAAACTAGACCTGGTGGTAGCAGTGCCATCAAGTCGCAGCTGACTTTTAGCAACTCAATATGGTTTCCAAGGCAAAGTATGAAGAAATGTTTGCTTTCCCCTGCCTCTGCATAGCAATCCTGGACTTCCTTGAGGGTCTTCTTTTTGTTGTTTAGTCGCAGTCGAGTCCGACTCTGCGACCCCATGGACAAAGTCATGCCAGGCCCTCCTGTCTTCCACCATCCTCCAAAGTCTGCTCAAATTCATGTTTGTTACATCAGTAACACTGTCCAGACATCTCATCTTTTGCCCTCCCCTTCTTCTTTTGCCTTCTGTCTTTCCTAGCATCAGGATCTTCTCCAGTATGTGTTCCCTTCTCATTTGGTGGCCAAAGTATTTAAGCTTCAGCTTCAACATCTGACTTCCAGGGAACAGTTTGGGTTGATTTCTCTTAGGACTGACTGATTTGATCTTCTTGCAGTCCAAAGGACTCTCAAGATTCTTCTCCAGCACCACATCTCAAAAGCATCTATTCTTCTTCATTCGACCTTCCTTATGGTCCAGCTCTCATAACCATACATTACTACTATTGGGAATACCATTGCTTTGACTATATGGACTTTTGTTGGCAGGGTGATGTCTCTACTTTTTATTATACTGCCCAGGTTCACCATAGCTGTCCTCTCAAGGAACAAGCGTATTTTAATTTCATGGCTACAGTCACCATCTGCAGTGATCTTGGATCCCAGAAAAGTGAAGTCTGTCACTACTTCCATGTCTTCCCCTTCTATTTGCCAAGGTGTGATAGGGCCAGATGCCATGTTCTTAGTTTTTTTGATGTTGAATTTCAAGCCTACTTTTGTACTCTCCTAGCTTGTAGGATCTTTAACATGACCTTGCTGGCATGTGAAATAAGTGCAATAGTGCGAGTTTGAACATTTTTTGGCATTACCCTTCTTTGGGATTGGAATATAAACTGATCTTTTCCAATCCTGTGGCCACTGTTGTATTTTCCAAATTTGTTGACATAATGTGTGCATCACTTTAACAGCATCATCTTTTAGGACTTTGAATAGCTCAACTGGAATACTATCATCTCTGCTCGCTTTGTTGTTAGTAATACTTTGTAAGGCCCATTTGACTTCACACTCCAGGATGTCTGGTTCGAGGTCAGCGATTTCACCATCATGGTTGTCAAGGAGATTGAAATCCTTCTTGTATAATTCTTCCTGATCTCTTCTGCTTCTGTTAGCTCCCTACCGTTTTTGTCCTTTATCATGGCCATCTTTGCATGAAACGTTCCCTTGATTTCTCCAATTTTCTTGAAGAGATCTCTTGTCCTTCCCATTTTGTTATTTTCCTCTGTTGCTTTGCATTGTTCCTTCAGGAAGTCCTCCTTATCTCTCCTTGCTGTTCTCTGAAAATCTGCATTCAGTTGGGTGAATTTTTCCTTTTCACCTTTGCTTTTCGCTCTCCTTCTTTCCTCAGCTATTTGTAAAGCCTCAACAGACAGCCACGTTGCTTTCTTGCATTTCTTTTTCTTTGGGATGGTGCTGATTGCTGCCTTCTGTACAATGTCACAAACCTCCGTCCATAGTTCTTTAGGCACTCTCTATCAACTCTAGATCTTTAAACCTATTCTTCACCTCCACTGTATATTCATAAGGGTTGTGATTAAGGTCAAACTTGAATGGCCTAATGGCTTCCCCAGTTTTCTTCAGTTTAAGCCTGAATTTTGCAATGAGTAGCTCATGATCTGAGCCACAGTCAGCTCCAGGTCTTGTTTTTGCTGACTGTAAGGAGCTTCTCCATTTTTGACTGCAGAGTATATAATCAATCTGATTTCTGTGTTGCCCATCAGGTGATGTCCATGTGTAGAGTCGCCTTTTAGGTTGTTGGAAGAGGGTGTTCACTATGACCAGTTTGTTCTCATGACAAAAACTCTATTAGCCTTTGCTGGGCTTCATTTTGTTCTCCAAAGCCAAACTTGTCAGTTCCGGTTACCTTTTGACTTCCAACTTTGGCATTCAAGTCCCCTATGTTGAAGAGGACATCTTTTTTTGATGTTAATTCTAGACAGTGTTGTAGATGAACATATGAACATATATGAACATATGAAGCTGCCTTATACTGAATCAGACCCTGGGTCCATCAAAGTCAGTATTGTCTTCTCAGACTGGCAGCGGCTCTCCAGGGTCTCAAGCTGCGGTTTTTCACACCTATTTGCCTGGACCCTTTTTTGGAGATGCCAGGGATTGAACCTGGGACCTTCTGCTTCCCAAGCAGATGCTCTATCACTGAGCTACCGTCCCTCCCCAAATGGGAAGATCTTCATAGAACTGGTCCACTTCAGCCTCTTCTGCATCTTTTAGCCTTTTGTTACTGTCCATGGGGTTTTCTTGGCAAGGATACTGGAGTGGGTTGCCATTTCCTTCTCCAGTGGATCACATTTTGTCTGGGTTCTCAGCTGTGGCCTGTCCATCTTGGGTGGCCCTGCATGGCATAGCCCACAGCCTCATTGAACCACGCAAGCCCTCTCGCCACATCAAGGCAGCAATCCATGAGAGGGTCTTCTATCCCAGTACTAACCAGCGTCAACTCTACTTTAAAAACCCTTAACAGCCTGGGTCACTCATATCTGCGGGACCACTTCTCCCATTACGGCCCCAGCCACCGTGCACCCTTCAGTCATTCTCTAGGGGTCACCTGCTGGAGCCAGGCCCCAGGATTGTTCAGTTAGCTATCAGCAGGGAAAGGGCCTTCTCAGCTGTTGCCCCTATACTGTGGAATGCACTCTTGCACACCCATACTCTACCAGACTTGCTCAGTTTCTGCAGGGCATGGAGGGCTGAATTGTTTAGGCTGACTTTTGGATGGTAATCCACATGCTTGGGTTATTTTTTGTTAATAGTATAGTGCTAGCCACATATTTTAATGGGTAAACATTGTAATGTTAGTATTTTAATGTGTTATCTTTTTGTTGCTTTTACCTTATTAATATGGTTTTAATGTAGTAAGTTGCCTCAAGACTCTTTGAGTGGGCAACAACTAAAAAAATTGAATAAATAAATAAATACTTACCTTCCCAAATCTGACAAGATCAGGCTAACCTAGGCTATCTGAGAACAAAAACTCATAGAAATTTTCAGTTATAAAACGTAAAAAACTGTTAATATATGGTAGCCTGCTGTGAAGCATGGTAGATCATGAACTGTCAGAATGACAGGTGTCACATGACAGGAGTCACAAGACTACCCTGGCTGATGCAATAACTAGTAATAACTGGACTTGTCCAGAGGAGTCAAAATGAGTCAGCAGAATTAGCTGATTGGTGGGCTGTACTATTTAGCCAGCAAAGTGCCAGCATGTTTTTTCTCTCTATGTGTTTGAATTACTGGCAAAGCATTTTGTTACTCTGGACTGTGTATGTATATATCTTCACTGCTGTAAATATTTTGTATAATACATTTGTTATAAAAGCAACTGGTGTGTTGGCTCTTCATATCGACATTCCTATTGCTAAGGCAACTTCCTGTTGTGGTCTACCTACACTCTGCACACACTCTTGCCATCAGGGTTATGGGCCCAGTCCGTGCGCTGTGCAGTTAAGACCTGGAGACTGTGCCTGTCTGTGGACGTTCATTGGAGTTTGGAGAAGAGATGTGCTGGAGCAGGAGGTGAAGTGTGAGTCTGAGGAGAGTGCTGACGCCATATCGTTATCCTTGTTGGTGAGTAACGAGGAGGAGGAGGAATTCCGGGTGTCTGTGGACGGCAGAGAGATGGCTCAACCACTAGCTGTTTTGGTTGAGAAGTTCACTTCGGTGAATTGTGCTGTTTGGTCTCTGCGTATGGAATTTTTCCTGAAGAGAGAAGGGCTGTGGGCATTTGTATCTAACCCCCCGCTGCTCTGACGGCTAAAGAGATTGTCCAGGAGCAGAAGGCTTTCACAAACATCATCCTCAGTGTGGGGGATGATCAGTTGATATATGTGAGAGGGAAGCCGACGGCGAGAGAGGCTTAGAATGCTCTTCGTGGGATTTATGTGCATACCACTGCTGGGTCTCTCATGGCGTTAACACGCAAGATGTAGCGCACGTTGCTGGTGTCAGATGGCTGTGTACGGGAGCATATTAAGGCTCTCGCCGACTGCTTTGTGGAGCTGGAGACCAGAGGCAAGGTCGTGGTTGCGGACAACAGAGTTTATATTTTGCTTTCATTGCTGTCTCCAGAGTTTTCACAACTGATAACAGCTCTGGAGTCTGTTGACGCCAACATTCTGACCATGGATTACATCTGTGCCCAGTTGTACGACTTCCAAGACAGGCTGACTGCAGCGTCCCATTCTGGGAGTGGAGCCAGTGCACCTGCCGGTGAGAGTGATTCAAGGGCCATGCTGAGTCAGAGGGTCATTGCCAAGCAGCAGCAGGAGACCAGCCCAGCAGTACTACATGTGAGAAAGTGTTACCAGTGTGGGTCAGCTTCTCACATCAGGAGATTCTGTCCGGAAGCTGGGAGACAGAGAAGGACATCTCTACAAAAACCAGTGAACTGTGAGCAGGCAAAGCTGGTGACTACGAGAACAACAGCACAGGAGTCTGTTTGGCTAGTAGACTCTGGGGCAACTAGTCACATTTGCACCTCTAAAACTTTAATGAAGAGTTCTCGGCAGGCTGTGTTATCACATGTAAACCTCACTGATGGTTCTGTGTCTGAGGGAGTGTGTAACGACCGGGTCAACTTTCCAGCACTAGGCTGTGACCTTGAGGAAGTGCTGTGTGTGTCTGCATTACAATCAAATCTGCTAAGTGTTAGCTCATTAGCTAAAGCAGGATATGAGGTGAATTTTTCTGACACAGGCTGTAAAGTGTCTAAAGGTGGAAAAATCCTCACAGAGGGAAAGTTGGTTGATAATGTGTCTGTGGTGGGGAGTGAGGCCGTTAAGACAGATCAAGTGTCTAATGTATGCCCCCATGATTCATGTTTACACCTTCTCCACTGCAGACTTGGGCATTCAAGTTTTCATACTATTAGCAAGATGCTGTCTTTACTGCCAAATGCATCTGTAAAATCTTGTAAGGCATATCTAGACTGCCAAGTGTGCAAAAAGGTCAAAAGCAAGGCATTCCCAGTTGCAAAGGAGAGGGTGTCTGAGCGGCCACTAGCTCTAGTCCATGCTGATATTATTGGGCCATTTCCAAAAAGTCATTCAGCTAATAGATATGTATTTCTGATAGTAGATGACTGTACTAGATAGTGCTGGTCTTATATACTGAAACAGAAATCAGAAGTGTTTCAATGTTTTAAGCAGTGGGCAAAAAGGGTACAGAAGCAGCTTAGAGTGCAGCTGCTAGCTCTACAAACTGACAAAGGGGGTGAATTTATGTCAAATCAGTTTGGTACATGGATGAAGCACCAGGGGATTGTACATGGGGTGGCTGAGAGGAAAGCTGGCATATTGCAGACAATGATGTATGCCATGTTAGATGATGCACCTCTACCTATTGCATTTTGGGCTGAGGCATTCATGGTAGCCACATTCTTGAACAATAGATTGTGGACGAAGGCTATAAATAACATCCCCTATAAGGCTATGTTCAAGAAGGAGCCTAGTTTAGAGTTCCTCAGAGTGTTTAAAACAAAAGCCTGGGTTAATATTCCTCTGAAATTGAGAAGAAAAGGAGGTGCCAGATCCAGAAAACTGGTATTTCTGGGATACCAAACCAATATGAATTCATATAGGTTTAGTGACACTGAACAGAAGATGACATTCAGTAGATCTGCTAACTTCAGCGAGCATAGCAATTGGGCTAAGCTGCATGGGACAGAAGGGAATACTATGTATTGCTGCCACTGAATGATGATAGTCATGAACAAAATTCTTCACCAGTACCTGTTGTGGTGCAGCAGGAGGTGTCTGAAAACGAGCAAAGAGCTTGTAAGGAGACTCGGGTTTCCTCCCGGAGTACAAAAGGTGTTCCTCCTGTACGGTATGGTTTTGATAACAGTATAAACCATGTATATGTGTCTGCATCTGAGAGTTATCAAGAAATAATGACTCTGGCAGATGTAGAGAAAAAAGCTTGGCTGGAATCCATGGAAAGGGAATATTTCTCACTGTACAAGAATGGAATGTTTTCTCCCACAGGGAGGCCGAAAAAAGCAGTTAGCTGAAAATCTATGTGACTTGCAAAAATGTTCCATTGCTGATCTGTTTACTAAATGTCTGTAAAATGTAAAGGTATGTAAAACTGGCTGAATTATTAGGCTTGTGTTCACTAGCAGTCTAAGGAGGTGTGTTAATATATGGTAGCCTGCTGTGAAGCATGGTAGATCATGAACTGTCAGAATGACAGGTGTCATATGACAGGAGTCACACGACTACCCTGGCTGATGCAATAACTAGTAATAACTGGACTTGTCCAGAGAAGTCACTATGAGTCAGCAGAATTAGCTGATTGGTGGGCTGTACTATTTAGCCAGCAGAGTGCCAGAATGTTTTCTCTCTCTATGTGTCTGGATTACTAGCGAAGCATTTTGTTACTCTGGACCATGTATGTATATATCTTTACTGCTGTAAATATTTTGTATAATACACCATTTGTTATAAAAGCAACTGGTGTGTTGGCTCTTCATATCGACGTTCGTATTGCTAAGGCAACTTCCTGTTGTGGTCTACCTACACTCTGCACACGCTCTTGCCGTCAAAAACTCCCTGTGCACTGCATCTTTCAAGGTGTTCATTCCTATCCTCTTATTAGCATCAAAACAGTGAATTAGGAACTGGCCTCATGCTGTTTTTACAATTACAGTAAATTACTTGAGCGACATTCCTCTAGATTGTTAATTTTTTTAAAAAAACTGTACAGAATTCCAGTTTATTTCATGATATTTCCAAGCCCCAAACTCTCTGCGTGGAATATTACTTGGCTTTGCTTCGTTGTATTATATGAGTTGGGGCACATGTGAAAATGTTAATGAAAGTTGGTAAAAATACATTTCCTTAAAATGCTGTTATCACACCCTCTGCTATGGCGACGCCAGCCTATCACCTCCTGCCTCAGCAAGGGCAGCTAAATATACGTTGGTCTCTTCGGGGTCCTGATACGGTAGATGAACAGGGGACCACTGCAGATTTGAAGTCTTTCCCAATCACACAGGCACCAGAGAATGTAACAGCAAACTATAGTTCTTTATTTACAAAATAGGCTTTAACTGGGGGATTGGATGTATGTACAGAGGCTAGTTTGTATCTTGTAAGAATAACATTTCTTATACAGTATGTCGGCTGACCCTCCAGCAATGCTCTGAGGTATTTCAGGGTACACAGTTCTTCTATTAATTCACTCTCCTAAACTTTAATCAGGCTGGTCTTTTGGGCTTTGAGTGCCTGGTCCCTCAAGTCATCTGGTTTGACAAGCCCCAGCTCTCCTGACTCCCTCAGACCCACGGCTCTCCCTCAGCCACCTTATAAACTTCTAGGAGCAGTGTATCATATGTCTGTGACTACTAAAGTCTTCCACTTAGACACTCTCTGTCACCTTCCTCTTCCTTAGAGGGCACTTGTGACCTAAAGATATGCCTCACGCTCAGCCACCTGGCTGATTTCACAGAATGTATATAGAGCTTCACTTCACACTAAGCCTCTCTCACACACTCTGAGTCCAACTCCCCCTTTCTGACTGTTTTTTCCTGACTGACCGTTAACCTCTGAGCCGTTAGCTGTCACGCAGGACTTGAGTTCTGAGCACTCCTGGCCCCCACCTTTGGGTCACATGACTCAGGGCTCTGAGTCCTCAGCTTCTCCATTATCCCTTTGATTCCATCACAGCTGTGAACAACATTCATTTTTAATTTCCAGACAAGGTAAGATGTTTCTGACAGTTACTGACAAATTGCTGCTCACCTTCTGGGTTATTTTCTTTTTCATGTGCTCAAGACTCTAGGAAGAGTGACAGACATGTTTTTTCAGCCCTCCCTACTTTCTGCCACTTGGACTTTATTGCCATTAGTTATACTGAGGCTGAATAACCTCACAGAAATGAATGCAGAACGCATGTGTCCTTCTTTCCCCTAATGCTGCAAATCTTCAGCTTTTCTGTAGTTTTCTGCCATAGTATTCTGTGACATGGCAGTTTTAATGGCAGCTCCCAACAGATCATCTCCCACATGTGGTATTACAGACCACTGAGGATAGCTTGCAGTTAAAGCAGCCTACCAGGGTGAAAAAGATGCCGTTATGGTTCATTTCCAAGATCAGATCTTCCATGAGTTCCCCCTTAAGAAGTATGATCTTTGTGCTAGACTGAGAGATGTTATGTACAAGTTGTGAAGCACCATTTTATTTCAGCTACTAATTATCATATAGTTTTGAGAGAACAGAGAAAGATGAGCATCCTAAGGCCTGACTACCTATCAGCAGGGTTCTTTTCCCTGGGAAAAAAGGTTCTAGAACTCTCAAGAAGGAAATTAAGGAAAAACTCATGAGATTCTTTGAAACAATATTATTTTCATGCACTATGGACTTACCTCTTCTTCTTCTTTAAAGCAGTTTCTACACTTTAGACATGTCACCAACTGTAAGCCAAAATGCTCTCAAAATGAGGTTGGGGAATTGACAGGTGGGCACCTGGCTTAAAAAGGATCTTTGAATCTATGTATACAGAATACACATCCAGAAATTATTGCTTAAATTTACCAGGGATACTAATTAAGTAAAAACAATTAAAATTTATTGTAGAAAGATACAGACACATACAAGATAATAAACTCATAAAACATACATTCAGTCCTAAGAAAAATAGAGAGAGATGCAGAGACAACACAAGGATGGACAAACAGGGTGATAATTACCGATCGTAGTCTTCAAGGAAGGCTCCAATGGCGATGAATGAGGACTAGGGGGAGGGGACTCTCAACTGATCAGGAATCGAGGATGTATCTAGACAGCAGAACTGGGGTACTGCTAGATGCACACCTGTGTGGAGCTGGATCACAGGTTATAAGGACTACCTTGAGCCCTTAGGGGATGGGAGGTACAGGGGCGGATGACAGTGATCAGCTGGTACATGACCTCAGAAAAAGGGGAGGCTCTGCAATGGCCATAAGGGCTGGACTTATGCAGTAGCCAATAGCCAGTTAATTGGCAGTCCCTGATTGGATGCTCATAGCTAGCCAATGAGCAGACTTGGCCTTAGTTACCTGATTGGACTTCCAGGTACCAATGGGCCAAGGGGGAGGCTCCAGGATGACCATTAAGGGAAAGAATGGGAAAAATTATTAAAATGGTGGGGGTACTTAAGTCTATCAAACTTATCTAAAAAGGTGACAACAGATGGTCAAATTGCTACGTAGGTAACACCCGGTATATACAAAGAAACTTGGCTCTGGGTGAAGATGTTCTTCCTTCTCTTCGATCTATTGGCACCAGTCTTTGTCTTGAGTTCCGTTGGACAAAGGCTTAGGTGGTCTGACAGGATGCATGCCTAAGTTAAGCTTGATAGCTTTATGCATAGGTGATATCTGTTGAGTAAGTGAGCCTCCCGCTTCGCTGTTATGGAGTCTGGCACTGCAGGAAGATAGCTGTTGGTGGTGTTAGCCTCCCAAGATAGATTCTATGGTTGATGCTGGAAACCGCTTGCCTGGACAGTTCCTGGCGGCGCACCTTCTTCTGCTGCTATGGTCGAGATGGGGATCACACGGAGCGACTGGAAACCATCCGTTCTCCTGGTTAGCACTCCTCAAGAGACATGGAGTGCTGCTGCAATGTTGTGGCTGTTAGTACGCATAAGTTCCTTCCAGTTTGGTAGACAAAACCCATGTCCTCCTGGTAGATGTGTGTGAGTGGAGTCTCCAGGCACCCTGGCAACCAAACGGGTGACTACGATGTTCTGTAAATAGGGGTATTATTCTCTCACAACTTCCTCAGTTCTTTTTCAGAACCTGCTTTTGGTGCCTGGTGCTGAATGATGACTTTAAAGCCACCATCTTTTAACAAACTTTGTTGGATCAAAGGCTATTAAGGAAGGTCCAACAGTTTTTATAAACAATAAAGATGTTATGTTTTGACTGACAAGGAGGACCTTTCTGGAGTGATAGCAGGTCCAGAAAGGCTCCCAAACCTTTCACACTCACTGGAGGAAATAGCTATTGTATTGGTGAGAGTCCCTTGATCTGTTTGACTGCTTTCTCACTTGCCCACAGCTGCTACCAGGCATCCCTTTGTTTAAATATTATTTAAAAAATTATTTTAATACTTTTGTGACGTCACAGGTGACATCACAGTGCCCCTATTTTTGTGATGTCATAAGATGTTCTCCCAGTACACCTCATGATCTTTTAATATTTTTTTTTGAGAATTTTGTTTCCACAATGAGGTTCCAGACTCCATGTTACTCTATTCCCCCCAGAAAAGAAAAGTCCTGGGGAATGGTCCATCTTCTGCACAGTCAATGCAACCAAAGCTTTTACACAATAGGGATTCAGCTTCAGTTATGTTCTAAACTTAGTTTTCCCACTGAAATTAATAAGATTTTTATGAACATATGCTTATAAAATATGGCAAGAAATGGTAACTTGTGTTATGAGACACTGCTATACCTCTCTCAAAATAATTTTCCTTTTGATAATAAAATGGCTGAAAATCTTCAAGACTACACACATTGACCTTTAGACAATTTTGTAGCAACCTAAACTAATCCATTGTAATTTTTGCTAGAACACATACAACTTTGTTGACTGAAATACAATGGAATAAATTATATCTGCTTGAGGTTAAGTATACCTGAAAACATATTCAGCTGATAGGTAATTAAAAAATAACAGCAACTGATGCTTAATTCAGATGTAATATTCTTAAACTACAAATCACATGCCATATACTCCTATGATCTCTCTCAACTATCATGAGTAAAGTCGCATCCTTATATTTGCTGGATATTCAGACTAATTTTTCACTCACCTTACGCCGCTCTCACATTTGTCTTCTCAGCGCGACTTCCTTCCGATTTCACGCTATCTGTTCCAGGGCTGCAGCAAGCGTTGGTATTTTCACACAGTAAACAGAAACTGGTTTTTAGCGGTTTCTGTTTGCTGCGCGAAAACGCTGATGCTTGCTGCAGCCCCGGGACAGGTAGTGTGAAATCTGAAGGAAGCTGCGCTGAGAAGACGAAAGAGTGGTGTAAGGTGAGTGCGAAATCAGTCTCAGAGTTAAATCAACATCAGGGTAAAGTATACCTAGAGCTAACCAGAATCCCCCAAAGTTTATAAACCCACTTCTCATTATCTTTCCAAATAGATATGGGCACAAACTGAACCACGAATCATGATTCATGCTCAAAATGAGCTAATTTGTGCTGCATTCCAAACCAGTTTGAACTGGAAAATTTGACTAATTTCTGGAAGCCGCCCTGAGCCACTTGTGGGAAGGGCGGGATACAAATCAATTAATAAATAAATAAAATAAATAAATAAATAAAATCAACTCCCTTTTTTCTTGGCGCTTCATTTGGTTTGTCTTTGTGGTTAATTTTCCCAGACAGTCTGGCACCAATTAAATCAATTCCTGGGCAACACAGGGAGTCCTAGAAGCACCCAAGCAGTTGTCCATATCTTGATTGGTAGCTCTGGGAGCCAAGCACAGTGCTTCCATTCTACTCTATGGGAGCAAACACCCTGATTCCATTGATTTCACTTTGCATTTCAGTACAAATATTAGTTTTCATCTTGAGAGCTGAAGCTGAGTTTTCTTGGGGGCACCTGCTTTGGGTGGCTGTAAATCCAAACTTGGAGGACAGGTGGAGAAGAGCCTGCTGAAGACTCCCGGTGAGTTTCACACCTCCCAAACCAAATGAAACAATGAACCATGAACCAGTTCAGAAAAGAAATTAATCACAAAATGAAATGAACTTCTGGTTCAGGACGATCACCCAAACTATGAACCAACATGAACCATCATTTGGGGGTTTCATTACCACACCTATTTCCAACCATTTGGAGGCAACTATTCCAATCATAGTAGACAGCCTTGATCCAAGTTAACACTGAAGTTACTGTACATGGAGCAGAAAAATGGTAATTGAGGGAAGAGAGAAAAGGGAGAAGGGAACATAGGAGACTGGGGATATTGCCCATTCAATATCCCCAGTCTCAAAACCTGGATTTGGAAATTAGGAATTTTACCTTTGGACTAAGCCATGGGGGTTAGAAAATATTGGTGCTTGGGTGTGGAAAAACACTTCTGATGAGCCAGAGAATTTCTAGTTCAATTTCCAGTATGAGCACATTTTGGCATTAATTAGAAGTTCCTGGGGGAAAGTTCAGCTTTTTATATATAAATTTCAAGCATTGTTTTTAAGCAAATTGAAAGTAATAGCCTGTTATTAATGTTATTAATACTTTAGATATGGAATGATAAAGATATTAGAATTTCATAGTTCAGGCTTCTGTTATATTTTAGAATTCCTGTGATGTTGATTCATGCTGATATTTCTAAGCCTCCCTAATTTCTTCATTAATGTTGACTTTAACATTTAGTTACAATAACCGTGGAACAAAAAGATATGTGCATATCTTACTTTAACTTATGCTTTGTTAACACTGGCCTATTTTTTGTGTATCAGTCTCAAGCTACTACCCTTAATGCTCTTTGATTTTAAAGAAAACAGTAAAGCAAATTAAAACTTTATTTTTGTGGGGACTAGTGGTATTATTTTATTGGTATTAGCAGGGGTGGCCAATGGTAGTGCTCCAGAAGTTTTTCGCCTACAACTCCCATCAGCCCCAGGAAGCATGGCCAATGGGTGGGGCTGATGGGAGTTGTAGGCAAAAAACATCTGGAGAGCTACCATTGGCCACTTCTGGGTATTAGTATCAGTTACTTAATGTATAAAACAGTAGACATTTGTTGGAATAGGGTCTGTTTTATTAAAAGAGTTCAAAACTGTTAGATCAAGCAATTTGTGAAGATAGGGTCTTCTAATATTTCCAGCTTCTGTTCTGGCTTGAATCTATGGAGAAAAACTAATTTTGAAAAATCATTTAGCCACAAACTTTTTATTTTTTTTCTTATGCAAAGCAGGTTTTTTTAAAAAAAGCATACAAATCCAGTCAGAAACATTTCCCCGACATTGCCCCACAATGCATTGTTACCTTGGTTACTGCCATTTTTCCTTTTTAAAAATGCCCACTTTGGAACTGGATCATTTGGAGTGTTCAAAGTTCAAGTCATGAGCTTTCCCCTCCCTCTTCAAACTCTAATGAGGCTTGGGAGATATTTTTAACCACTTTTCTGTAATCAAAATACCTTTTAAATGAAGAACTCTGTGCATCAAGAAGTGCTTCAATACCTATTGACCCCTCTCAAGTAACTGTCAAGATAAATAAGCTTACTAACAGCAGAAGTTAATAACATGTTTAGGAATGTTTCCCACTAGTTATATTTTTCCAAATATCTTTTTATTTTCGTTCAGACAGGCAAGATGATTTCTCCTCCTGTATTACTGTATTTATGTCTAATATGTCTAATATGTAAATATAATATTTAATGTAAACTATATTATTTATATACTACAGAGTGGCATGGGACTGTACCATTGGAAATGCCTCCATCATTTCTGGAGAGGGGGAATGTGACCAAGGATGATTGGCTGCTTAGTTGTATGACAAAAGGCACTTTTGAGAAAACAAGAAACAACAGAAACCAGGACTTCAAAGATAGCCTTCTTAGAAATGCTGTCTGCAGGGCCGACACTAGGGAGTAGGCCAGGTAGGCTGCTGCCTAAGGCAGCATCTGGCCACAGGGGCAGCAGCCGCCAGGATAGTCATGCTATTGCTCAGCTGGTTGCACTCCAGCCCTGGCAGCTGCTCCAGCTCCCACCACCCCTGTGGTCTGTAGGGAGGCATGGGTAGCAGTAGAGTTGTGGAGAAGCCCAGTATGGGCTGCAGCAGGAATGGACTTGAGAGTGCACAGCCACCAGCCATGGTCCCACAGTGCCCTTGCCCTGCCCCACCAGACTAGCACTGGCCTGCCTGAGAAGGAATGTGTGCCTCCAAGCAGCCCAGTGCTCTGCCAATGCATATGCCTTGAAAATCCTGGGTTGACCTGTTTTGGGTTGAAAGGGCATAGTTCCCAGCAGAAGAACAAAAGTGTGGTTAACTCCCCCCCCCCTCCGAAGTAGTATACAGAAAAACGTCCCTCCCCATTGCCTTCAGTCCCTTTATTTATTTACATTATATTTATATCCCACCCATTCTGTACAGACTTAAGGCGGCTAATAGCATAAAATAGATAGTAACAAAAACAATATTAAAACAATAAAACAATCAGATAAATGACAATGGTGCTACTTCAGGCGGATCATGTAATATTTTCTTTTTCACGCACACAGATCCTAGGCAGTTAGTGATAAAAGCGCTATGGATCCAGATGCGGTGGCAGCCCTCTCCCATTAGATGTTATATGCCATCTGAAACAGTTCAGTCTTGCAGGCCCTGCAGAACTGCAATAAATCCCGCAGAACCCTGATGGCTTCTGGAAGGGTGTTCCAAAGTATTGGGGCCACAACCGAGAAGGCTCTTGCTCTAGTGGAGTTGAGCCTAGCCTCCTTTAGCTCAGGGACAGCCAGAAGATTTTGAGAGCTTGATCGCAGTGCTCTCTGGGGAACATGTGGGGCAAGGCAGTCCCGCAGATAGGTAGGTCCTAGGCCATATAGGGCTTTGGAGGTTAATACCAGGACCTTGCAATGGATGCAGTACACAACAGGCAGCCAGTGTGGCACTCTCAGCACAGGCTGAATGTGCTCCTGATGGGGAAGCCCCATTAGTAGCGTGGCTGCAGCATTCTACACCAGCTGCAGCTTCCGAATCTGAGTCTAGGGCAGCCCCATGTAGAGAGCGTTACAGTAATCCATTCTTGAGGTGACCGAGGCGTGGATCACCATTGCTAAGTCGCTGCGCTGAAGGTAGGAGACCAACTGCCATGTTCGCCGAAGGTGAAAAAACGCAGCTCTGGGAGTGGCTGCTACCTGGGCCTCCATAGTTAAGGACTCCAGGAGCACTCCCAAGGTCTTAACCCTCAATGCTGACATCAATGATGCCCCACCAAAGGCTGGTAGAAAAATCACCCTTCCCGGGCTGCTGCGACTTAGATAGAGAACCTCTGTCTTTGTTGGATTCAGCTTTAGCCAGCTCAGCCTGAGCCATGATACCACGGCTTGCAGCGCCAGGTCCAAATTCTCTGGGTTGCATCTGGACGGGCCACCCATCAATAGATACAGCTGGGTGTCATCCGCATACTGATGACAATCCAGCCCATACCTCCTGACCATCTGAGCAAGGGGGCGCATATAGATATTAAACAACATTGGGGAAAGAACTGCCCCCTGTGGCACCCCACAAATAAGTGGGTGTCTCTGGAACAGCATTTCCCCAATCACCACCCTTTGTCCCTGACCTTGGAGGAAAGAGGAGAGCCACTGTAAGGCAGGCCCCTGTATCCCCAAGATGGCTAGACAGCAGCTGGTGGTCAACTGTATCAAATGCAGCCAACAGGTCTAATAGGAGCAGTACTGCCAAACCGCCCTGATCCAGATGTCTCAGGAGGTTATCCATGAGGGCAACCAGCACCATTGGGGCTGGTCCGACACCCTGGGGTGCCCTAGGCAGACTTGCTGCCTGGCGCCCCCCCAAGCACCCCCAACGGCTCCCCCTCTGCGGCTCCATACCCCCTCCCCTCCCTGCCCCCCGCGTGGTGTCCCGCCTGCCCCCCAGGCACTCTGATTGCCTAGTTTGCCTAGTGAGAGGGTCGGCCCTGAGCACCATCTCCGTCCCATGGCCTGGGCGGAAGCCGGACTGGAACGGGTCCAGTATGATTTCTCCACATAGTCTCTTCTGCAGTGGAGCCATCATCAAATGCTGCCCTGCATAGCCACTGAAGAGCAAAGAAACCTTTGGTTCCACTTTTGTTCTTCCATCTGGGCCTGGATGTTGGAGGGAGCTTCATTTTTCAGAAGGCCTTGTGAGCACCAGGGAGGTTGACGCAGATGACTCTCGGCATGGGAGGTGGAGGGGAAGTGTAGGGGATATAGAATGTCACATAGCATCTCTCCTTCCTCCTTTCCTCTGACTGGAGGGAGAATTGGGCTTTTGTACATCTGCAGGGAGGGTAAGTTTAGGATTTCCCAAAACAGATCTTGTGTAAGAATAGGGGACAGAAGAGAAAACACATTTGAATGGAAAGAAAGAGGAAAAGATGACTGGAGGAAGCATGGAAAGAGAAGCTTCCCCAGACAGAATCTGTGAGTGGCAGGGTCCCTTTGGTTTTTGCCTACTTGAATATGCTCCCTGTACCCAGTCTCTGTTGTTGTTGTTGTTGTTGTTTTTGGTTTATAATATTTTTATTACATCCTTCAGTTCATACAGACAGTACAAAATAATATCCATTAATACCAACAACAAATAAACGAGAACATCCACATCCGAATGTAACAATTTACATACCACAAATAGGATTAACATCATCCTGAAACAACTTCATGCATCCAATATGAGATGATACTGTGGTGTTAAGATCCCAAATCAGAAATTAATATCTATCCCTTCTTTCTAATAAGAAGTCACCAATGATATTTATAATACTGAAAAAATTATAAAATTATGTTAATATTAGTATTATCATATTAAGTTTAATTATTTTCTAACCATAAATATACCTTTTCCCATCTTTTTTTTTTGCTTCGTCCTTCGAGTTACCTTTTATCACATTAGCTAGTATATCCATTTCGGCCACCTGCAAAATTTCTTGAGTTATTTCTTCCCTCTTTGGGAGCGTTTTGGATTTCCAATTTTGGGCGAATAAAATTCTAGCCGCTGTTATAATATATACTGTGATAAATTCATCCTCACGTGGAACCATCTCTCTAACTAACGATAGTAACATAAATTCCGGCTTGAAAGAGAAATTAACCTTAAGTATCTCTACCAATATTTTATGGATATCCTTCCAATACCTTTTGGACACACTACAGGACCACCATAGGTGGAAATAAGTTCCTACCCTTACTTCGCATTTCCAACAGTTAGGTGGAATGACATGATTGATTTTATTTAATAACACCGGTGTAATGTGCCATCTGTGAAAAAGCTTGAAGAAATTTTCCCGGAGATTAACAGGCTTTATAATCTTATAATTATTTCTCCATAACATCTCCCATTGTTCCAAAGTAATGTTAAACTTTAAATTCTTAGCCCATTTTAGCATCACATTTTTGACAGTTTCCTCCTCAAGTTTTATTTGTAATAAATAATTGTAGACCTTCTTAATCAATTTTCCAGTTCTCGCTGTTATTATCATATCAAAATCAAAATTTGTCTTAGTAAACCCAGCAATTTTGTCTTTGTTATGCTTTGCCAGAATTTGTGTCATTACCCACCAGTCAAAGGTGATCCCTCTTACTTCTAAATCCTCCTTCTTTCTCATATTATTACTTTCGTCTAATAAATCTGTATATCTTATTATCCTTCCAGGGGACCACAGTTGCGGTCGGGTTGATGCCTCCACTGGGGATAACCACCTGGGTGTTTTATCATATATTTTCCTCTTTATTTTTGTCCAAACTTGCAATAAAGATTTACGTATTAAATGGTTTTTGAAGTAGTTTTGAGGTTTTTGAATGTACCACATATTAGCGTGCCAGCCAGCTTGCAAATCAGCTCCTTCTATTGTTAGTAAGCGAGTATCTTCCAAAGTTACCCAATCTTTCAACCATAGAGTTGAACAGGCAGTATAGTAAATCTCATAGTCAGGGAGACCGAGGCCTCCATTTTCTTTTTTGTCCATTAAAATTTTCCAACCAACTCTAGGTTTCTTTCTTCTTTCCCTGCCATACAAAATTTTTAGACAACTGATTTAATTTTGAAAGGAAAGAATCCTTTACGGCAAAGTTTGCCATTTGAAACAGAAATAAGACTTTGGAGAGAATGTTCATTTTAAGTAATGACACTCTCCCCGTAAATGAGAGTCTCTGGGTTCCGGCGGGGCGGTGCAGCAGCGTCCTGAGCTAGCTCCTCGGGGCGAACCGCAAATTCAACCTTTTGGGGGGGCCTTCGGGTCCGCACAACCTCCAGTCGGGGAGGTAAAGTGCGCAGAAAGAGCGAGGGGAATAGTGGAGAGCCCGTATGTGTGTTCCCCAAGTGTTTACCCTCCGTCTTTTGCACCGTGGTTGAAGGCGTCTTCGGGAGAAATAGCCCCAGCCACTGGATCACTGAGGTGGACTGTGGTCGGCGATTGAGGAGAAACAGGCGGTGAAGGAGAAGTTTTATTTATTTGCTTATTTCTTTACCGGTGCTCATCCGTGGGAACTTTTGTTTGGCGCTTTCCCCCTCCCGTGGGAGGGGTAGGTGAAGTGAGTCGGTGCTGCAGCGTGGACCTCGAGGTCTGTTGCAACGACCGGGAAGAAGACCGGCTTTGTTTTCTTTGTTTGGCAATGTGGTTTTGCGGAGACCGGACTTACAACTAAACAACTGGAGGTGAAGTTTAAAGCTGAAAGTATCAGTCATCTTCATTTGTTTTTTTTCTTTGTGAGGAACGCTCCGGTGACTAGAGGGTTAAAGTGAAGTGGCGGAGGGCGTACTGATCCTCCTCTCCCAGAAGTCCTCTGAATTGGCAACTGGTCTGGAGGTTTGTAAAAGAGGGGATCTACTCTACCCTCCCAGTCTGTGCTGCCCTTCACCTTCCTGGCTTCTCAGGAGAATCATAGAATCATAAAGTTGGAAGTGACCTCCAGGATCATCTAGTCCACCCTCCTGCACAATGCAGGAAAATCACAAACACCTCTCCCTAAATTATAGAGGAGTAAACAATAGAGGAGTAAGCCATCACTTCCATTGCAAAATAGCAGAGAGATTTTCTGGAGCTCATTTGGGCCAAGATATTTCCATTTTTTGGCATCACAGTTCCCACAATCATCCAGTAGCTTGCTTGCAATTAAAGGACATGTTATAAAAAGCTGGCATCATTTCACAGTGCCCAGATATCTGGAAAGCCCTCTAAGATAGTGTAGCAGGTAAATAACGGAGCCCCACACATTGCTTGGTATGAAATGATTTACTTTGACATCAAAGCAGAACTCAGTCGGCTTTTACCACCAAAATGACCAAGTTAAAGTTTTCCTCATACAAGCCGTTTTTTATTCAACCCCCAAAACAAGCAGCCAAGCCTCCCCCTTATTTACTCCAACATGTCCCACCTTCCTGTAATTTTCCACTCCTCTGTCCCTCTGCTTATCAGTTTTTAACAAGGAGCTTCCTCAGAGGGGCCTCTCTTATCTACTTTTACAACCTTGGATCCACACCCATTTGGGCTGTGGCCTCTAACAGTTACTTTTAAATGATGCATCAGACATTCTCTTCTGAAGGCACAAAAAACATATTTTCATTTACTATTATAGGGGTGCTCATTAATTATTCAGGGGTCCCTCTTCAATAGTAGGTATGTGCTGAGTATTTTGTGTCCTGCATCTCTCACCTACAAAGCCTGAGGGATCACATAACCTGGGACAAATAGGCCTTGGGTTTGTTAGACAAAAATAAATACAACAAAAGATAGGGTGAGTTCAATTAAACCAGTTGAAGTTTACAGATTTGTATGCAAGCTGAAGGCACAGACTCAGAGGACGCCTATGTGCAAGGGAGAAGATGGTAATTTAAGAAGCACACTGGGAAATGAGAGGAGAGAATAAACACTGTGGTGTTTGGTGCTACTGAAAAAGGTTATTTTAATTTTCAGGACTTAACCCAGATTTGATGGGGCGGGGGGGAAGGGCAGCTGCACTGAGGAGCACTTGGCAGCTGTGCTGGGGGGGCACAAGTAGGATGACTCACATAGGGTGCCAAAAAGCCTGGCACTAGCCCTGGCTGCCTCCACATGCAGGTCACCTACACAGGCAAAATAAAGAGTCTCAATTTGTGGATGAGATGATAGAATGAGAGGAAAAATGTAAGATTGTTACACTTGGATGCTTTTTGGAACAAGCAGGACCTGTACAGAAGAGACAGCCTCCACTTGTCTTGAGAAGGAACCAGGCTGCTGGCGCTTAAAATTAAAAAGGTGGCAGAGCAATTTTTAAACTAAATCTTGGGAGAAAGCAGACAGGGATGAAATGTTTCTGGTTTGGGATGGCTCATCTCTAAGAGAAGAAAAGGTAGCTGTTAACTGTTCTAGAGAGAAGTGGATTAGACCTGGCCACTTAAAGGGTGACAAACATTATTGACTGCCTGGCAAGGTCTAAAGACACAGGAGGAAGGTTGTAGACCTATTGTCTGGGAATTACAGATGTTTTATATGCAAATGCATATAAACATGGACTGCAAGAAGATCAAATCAGTCTGTCTCAGGGAGATCAACCCAGACTGTTCCCTGAACATAAGAACATAAGAGAAGCCATGTTGGATCAGGCCAACGGCCCATCAAGTCCAACACTCTGGTCATTTTCGCACTCACCTTCCGCCGGCGCGACCCCCCTCTTCACCGCGCAGGATCTGCGCGGATTTCGCACTAAACGCTGTGGAGCAGCCAGAAAAGCCGGAAGCTCCCGTCGCAAAAGCCGCGCAAACGCCAAACTGCTTTTTGGCGGTTTCAGTTTGAGCGGCTTTTGCGCCGGGAGCTTCCGGCTTTTCTGGCTGCTCCGCAGCGTTTAGTGCGAAATCCGCGCAGATCCTGCGCGGTGAAGAGGGGGGTCGCACCGGCGGAAGGTGAGTGCGAAAATGACCTCTGTGTCACACAGTGGCAAAAAAAATTTATATACACACATACACTGAGGCTAATAGCCACTGATGGACCTGTGCTCCATATTTTTATCTAAACCCTTCTTGAAGGTGGCTATACTTGTGGCCGCCACCACCTCCTGTGGCAGTGAATTCCACATGTTAATCACCCTTTGGGTGAAGAAGTACTTCCTTTTATCCGTTTTAACCTGTCTGCTCAGCAATTTCATCGAATGCCCACAAGTTCTTGTATTGTGAGAAAGGGAGAAAAGTACTTCTTTCTCTACTTTCTCCATCCCATGCATTATCTTGTAAACCTCTATCATGTCACCCCGCAATCGACGTTTCTCCAAGCTAAAGAGTCCCAAGCGTTTCAACCTTTCTTCATAGGGAAAGTGCTCCAGCCCTTTAATCATTCTAGTTGCCCTTCTCTGGACTTTCCCCAATGCTATAATACCCTTTTTGAGGTGCGGCGACCAGAACTGCACACAGTACTCCAAATGAGACCGCACCATCGATTTATACAGGGGCATTATGATACTGGCTGATTTGTTTTCAATTCCCTTCCTAATAATTCCCAGCATGGCGTTGGCCTTTTTTATTGCAAACGCACACTGTCTTGACATTTTCAGTGAGTTATCTACCACGACCCCAAGATCTCTCTCTTGGTCAGTCTCTGCCAGTTCACACCCCATCAACTTGTATTTGTAGCTGGGATTCTTGGCCCCAATGTGCATTACTTTGCACTTGGCCACATTGAACCGCATCTGCCACGTTGACGCCCACTCACCCAGCCTCAACAGATCCCTTTGGAGTTCCTCACAATCCTCTCTGGTTCTCACCACCCTGAACAATTTAGTGTCATCCGCAAACTTGGCCCTGGAAAGTCAAATGCTGAAACTGAAGCTCAAATGCTTTGGCCACCAAATGAGAAGGGAGCACTCACTGGAGAAGATCCTGATGCTAGGAAAGACAGAAGTTAAAAGAAGAAGGGGACAGCAAAAGATGAGATGGCTGGAAAGTGTTACTGATGTAACAAACACAAATTTGAGCAGACTTCGGAGGATGGTGGAAGACAGGAGGGCCTGGCATGACTTTGTCCATGGGGTTGCAAAGAGTTGGACTCGACTGTGTGACTGAACAACAACAACAACAAATATGCAAATACTAGAAGTAGGGTTGCCAAGTCCAATTCAAGAAATATCTGGAAGGGGCACCTTCATTTGAAGCTTAAAAAATTGGACCCCCTGGTCTAATCCTTTTGAAACTTGGTGGGTATTTTGGGGAGAGGCACTGGATGCTATGTTGCAAATTATATGCCTCTCTTCAAAAAACAGCCCTCCAGATCCCCATATACCCATGGATCAATTCTGCATTATACCCTATGGGTATCTGTTTCCATAGGGAATAATGGAGTGCCCAGCAGACATTTCCACCACCACCCCCCACTTTCTGATGACCCTGAAGCAGGGGGAGCACCTCCAAACTGGGGGGTCCCCTGCCCCCACCTGGGGATTGGCAACCCTAGCTAGAAGCGTCCAAGGTAAAATTAGAAAGCTGGAATGAAAGAGAAATAGATTGGCTTATAGAAATGCTATGGGTGGAAATAATGGGTCCCAAATGGACCTCCTGATGACATCTGGTTTTTGAAATATTTGCATTTTAAAAAACATGTGGCCTCTGAGCAGTGGACTGAATCAAAAAGTCTTCTTTCACATGAACTTAAACAAATATAAAGGAAGTCTACTGAGTTTAGTTGTATAGAACTAATTTTTTTTAAAAAAATAATTTTGTGAAGATGCCAACTTTTGCCCTTTTGTGTCATCCTATTAAAAGACAAATCTGATTGTTTATAATAAAAATTGTTTCCTTTCCCCAAAAAGCACATATTTGAAGTAAAATATTTTCTTCACTGAGCTCTTTGTTTATACTGATCGTGTTCTCAATTTGAAAAATGATTTCCTTTCCCTAAAAAGCATGTTTGAAGTAAACACATTTTTTTTCACTGAGTCCCTTGTTTATATTGGTAGTAGGGATGAGAACAAACTGGTTTAGTAGCCAAAATTTATCACAGATTTGTCCCTGGCCCCAAAACCAATGTTCAGGGAAGGCATCTTCCCCAAACATTTACCAAACTTCTGCCTAGCTCACCTGTTCTGGCCATTTAAACCTAACTGCTGATGGGTACACATGCTCCACTATTAGATTTCCATGACTGCAAGCCAATTCACTAAAATACTTGGAAGTGGGGCGGGGCGGAGTGAAATGGATGGGTTCAATAATATTACTTCAAGCCAGTTCAGCAATATGTTTTGCACACACATACACCCCAATTCCAAGCAGAGAGAGTGAACAAACAGCTGAATTGATGTGCAGCCATTTAAAACTATCAGCAGGGTGGGCAGGCCCATCCACTGTTAGGCTGACATGACTGCAAGCCAATTCAGCAATCCATTTCACTTCCCCCTTGCTCTTCTAAGCAGGGTGGGGGAAACGTGAAAAGGATAGCTGAATTGGCTTACAGCCATTTAAACCTAACAGCAGGGCAGTTACCCCCATCTGCTGTTAGGCTGCCATGGCTGCAAGACAATTCACTGATCCATTTTGCTTCTCCATTCCCATTCCCAGCCATTTAACCCTTCCCAGGCAATCCCCCTCCTTTCTCTGGCCATGGGAGAAAAGGGTGTCTAAACCAGATGGTTCAGTTCAGGGATTTGGGGCTTGGTTTGGTTTGGGGTTCAGTTTGGGACTACACCAAACCGGGTTTTCCTGGTAGTGCTGATTTTGTCTTTCACACTCTAATTTGAATAATCATGTACATGGATATGCTAATAGAGATGTCATGTAGTCTTTGAAAAGTGCATAGTGGACTTTATGATGAGGTAGCCCTTTAATCTGATGTGATAGGTTTAGAGCAGATTTAAATAGCACATTACAATAATGATGGGGGAAAGCAGTCAATGAAAATGTAATTCATCATGAAGCAATAATTTGGTCCACAGATTTTAATTATGCCCATGATTTTATAGAATTCTGTGATTATGTTTTGAGAGGATAATCCATCACCACATAAGTGTAGAGCTGGAACTAACAGCGCTCTGCAGGCCATCCATAATGCTATCACTATCCTTCACTGTTACCTGTATTGATGGGAACACTATTTTCAAAGTATGAAATCTGGTTGCATTTTTCACAGGCTCACAGGTACATTTCATAGCTCTCCCAAGTCTATACTGCTAAACTTTTTGGGAAATACAAACCTTACTAAATTGCGGCAACATTTAGCAGCTTCTTTACTGCTTGCAGGAAAAATTGGAATAACTCAATACCGGAAGAAAAGGTTTGCTCCTACTATTAGAAAATGGTTTATAAAAGTCTGGGATATCCTTGTTTCAGATAAATTTGTGCCACAGATTCTTACAACTGAAAGCCCATTGTATAAATCAAATTCTGAAGAGAAATTGTTTTCCTTTTTTCATTATGTAATTTCTCAAAGTAATTCATATAGCAAATTACCAAGGAGATACATGAATTTCATTTACTATTGATTGTCTGATGGTTTCTCTGAAATGCTAAACTAAGTATGTATTATTTTGCAGACTTGCTCAATTTTGTTTGAGTTTTGCTCTGTAATTTTGAGGTTTAATTTTTTTATTTTATTTTTTATTTGCTTTTGAGATTTTAATAAACTGTTTAAATCTAAAAAAAAAAAGAAGCTTGTACAAGTAACCCGCTCAGAGATTTTTTTTGTAGTTCATATGAACAGATGATTCCTGTGTGAGAAAGAGTGGTACTCAAGTAACACCCATGCAATGAGAAAGAGACAAAAAAGGCAAAATTTTCTGAGTTTTTTTATGCTGATGTCATGTGCATCTAGTTTGTCACACATACATGAACTGGAAATGGGGTTTTTCTAATCATTTTCTAATCAGCCTTTGCTATATCATCTAACTGGCCTCTCAACATTGACACCACTGACTACCAATACTGACTACCACCTGGACTGAGGAGAAAATCAGGCCAATATAGTAGCATCTTTGGATACCAGACTGTGTATTTAAGTGTCCACACTATCCATGCTGTTACTGGCTTAACTGTTTTAATTTTTAATGTTTTTAATTGTTTAACTGTTTTATTGTAATAATGTAATTATTGGTTTTACTGTTTGATATGTTGGAATCCGTCCTGAGCCCAATTTGGGAAAGGGCGGAATTTAAATCCACAGAAATAAATAAATAAATAAATGTATCTGAGATGAAACAAAAATGTTGCCATGAGAGAAACTGCACATGGGATTCATGTCGTTAATAAAAACAAGGCCTAATACAGAGCTTTAAACACAAATGTCTTCAAATGTCATGAAGTTCAGGATATTTCTGCATTCATTTGTTTTGTATTTAAAATATTTATAAGCCTGCCATTCTCTCATATAGTGAAATTCAAGATGGTTAATAGTGAGGGGGAGAAATCACCAATAAAAGTTAAAAGCAGGCGGTAAAGATGAAAACAAGTCCCTCATAAGACAATCATAAAGATCAAGGGTTTTAGACTTTCCAAATTGTTGTCAAAAGAATCCCAAAACATTTTCTTTAAAATTCAGTTTTACAGTCTCTTGGAAAACTAATAAACTGGAGACTTCCCTCGCACCATCAGAGAGGATGTTGCAGAGTATAGAGACAACTAGTAAAAAAGGCCAACAAGGAAGCTGTGCCTTTCTCTACCCTTATGTTTTTTAGTTGGCTGTAGTGACCTGGTTATGATGTTGAATATTTGGGATGGATGAGCAACAACAAGCATTTTGCTCAGCTTAGGTAGGAGACTTATCCAGTAATATTGGACTTTCTTTTAGGCTAAAATGAGCTGCATGCCTTCCAAGTCACACAGTCAGAGGTATATGAAACCTTGAAAAACAGTCAACATTTCTTTTTCTTTTTTTTACATCCTTCAAATCGACTGACAACACTGAAACACAGTGACAAATATATTACCTGGATATAAACTGCAATGAAAACAGAAATACTGCCGTTTATTCTGCACTGTTTACACAGAATTAGGGGGAAGACATTGATTTTGTAAAACGTGCTTAACTTTCTCTTTTCCTTATATGTACATTTATTAAAAATAGAGTTGTCATTGCAAGACTGAGATGATAAAATTATTCAGTGTGTGTGTGTGCCTCTCTAGACATTTGGGGGGCGGGAATCTGCCTCTCCCAAATCAGTGTTTCTATCTTCAGAATTATAATCGATCCCCTTCCCCTTTTTGGAACTGCTATATGCTTTTTCTATGATCGTGAAAAGGCATATTTATGTACTTGTATTCTTTTGTTGTTTCAGTATAAAGAAACCCTGTTCTGCAGAGAACTGAGAAGAATCGCTATGATGGAAGATATGTGCCTGTGGAAATGAGACAAGGAAGGTTTATCTTACAATGTTGTTTTTTTATTCTGGGCCAATGCAGGATAAGCCGGGTGTTTGTTAACTACTATGAAGGAAGACTAATAATAATCTGTGACTGCTTTTATAACTTCTTCCTCTATTTGAAGAGAAATGGTTATGTATTTGATTGGATAATATTATGTTTATTCTTTCAGTGGAACTATTTTTACAAGGTTTCTATTGCAATCATTTTGAAATGGCATATTAAAAATGGCATCATTTGAAATTACTAGGAGAAACTGTCAAAAGAATTTCAAGCAGAAATTCCAGTTTCTGTGAATGTCATATATTAGTTCACAAATGACATTTTGAATTTTGACAACCAAGATTAGTTCCTGGTTTAGACAAATTATACACTGGTCTTACATCCAAACTTTGGTTTGTATTTCAAAGCACAACTGAGAACCACCATTTGAAGTGGCCATAGAATGCAGCTGGGGAGCAAAGAAAGCAAAACATAACTGATCCTACTCATAATTTGTTTCACAAGCAGTTGTCACGGTTAACAAGCACTTCATTCCCCTAAACCTCATTGAGAAAATATTCTATCATCCATACTGAAAAGGAAGGGAGGGAGGGAGGAAGGGAGGAATATTACTAAGGAAATGCCAAGGCTTACTCTTTTCATCCAGGCATCCTCTTGCCACCAGTGACTACAAATATACTGATTTATAGAAAATGGAAAGATAAACCAGAAACAATTGAACGTGCCAGCAATCCTGTTTCATTGCATGAAGAATTTCCCAAGATGCTGCTTCTGTTGCTGGAATTTCACCAATATTCACCACCATTTGGGTCACCACATTAAATGTTTCTTTGTATAGTGCCCTTACAGTAAATGCAGTCTTGACCCAATTTATACTAGAATAAACCCATTGTACAATCAACTAGGTATAATATTTATGAGCAAAGAGCTCTCTAGCATAATTGGTGTACCACTTACTCATACTATTGGACAAAAAAACACACACATATGAATGATGTATGAAACACCAGAATCTAGTTAAGGAAATTTGTGTCAAAAAAACCTAACCTAGTTACAGTCTAACTATCATCTATACTAAATCACTGTATATTCTGAAGAAAAACTTGGAATAAAAATGTTATTGGGTCTTAATATGCAGTGCTACATGCTGTCAGTTTTAAGCCATGTTATATAGAGAAAAAAACCTCAAATTACTGACATGCTAGAAGAGAAAAAAGTCTTCTTCAACAAGAAAGAAGAAGAGATTCTTAAAATGGATTTAACAGAGGAAGTGACAAAAAATCCTGTTTTGGCCTTTATGTTTCTCTCTCCAATGTAGCATGTCATAATAGCAGTAATGTGCTGAGCAGCTGGAATTAATAATTCGAGATTTCTATTATATTGCAATGATTCTATAAACTGTTAAAATACATTTCTAAAACCTCATTCCTAAATTGCTTAAATTCATGAAAAACATTCAAAAGAGTATGTAAGTTGCTCAGAAACTATGATCCTTACATAATTTATGTAAATGCTGTCACTGACACTTAAATGCAATATAATGGCAGGCCTTCTCATTTGTAATGTTGACCCTCAAGACTGATAGAACTACCCATCCACTATACTCCATTTCTTATTGTTACCTCAATGCCTGTATTTAACATTCATCACTTTTGATGATCATCAAGCTGATTCCTTTTCTACATAAACCAGGTTCATTAGTACACTATACTGAGATTTTTCTCAATTAACTCACAAAGAAGCACACTCATAATGAGAAGCCACCACCTCTAGAAGCACTTAGGTTTTAATTGATTTCCAAGTATTGACCATATTCAGCTTTGTTCACTGTGGTTTGAAACATGACAAACCAAAAGTAGCTCATATTAGGATCCTTATGCTTTAGCAGACATGTCTTCTGTGTTTGGCTGTATATTCCTCTGAGGCTAATACAACATATATTCTGATATTGTGAGATCTATCCAGCTTTTTAAAAGGAAACAAATGTCAAAAGAAAACTACAGAGCTGTTCCATGGTTATAAATGTCAATTTGAATTCAAACTTTTGTCAGTAAGTAAGGAGAGTTACACATTTATCAAAGAGACTCATATTTATTTATTTAGAGAATTTCTATGCTACCTCTCCATAAAACTTGCTCAAGAAAGCATGTATACAAATACATGCAGGAGGTCATTTTTGATAACACCCTTAAAAGCAAAACAGTTGTCACTACTTTATTAATTTATTATTATTATTTATTAATGTCAATCAAAAACTAAATTATTTCAATAAATAAGCACAGCGTCCTTAATCCAGCCACACATTCCAAAGATTTAAGGACACTTAAGTTTTCTTCAAGGAAGCTGGTAAATTTCATTGATTCCCCTTTTCCAATATAGACTTTCTCTTTATCTCTTGTGCTGTTCCAGGAGGCCTAATGACTCCGCAGGAACAAAATTGGTGCAATTAGTGGACTGTACAGGAAGGGGGGATTTGCAAAAATCATCACCCCTTCTTAAGAAAATGTAAGCACTATTAAGTCTCTGATACTGCATAGCTAGATACAAGCGATTGTGTACAGTGTTAGGCTAACATGTATTTGCTGGTAACTGGAAAAAATCCCAAAGGAAAAATCCCATGGACATAAATGTTCACAGGAAAAAAGCCCCCATGGAAAAATGCCCCCATGGAAATAAACCCTCATGGAAAGAAGCCCACATGGGAAAAAGCCCATACTGAAAGAAGTCCACATGGAAAAAATCCCCATGGAAAAATATGTAAAGCACCATAGATGTTTATAATTGTAGATAACCATAAATAATAATATTTTGTTGTTATTTTAGGATTAAAATGTCATATTCGCATGCAACAAGAAGTGACCATTTTGTTATCAATGAACTTTATTAAGAAGGAAAAACAATAACAGAAATTAAATTCTACATAGAAATATATATTTAAATACAATTAAATACTTTAATTTTATTAATTTACAATTTGTCAAACTTTTAAAATGATAATACATTGTGGTACACCCAGTGACCACAATAAAAGACTATCTAACCCTAAAGTAAAAGCAACAATTATTTAGCAACAACAATAACTCAGATATAATTCTTCATTGCAAATTAGCCAATCACTTTTGTCAGAACTTGAAGAACTTCAAACGAGGCCCAGTACTTCAATACAAAGTATAGGTGTTTATTGAGAACTAAGTTCATGAAGGCGCAGAATAACTCTGATAACGGGTTTAGCATTGGTTACCATTTTATGCAGTTGTTACAGAAACAATCAGGTTGGTTCTCACACTTCCAGAGACACTGGTCTGTTCCCAGAGTCTGTTATCAGCAGAGGGAGGAAGGAGTCCTGCTGCAATGTCCTGGGCGGCTGCCTTCAAAGGACACCTGCAGGCTATTTCCAGGGGCTATCTGTCATTCCTCCGGCAGTTACAGTTTGTTTGAAATGCAAAGCACTTTTATTAAAGGCCTAGCTATGAGTATACAGGGTTAGTATTAACACACAAGATGGAGTCAGTTAGGCTAACATTGCTAAGCTTGGCAAGCAGGGAAAGTACAAGTTCTGACAACTTTAAGCAACTAAATTTATCTTCCACCTGCTCATATTGCTGCACAGAAGTGGCAACCATGTAATGTAGTGCTTCATATTTCCTCTTTTCTACCTCTAGGTGACCTGCCTGTGCATTAGCCAATGTTAGTTTGTGACAAGCCAGGTGCCTCTGCAGTCCATTGAATAGAGAGAGACCACACACTGGGATGACTGAAATGGAACAAGGAATTAAGACGATTGTGCCCCTACAGCAGTATCTGGAATCAATAGCTTCATTATTTCAAAAATTCTATTATAGGTGCCCATGTTCTTTTTTTGAAGTAAAATGTAAATACATGGTGGATATGAATTACCGACCTTGGCATGCCATGTGTACAGTTGATAAAACATATTTGGCACTTTATCAAAGGTGCCATTTCCATAGATGGTATCTTTGTTTATTTCAAGTATATCTATCACCTAAAACCAGAATTCTGTCTGGATTTTTCCACACCAGAATCGTAAAGTATCAGTTGCCTATACTTTTCAGGAATGTCAAAATGTATGGTTTTGGGGTTAGGCAAATTACTGTGTGCTCTGTGATACCTTCCCTTTCTTAAATAGCAGAAGTGGTTAAGACCTCATAGATTTATGAAGCTAAGCAGGACTGACTCTGGCAAGTATCTGGAAGTAAGAAATCAATAAACATAGTTGGAATTAATAAATAAATGGTATAATGGAGAATTAATCCAATGGCATCTCGGGCTCTGGGGGGCTGCTTTTTGAGGTAGATGCACCAAATTTGCAGTATAACATCCAGTGCCTCTTCCCAAAATGCCCTCCAAGGTTCAAAAGAATTGAACCAGGGGGTCCAATTCTATGAGCCCCAAAAGAAGGTGCCCCTATCCTTCATTATTTCCTAAGGTTTGTTGTTGTTCAGTTGCACAGTCGAATCTGATTCTTTGCAACCCCATGGACAAAGTCACACCAGGTCCTCCTGTATTTCACCATCCTCCGAACTCTGCTCAAATTCGTGTTTGTTACATCAGTAACACTGTCCAGCCATCTCATCTTTTGCCGTCCCTTCTTCTTTTGCCTTCTGTCTTTCCCAGCATCAGGATCTTCTCCAGTGAGTGCTCCCTTCTCATTTGGTAGCCAAAGTATTTAAGCTTCAGCTTCAGTATCTTATTTATTTATTTATATTTTGACTTATATCCCGCCCTTCCCACCGAAGTGGCTCAGGGCGGCTTACAACATAATAAACTTACATAATTTTAGCTTTAAAAACATTTACATAAGAAGATTAAAACAATAAATTAATAAGACATTAAAAACATAAAAACCAGCGGTCTATTAAATGCATTTTAGTTCCATCTAAAATTTCTCAGTGTCAGTTAGTTGTTGTAGGCCTGCCGGAAGAGGGCTGTCTTACAGGCCCTGCGGAACTGCCCTAGGTCCCGCAGGGCCCTCACCTCTTCCGGCAGCTGGTTCCACCAGTAAGGCGTCGTTACCGAGAAGGCCCGATCCCTGGTGGATTTCAGACGGGCCTCCTTTGGCCCGGGGATTACTAACAGGTTTTGTGAACCCGATTGTAGTACTCTCTGGGGAACGTGTGGGGAGAGACGGTCCCTAAGGTAGGCAGGTCCTAGGCCATATAGGGCTTTAAAGGTAATGACCAACATCTTGTACCGGACTTCCAGGGAACAGTCTGGGTTTATTTGCCTTAGGACTGACTGATTTGATCTTCTTGCAGTCCAATGGACTCTCAAGATTCTTCTCCAGCACCACATCTCAAAAGCATCTATTCTTCTGCGCTCAACCTTCCTTATGGTCCAGCTCTCACAGCCATACATTACTACTGGGAATACCATCGCTTTGACTATACGGACTTTTGCTGGCAGGGTGATGTCTCTACTTTTTATTAAACTGCCCAGGTTCGCCATAGCTGTTCTCCCAAGGAGCAAGCGTATTTTAATTTCATGGCTACAGTCACCATCTGCAGTGATCTTGGATCCCAGAAATGTGAAGTCTGTCACTACTTCCATGTCTTCTCCTTCTATTTGCCATGATGTGATGGGGCCAGATGCCATGATCTTGGGTTTTTTGATGTTGAGTTTCAAGCCTACTTTTCTACTCTCCTCTTTCACCCTCAACAAGAGATTCTTTAGGTCCTCCTCACTTTCTGCCATTAGAGTGGTATCATCTGCATATCTGAGGTTGTTGATGTATTTCCCAGCAATCTTAATCTCGGCTTCTGCTTCATCCAGGCCAGCATTCCGTATGATGTACTCTGCATATAAATTAAATAAGCAGGGTGACAATATACATCCTTGTCGAACTCCTTTTCCTATTCTAAACCACTCAGTTGTTCCATATCCCATTCTGACCATTTCTTCTTGACCCTTATACAGGTTTCTCAGGAGACATGTGAGGTGGTCTGGTACTCCCATCTCTTTAAGAACTTGCCACAGTTTGTTGTGATCCAGAGAAGGCATTTAAAAAGAGCATGGTCCCTTTAGATGTGATGGCCAGAACTCCCTTTGGAGTTCAATTGTGCTTGTCACAACCTTACTTCTGGCTCCACCCCCAAAGTCCCCAGATATTTCTTGAATTGACTTGGCAACTCTATTCCCCATTCCATGGCAACCCTATTCCACAATTATAAACATCTATGGTGCTTTACATATTTTTCCATGGGAGCTTTTTTCCATGGAGGCTTCTTTCAGTATGGGCTTTTTTCCCATGTGGGTTTATTTCCATGTGGGCATGTTTTCATGGGGGCTTTTTTTCCTGTGAGCATTTATGTCCATGGGGTTTTTCCTTTGTGCTTTTTTCCTAGAAGCGTATTTGCTACACAAATCAGAGTTTGCTACACAAACCCAGCTCCAGAGACATCCATCAATGAGGGCCAGGGTCTTTTTGACCCTGGCCCCTGCCTGGTGGAATAAGCTCCCCCTGGAGATCCAGGCCTTGCGGATCTGCTTCAGTTTTGCGGGGCCTGTAAAACAGAGCTCTTTCGCCAGGCTTTCAGCTGAGGCAGTGGGCGTCACTTGTTACCGGCCTCCCCCCACTCATTCCATCCCAGCACTACAAGATCTGCCGGACTTGGATAATAGGTCACATCTGTTAAGCAGAATCTGCCATCTTAATGTTTGTAATCTTAATGTTTGTAATCTTAGATTTTATATTTTACATTGGATTTTTTTTACAGTTTTTACTATGGACCCTGAGCCCATTCTACGGGAAGGGCGGGCTAAAAATCGAATAAAATAAATAAATAAAAATAAATTGTTGAGATCATCTTTATCACTAAATATATTTATTGTATTACAGGACAGCAAAACATAAAAGGATTTATACATTGTCAAAACTTGAGTTCCAGTGTATCCAGTCCTGACAGTGGCAGTAGTAGCTTCATTTAACAGGGTTTACTTTAAGTTGTCAAAGGCTTTCACAGACAGAGTCCATTGGCTGTTGTAAATTTTCCAGGCTGTGTGACTGTGGTCTTGGCATTGTGAGACCTGACGAAGCAATGCCAAGACCATGGCCACACAGCCCGGAAAATCTACAACAGCCAGTATTCACTTTGTTTTGTTGGAGTTTTTTCTGCCATCAAGTTACAGCTGATTTATGGCCACCCCATAGGGTTTTCAAAGCAAGAGACTAACAGAGGTGATTTGCCATTACCTCCCTCTGCATAGCAACCCTGAAATTCCTTGGTTGTTTCCTATCCAAATACTAACCAGGGCTGACCCTGCTTAGCTTCTGAGAACTGATGAGATTGGATTATCCCGGATTATCCAGGACAGGGCAATGGTTATAAGGGCTATTCATTTTCAATTGCAGGGAAAACACAAGGAGGCATCAGAGAACAAGCAGAAGGACAGAGACGACACATGCAGAGTAATGGCTGCACTGTTCCTGCTTTCCAAGACGACCCCAACAATAAAGTGATCAGCAGCAGTGAATACAGAAACCTATTGTCAGAGTTCACCCAGCTCCATCCTTATTGGAGGCCTTCTCATCAGATTCCCATGGTTTCAGATGCATTATTCCACAGGATCTTTAGAAGAAGAGACTCCTTGTTCCCTGTATTACAACTGGCTTTTGTCCAAGATTCAGTTCCCCAGGCAGATCAGAATAATCCCTTCTTCCACCAGTCCTTTTACTGTTTTTCCCAGAACCCATGGAGCAAAACAGGAAGAGAACAAAGACTGAACCCAAGACTAAGTGGTAGGACTCATGCTTGGCAGTCCAGGGCCTTCCCTTTAGTTGCTCACAGGCACAAGATGCCACTTCTTGATTCTTAGCAGAATTAGGAACCCAACTCACCTTACAGGAAGGGGTGGGCAGTGGCTCTCTTTATCACTAGAGATTATTTTAGCCACTGCTGGTTCAATGCTATTTATTTAATTTAAAATTTTCAATCCACTCTGAAGAACTAGTTCAAAACAGCTTATAAAATAAAACAGAATAAAAATAGTATTTAAAAAACCTACCAGGGCATAAAAACAGCACAAAACATTAAACATCTTAAAAAGAATCTCATAAAACATAGCCAACCTCTTCCTTAAAAATTAGATGGAAAATATATGGATTTTTTGAAAATAGGTGAATGTCAAAGGAACTGAAAATTTATTTCTTGAGTTTAGACAAACCCTAATATATGTCACCAAATGAGAAGCGAAGCACTCACTGGAGAAGATCCTGATGCTGGGAAAGACAGAAGGCAAAAGAAGAAGGGGACGGCAAAAGATGAGACGGCTGGACAGCGTTACTGATGTAACTAACATGAATTTGAGCAGACTTCGGAGAATGGTAGAAGACAGGAGGGCCTGGCATGACTTTGTCCATGGGGTTGCAAAGAGTCGGACTCGACTGTGCGAGTGAACAACAACAAAAATATATGCATGTGTGTTTGTGTATCTATCCCTAATGGTGGTGGCCAAATGGAGCTCCCATTGGCTTAGGGGTGTATTCCATGCACTCCATAAACCATTGGCCCATCACAACTTAGTCAGTGTAGCTGGCCTCCCATTTGCTGACTCCCCTGCTCCTGCCTACTGTAGGCCTGGGAATTTTGAATAAACCATCAAAACATTCTTCGCTCAGAGACAGACACATCTACAATGCTTCTCTGCATCCCCTCTGTCAACTGGAAAGGAAAGGGCTGCTGCTCTACTGTGGCCTCATGAAAAACATCATGGCAGCTGCCAGCAACAGACCTCTGCTGCCCCATCAATGGCCTACACAGACAGCCTCTCAGCACACACAGTCTCTGAAGGCTGTGGGAATAGCCAGGGAGCCACCGGCATAATGCTATTAGTCAGCAAGGCCTGGCCCTGCCAGGAGTGTTTTCTTAGAGGCCATGGCGGCTGCTTCTTTCCTGTCACTCTCTCCCTCCCTTCTCCCCTCAGTCTCGCCCCAGGACCGATGAGGATTGGCCCACTGGGGAAGCTGCTAGCTAGGTGCTATTGCTAGCCAGTAAAGGGAGAGCCCTTAGCTGAATATAATGCCACAGAGTCTGGCACTTTTCGGTTGATGTATCTTTTTAATTTTCCTTTTTTGTCTTCCTAAAATGCCTGCTCTTCAACTTTAAATCATAAGCTAGTGGACTGGGTCTGTTTTGTTTTTTATGTTTGTACAGTGCTTAGTGTTTTGTTTGCATGCTTTGTATGCAGAACATCCCAGTTCAAATCCCTAGCATTTCCAGTTAAAAAGTCTCAAGAGCAGCTGTTGCAAAAGGCCTTTCTTTGCTGGAGACACTGGAAAACAGCTACTAGTATAAGTAGGCAATGAAGAGCTAGGTGGTACAAGCTTCATATGAAGAACAACAAAAGACCAATGATTTTCACAGCAGTTTGGGAGGGAAATTTTGAGAAGAGAAAGGCAGGCAGATATTAACCTTTTCCATTTGGTTCTAAACATGAACCATGGAAGGGGGAAGTGGCTTGGGCTGGTACCACTACTTAAACCTTTTCCTGCCTGTTTAAGCCCTGCACAAGCCCCTTCAGTATCACTGAAACAATCTATAAATTCCCAAATCAATATAAGGGTCCCTTGCCTTCCACATACACTCATTTTGGAATCTGATTGGTACTGCTTAGCATCTGTCACAGCACTAGCCTGGCTTTGTTAGCAAGCCTGCTGCCCAGTTTTCTCTCCCAACCTTCTCTGTTTACACAATGTTTTGTAGTCAATTTTGTACAAGGTTTCTGGACTTCTGATGCTGTAATTTTTGTTCACATTGTTGCAAGTTTCTGACAAAAACTGATTGCAGACATTTTACATTCCCAAAATGATTGTCAGTCAATCTGGAAGATCTGTTTTGGAGTTAAGAATATTTTCTTTCCTTATGCAGAAATGTTATCATGGTTGCTTAGGAACCAGACAAAGAGATTCAAGGGAAAAGAAGGTGTAAAAGAAATGAATGAAAATATCATTGCTGACATTTGATTCCGCTAGGTCACCAGAGGGGTCTTTTTTTTTTGTAAATTTTAGACGAACGTGTTTTCCATTTCTGCCAGCTTGTTCCTGTATGCCAAGTCTTAACAACTTTAAACACCATTCACCTCTAAATCCCACTTTGATAAAGAAGCCTTAGTTGAATGCCAGAAAAAAACCCATAATGTTG